>NC_046317.1:92074865-92378873 GCF_009819535.1 Lacerta agilis
GTTGTTGTTACTTTAGAGGGGAAACTGGATTGGGGTTTGAGAGGTTGAAGTGGTAGGGTTTACTTTTAAAATAAATACCACACCATGCATCCTGGAGCAAGTGTTCCATATGCCTTCTAAAGGCGTGATTTGCTCACCCCTCTTTGGAAAAAATAAAACACATGGGGAGGTAAATGTGCCGATTCTGCAAAATCTGTAACACCATAATACCCGTGTTTCATATAACGCATATTGCACCTGTCTTTAGAGAGCTGTGCTGGTTGCTGATTTGCTATTGAGCCCCATTCAAAGAGTTGCCATTAGTATATAAAGCCTTAACAGTCTGGGACCAATTTACCTGTGAGATCACCTTACCATAACTCTGAACTGCTTCAATATGCTGAATTTGTAAGAACTTGATATTTTGCAGCTGCACTTTGGAACTCCCTGCCTGTTGACGTCAACCAGGTGCCTTCACTGTACTCTTTTGGTGCCTGCGAAAAAGATACTTGTTTAGGAAAGCCGGCCCAGACATGGAGAAAGACTCTGAAAATAATACAGTGAGGATGCCTGCTTGAGATCAAGAGGCAGGGAGTTCCAGGTGCCGCCACACTAAACGATCAAGTTCTTACAAATGTGGAACGGGTAGTTTGCAGCATCTACATTGGTGTCATCAAAAATATTCAGTACTTTGAGATAGTTCTTGTGCAGCTGTGTGCTCTTTTGCATCTGTCTTGCCAAATGGAAGGTGGTTCTTTTAAAAGGAGATTCAGAAGCAATGCAAAACACAAGTGAGTGGGAAGAAGAAGATTTTATTTTATTTATTTTTTCCATTGCCAAGTTTTAATTCACAAAAATAAGAAAAATCAAATTAACAAATGTCAAATCAATAAACATCTTATCCAGCCATGTACACAGACCTATTCAAACCTATACAAAATTTTAATAAAAAAAAATATTTCTAAACAGCAAGCAATATATACATACCAAGCATGCACTTGGAAGACCTCAAGAAGCAGGGAAGTGACTCCCCCAGGTAGCCTCAGTTTGCACAGCCCTGCGGCCGATCAGTCGGTGCAGGAGCTTCTGAAAAACTCTGCCCAAACCATCTGATTTCATAGATAGCCACCCCCTCCCAATGCCTCACTTTCCCACAATAATTTCCAACATCAAAGAAGGTTTCCAGAACTATCCTCCACAGGTGATTAAGGCAGCTGGGGGGGGGGCAGGGAGCTTCACGTCCTCCCAGCTGATTAGGACATTAAAGACTATTCTCACGCCATCAAAGAATTTAACAAGAGCGAGGGAGGCGGAAGGAACAGAAGCAGGAATTGCTCCGTAGCTTTTATATGCCTGTTGTCTTTGTCCATGGAGTTTTCTTGGCAGAGATGTCTGGAGTGGCTTGCCAGTTCCTGCTCCAGGTGGATCACGTTTTGTCAAAACTCTCCACCATGACCTGTCCGTCTTGGTTGGCCCTGCACGGCATAGCTCAGTGTTTTTCAACCACTGTTCCGCAGCACACTAGTGTGCCGCGAGATGTTGCCTGGTGTGCCGTGGGAAAATTACTTTATATATAGTCAATATAGGCACAGAGTTAAATTTTGTAACATTTTCTAATGGTGGTGTGCCTCGTGATTTTTTTCATGAAACAAGTGTGCCTTTGCCCAAAAAAGGTTGAAAAACACTGGCATAGCTCATAGCTTATCTGAGTTATTCAAGCCCCTTCGCCACGACAAGGCAGTGATCCATGAAGGACAGATCCTGTCCTGAAGCTGAGGCCAGGACAGGATCTGTCCTTCATGGATCACTGCCTTGTCGTGGCGAAGGGGCTTGGATTCAAACTACAAGAAAGAAGATTCCACCTAAACATTAGGAAGAACTTCCTGACAGTGAGAGCTGTTCGGCAGTGGAATTTGCTGCCAAGGAGTGTGGTGGAGTCTCCTGCTTTGGAGGTCTTTAAGCAGAGGCTTGACAACCATCTGTCAGGAATGCTTGGATGGTGTTTCCTGCTTGGCAGGGGGTTGGACTGGATGGCCCTTGGGGTCTCTTCCAACTCTAGGATTCTATGAGGCTCCAATACTTTGGCCACCTCATGAGAAGAGAAGACTCCCTGGTGTGCTCTTGTCCATGGGGTCACGAAGAGTCGGACACGACTAAACGACTAAACACCAACAACAGACCACTAACTCCTAGATACATTTTTTGGTCTACCGGGTGCATGTCTCATACAGCATCGTTTTAAGTGCCTTTCCCCCCCTTTCTCCTCCAGATAACGCAGATGACCTTCGCACACACCTTGGGCCTACAGAGGATGCTCAGGCTGATTTCTCTGGGTCTTTTGGCCTCTTGCGTGCAGATGGCCACGGGAGCGGATGGAGGCTTGAAGGTCCAAGTGACCCAGAAGGGGCTGAATTATGGTGCGTGACCTCACAGCAATCTCCGTACTTGGCCTTGAGCAAAACAGAAGGGGGTTCTGGAGATTTTTTTTTTTAAAGAGTCTCCCAGAAATGCTCAAATTGAGAACTTGTTGGTGCAGAAAGTACTTTTAAAAAATGTGACGTTTGCATTAAGGCAGTGGTTCCCAAAGGAGGAGGTGGTTCTACCCCCTGGGGGGCAGGATTTCCTAGGGAGACCCTCAGAGGCAAGGGGGTGGGGGGTGACTGTCAGACTTTTAAAAGCTGCTAGAGTGGCTGGGGAAACCCAGCTGGATGGACGGGGTACAAATAAATTGTTGTTGTTGTTGTTGTTGTTGTTGTTATTTATTTTATTAACATCACTGGATCAAGTTCATCAATTCTGTCTAATTAACTAAATAGTTTTAATTGATTAAATGTGCAATTAATTGTTACTGCTTTGAAGTTTATTGTGCTATCATCTTCCTTAGTGGGCCATGTAAACTGCTATTCTTAAAAATATATATGTTTTTTATAAGGTAGGGCACTAGGGCAGTCCTTTTTTCTAAATAAATGTTTAGGGGTACTCTCATTTTGTCTCAAGAAAACCACCATTCTATAGTTCAAATCGGGGAAAATAAAATCAGGAAATGGACAAAAGTACAAAGATTCACAAAATATTTAGGGGTATGCGCCCCCCCCCAGAAAAAAGCACTGGGGTAGGATGAGGGTGGTGGCCTGAAAAAGTTTGGGACCCATTGGATTTTCCTGTGGGGCAAGGGGGTTGCTTGCATGTGTGTATGTATGTTTGAAATGTATTTTGTGCAGTTATTTCTCAAAGGTATTCTTCACCTACCCGCAGCCCAGGGTTGTTGGTCCAGGAGCACCCCAGAACCTAAGATCTCAGGGCCCAAACCTGAGATCCAAGGGTGACCCCTAATGATGTCATGAAGGGTGGGCCCAGGGGATTCTTCCTCTGCCCTCCTTCCTAACACTGATCACTGGAGACGGAGGTTAATTGGGAGAGAGGAGGAAGGCAGACCTCTCTGATTCTGCCTTTCCCCCGCCCCTCTTTACAGCAAAGGAACTTGGAATCGAGATATTGAAGTCAGCGCTGAAGAAGGAAACGTTCCACAACATAAATGGTTCTTACACTGTCCCGCTTGCTGGGAAAGTGCAGTATTCTGTATCTGGGTAAGCGCGAGAGTGTGGCTCTCCACCTCCCCTCTTCTTGCCTGTCCCTGTGGGGTAAAGGATGTGTTTTGCATGCAGAAGCTCCTGGGTTAAATCTCAGAGCACCTGGGGCAACCCAGTCAGATGGGCGGCATATAAATAATTTATTATTATTATTATTATTATTATTATTATTATTATTATTATTATTAATTTAATTAGGCAGCATCGTCAAGGAGGACTCAGTGAGACCCCTGCCTGAAACCCTGGAGTGCTGCTTTTACTTTATTATCATAGAATCATAGAATTTTAGAGTTGGGTGGGAACCTGAGGATCATCTAGTCCAACCCCCTGCAATGCAGGAATATGCAGCTGTCCCATATGGGGGTCAAACCTGCAACCTTGGCATTATCAGCACCATGCTCTAACCAGCTGAGCTATCCAGTAGATTATCACGTGTTTTCATTTTGCATTTTTATGTCGTGAACTGCCCTGTGATCTTAGGCAGAATACTAATACTAATACTAATTGGAAGTTGGAAAGTGTCATCCTGGTGGTCAACAAAAGAGATTTAAAGACAGCTTTAAGGCAAGTTTTAAGAAATGTAGTATAAACACCGACAACCGGGAAACACTGGCCTGCGAGCGCTCCAGTTGGAGAACAGCCTTTACCAAAGGTGTCATGGGCTATGAATCAGTTACAGGTGGGTAGCCGTGTTGGTCTGCCATAGTCAAAACAAAATAAAAAATTCTTTCCAGTAGCACCTTAGAGACCAACTAAGTTTGTTCCAGTAGCACCTTAGAGACCAACTAAGTTTGTTTCGTGCATGCACACGAAAGCTCATACCAAGAACAAACTTAGTTGGTCTCTAAGCTGCTGTTACTGGAAAGAATTTTTTATTTTGTATGGGCTATGAAGACACTCGAACTCAGGACGCAAGGGAGGAACGTGCTAAGAGGAAGGCACGCTTGGCAAATCCACACCGTGATCAACTCCCACCCAGAAACCAATGTCCCCACTGTGGAAGGATATGTGGATCCAGAATTGGCCTCCACAGTCACTTCTTAAATTCTATTACGGCCATTGGCCCATATCAAAACAAAACAGACAAAGCAAACGGAAAATACAATTTGGAACAACTCGACATAAAACAATAAAAAACGAGGCAGCAACTGCTGCAATTTGAACAATATCAATTCTAATAAGAATAACATTTTAACTCAATTTGGTTAGTACATATGCAGGATAGGGATTCAGCTAAAACTTTATTTAAGAGTTAATTAATAACTTGATTCCCTCTTAATAATACTGGGTTTTAGTTAAACTATCAAAACTATGCAGTGACCACAGTCACTTCTGGACTCACTGTTAAAACTGTGTTTATGGAAGACAATCTTACTCGGCTACGAGGGATCGCCAAAGAAGAAGACTACTAATACTAAAATACTAATACTAATACTAATACTAATACTAATACTAATACTAATACTAACAGTCTGGCTTTGGTATAAGGCAGCTGCCTATGTTCCTTCGCCCATACCAGCCCAAGGAAGTGTTCAGCAGGAGGAGGGCCCTCCTTCATGTCTCTCTGTTCTACTTTTTAGGATCCAGGTCACGGAATTCCAGGTGAACCAGGCAGGCGCTGAGTTTGCTGCTGGGACGGGTGTCGACCTTTCCGTCCAAGATGCCAAAGTCTTGATGAGCGGTAACTGGAAGTTGGCATCCTTTTTAGGGTAAGAACTGCTTGCTGTCAGGGAGATGCTTTCGACTTCCAAGCAGTGGAGCTGAGAAGGAGGGAGAGCTTTGGCCGCCTGCTGCCGCTGTTGGGGTTTCATCCACACTGTACATTCAAAACACATGGCTCCTCCCTGCAAACAATCCTGGGAACTGTAGTTTAAGGGTTCTGGGAAGTGTATTTTTTATAATTAAAATATTTTATTATTTACAATGCACACAGGTAAAGGTAAAGGGACCCCTGACCATTAGGTCCAGTCATGTCCGACTCTGGGGTTGCGGTGCTCATCTCGCGCTACTGGCTGAGGGAGCTGGCGTACAGCTTCCGGGTCATGTGGCCAGCATGACTAAGCCGCTTCTGGCGAACCAGAGCAGCGCACAGAAACGCCGTTTACCTTCCCGCCGGAGCGGTACCTATTTATCTACTTGCACTTTGACGTGCTTTAGAACTGCTAGGTGGGCAGGAGCTGGGACCAAGCAACGGGAGCTCACTCCGTCGCGGGGATTTGAACCGCCAACCTTCTGATCAGCAAGCCCTAGGCTCTGTGGTTTAACCCACAATGCCACCCGCACATACAACCACACAATTACACCAACACAAATACCGACAATACAAAAATACAAACATAAATGCTACACTTATGTGACTTCCCTCCACCAGTGTTCGCCATTTCTTATTTTTTAATATTCTTATTTAGATTCCAATTTGTAACTCTTAGTATTATTTCTTAGTTCTGGGAACTGTAACTCTGTGAGGCGCAAACTACATTTCCCAGGATTCTTTAGGGGGAAGCTGTGTGCTTTTGTGTGTTTGCAGCTGTCCTGGCTGAAAAAAGATTCAGTTGCTGGTACAGTCTATGTCTCTACCTGGAAATGGAAGGAGTGAATGATCTTTTCCTTCGCATCAGGAAGCACATAACATCCCTCTGATGGAAGAAGCCCTGGCTCTTGCAGGCTTTCTGTCTGGGCATTGTGCTCCATCTGCCTGGAGAACAGAGCCAGCCCAGACACCCTTTCAGTTTCTCCATCCCATCTTCAAGAAGATGCTGTTCTGGCTGTACACCATCACTACTCTCCTTGCCTCATTCAGATGCAATGACTGCATCTTTCCCTTACAGAGATGACAGTGGCACTGTTGACATCACTATCGACCGGCTCACCATCTCTACTGTCATGGGAGTGGGCAGGGGCGATGAAGGACGGCTTCGGGTGTGGTATGAAAGCTGCCGTTCTGCCATGGGAGACTTCAGGTTGAAATTCTACGGGGGAACCAGGTAACCTCTAATTCCTTATTTTCCTAGACACTGAAAGGCAAAGGACTATAGCTCAGTGAGAGAGCACCTCCTTTCATGTAGAAGGTCCCAGGTTCAGTCCCCAGAATCTTCAGGTAGGGGTGGGAAAGACACCTGCTTGAAACCCAAGAGAGCCACTACTGAGCTAATGGACCATTTTTTTTTTTTAAAGAAGAGCTTGTAACTTGGGTGAGTTAGATTGAAATGATCACTTACAGTTTCGGGAGTTGAAAGGCTTTATTCATGCAGGAGCAGATTTATCTTGGCAGAAACTATTTACAGGATGGGTAGAAATGAAAAGAGAGAAAATGGATCAGCTTTTAGGGGTGGAGTTAACTTAAAAAGAGAGGCTACAAACAAGTGCTGGCCATATTGTTAAACAAACAGTGCCCCCATGCGGTTTAAAGTAACACATTGCCACTGTTGGAATAACTCAGCCAGTAAAGCATGAGGCTCATAAACCAAAATCTAATCTCTCTTCCCTACCCAAAGCTTGGGCGATGTTCCACAGAGAAGGGGCATCTCTCTTGCTTGAGGCCACTGCAAAACCCCTCCTCTAGGTTGGACGAACAGCAGTGTTAGGTTAGCCATCATATGGGATGGAGCATTTCTGTGCTCCCAATCCCACTGACATTTGCTCCTTCTTCCTCCCACAGCTGGCTGTACAACATTGCAGCGTCTGCTCTCAAGGACATGATCAAATCAGAAGTCAATCAACAAGTAAGATTTTTGAACTTCTAAGGTGAAGGACAAAAGCTGGACCTTATTACTGCTGCCAGTCTCCATTGCCCTGCCTGGCCCTGCCCTGCTCCGCGTGAGAAGCCCTGGTACATTAAATCAGGGACAGGGAAACTGAGGCCCGGTGCAAGCTGTTGGACTACAACGCCCATCATCCCTGTGCATTGGCCATGCTGGCTGCAGGGGCTGATGGGAGTTGTAGTCCCTCAACATCTGGGAGGGCAACAGGATCCTTTGTCCCCAGCATTAAATACATACGTTTGTGGTGGAGCAATCACCTAGCCCCAGAGCAGAATAATATAATAATAATAATAATAATAATAATAATAATAATAATAATAATAATACATTTATTATACCCCACCCATCTGGCTGGGTTTCCCCAGCCTCTCTGGGCAGCTCCCAATCGATTATTAAAAACACAATACAGCATTAAACATTTAAAACTTCCGTAAACAAGGCTGCCCTCAGATGTCTTTTAAAAGTCAGATAGTTGTTTATTTCCTTGACATCTGATGGGAGGGTGTACCACAGGGCAGGTGCCACCACCAAAAAGGCCCTCTGCCTCGTTCCCTGTTACCTCACTTCTCACAGTGAGGGAACCGCCAGAAGACCCTCGGAGCTGGACCTCAGTGTCTGGGGTGAACGATGGGGGTGGAGACGCTCCTTCAGGTATACTGGGCCGAGGCCGTTTAGGGCCTTAAAGGTCAGCACCAACACTCTGAATTGTGCTCGGAAACATACTGGGAGCCAATGTAGATCTTTCAGGACCGGTGTTATGTGGTCTCGACGGCCGCTCCCAGTCACCAATCTAGCTACTGCAATCTGGATTAATTGAAGTTTCCGAGTCACCTTCAAAGGTAGCCCCACGTAGAGCACATTGCAGTAGATAACTAGAGCATGCACCACTCTGGCGAGACAGTCTGCGGTAGAGCATCTGCTCTTCGTGCATAAGGCTACGGGTTCAATTCCTGGTGCATGCCCAGGTAGGGATGGGGTGGGGGGATCTTGACCTGTTTGAAATTCCGGAGAGCTGCTGCCAGTTAGTGTAGACAGTACTCAGCTGAATATATCAATGGTCGGACTCACTTCCTATGTTCCTAAGTGCGCAATGCTGACCACCCCCCCCCCACCTTCAGCTGGTGCCAGTTTCCCCTCTTCATTTGTGATGGGGAAAGAACTCTAGGTGACATTCACTGTCCATCCCTCTCAATGTTCTGGGCTTTCTCCCCTTCCAGCTGTGTTCGGAGGTCAAGAAAGGAATCGGCAAGATTGCGGAAATCCTGAAAACCATGAATGGTAAGTGTCGGGGTTTGGTTGCTGGAGCTCCTCGTGCACAAACTTGGGCTGCTCATGCACGAGGTACCAGTAGCGGGGAAAAGCGGCCAGCGTTCCGCGTGCTTTTGAGCACGGGCGCCGGCCAGGTCTCACAATCTGAAGGTTGAGTAAGACGAGTGATAGCTCCGAAGGTGTATGAGTTCTTAGTTGCCTCCTAGATAATTTACTGCCTCGAGAAATGAAGGATACCCTGACTCTGAATAGATGGATCAACTCAAGGAATTAAATTAAAAAATTTACTTTAAACCTTTTGTCCCCTCTTTACCCCAAAGAAAGACAGACACCGGTTGTATCTTTAGTGGCTTCGGCAGAACCCGTGTAGGCTCGTCCCCTAAACTAAGTTCTCCTAAGCTCAAAGTCCCTGCGCGCCCAGTCTTCCGCGAGGCTAACTAAATAATACTAAAACCGAAATATCTTCCGCAAGCCCAGCCCTAGGCTAAAACCCAAAAGAACCTAACTAAAGCTAAACCGAATGATCTTCCGCGAGCTAACTCTAACTAAAGGAAAAACCCATCCAACCCGTCCAGCCCGCTCCCAATACCCTTAAACTAAACCCTGAACTTCAACTGAAGGAACTAAGGAAAAACGTGCTAACTAACTGCCTAAACGGGGGTGCCTCAGCCTTTTATTTAGGAACCAACGTGACATCATGATCAATGCCTAAACCAATAAAATCACTGTTGCTGCCCTCCAAAAAGGCGGGAAGCAAGTTTAACGCTCATTAATAACTTTGAACATGACCGGAACTATGAAATAAAGGCGGATTAATCTCATTGGTGAACCAAACTATTCATTCTTACTTTCGCTTTCGCTTTTGCGCGTAGTAATACCAAAAGTAGTTCCCGAAAACTTCATTAAACAATTAAATAAATGTGGATCCTATGGCGGATCCGCGTAACGTATTCCGACAGGTAAGCACCTCGTATGTCTGGAGCTGCCAGCTCAAAATCACCCCTCTGGGAATAATTCCTGGCACACTGGTCTGCACCTTGCTAAACATTGGCTTTCTCCGTGTCCTTTTCCAGTCTCAGCCCAGTTGGACCCCATTGCAGGGATAGACTACTCCTTGGTGGAAAAGCCCGTGATTGATGTGGATCGATGCAATGTGGACCTGAAGGTAATGATGACCTTGGGGGGGATGGAGGGAGTAGGGAACTGGCAGAGAATTTCAGATTGTCTGTGGATCTGTGAAGCCTTTTTTCAAACCTCTCCATCCCAGCCTTCTGGTGAAGCCTGATCCCAAAGTAGGTAGAGCTTTGTAGCACTGTGAGGTTGAATAGCTGTTTCTCTTTCTGTGCGGCCTTCCCAAGGTGGAATGGGAAGCAATTCCCAGAGCGGTTGTCCAAAACAAAGGTGACTGGAAAAGCGGTCTGAAGGAGATGTATTGAGAATTAAATTGGTAAATTTAAATTTTAACCTCCTACCCCACGTGTGTGTGAGAAATATGAGAGGAAACAGGCTGTGAAGCCCTTTTAGCAGAGTAAAAACACTTGCGCACTTTTGCAGCCTACTGGAAGCGAGGAATTAGGCAGTTACACCTTTTATCTCTGTTTGCTGGTGATCTGCTGCCCTTTCCCTTCTTTATCCCCGTTGCGAAGAATAAACCACACATCTTAGTAAAAGCGAAAAGGTTTACTTACATTTCAATGCAGGCAGCAAATACTTCTAAGTAGTATTTGCCAGATTGCATTTCTTAGTACAGAAAGTATTGATCTGATGTGTAGAGATCTTTCCTATTCTAATTAATTCAAGAGGGTTCTGGAACTAATCACCAAACTTAAAACCATGGAGAAACCTGGTTTGAACAAAGACATTGGATTCTTATCTCATTATACATAACAAAGCCATCTTTAGCCATCTCACCCCTTGCATTTCCCTGCAAGACTAACTGCAGCCGTTTAGAGTCGTCAACAGGTTTTCCACACTTATCAGCCTATCACCCATTCCCACCACCCTTCTGAGTAATACCCCTCCCCACTCCCCCACTATATTTAAGGATCTGGTGACTTCTGTTTCAGTGTATCTGAAGAAGTGTGCATGCACACGAAAGCTCATACCAGGAACAAACTCAGTTGGTCTCTAAGGTGCTACTAGAAAGAATTTTCGATTTTGTGTGAAAGAAGTAAGCAGAAGGTTCCTGGTGTTTGGGTTATTCCTTCAGAGAAGCTAAGAACAGCTGGCTTAAATTGGTTCTGTTATCTCTTCTTCAAGGTCATGCTGGCTATAATAAGAGAAACAAGAACTTCTTCTTCAACTAATAGAGTCTTGAAGTTTTAAGGTTGACATGTACTGATTGCTTAGAGTTCAGCAGAAGAGGAATCTCCGAAACAGGGCCTTGTCTTGGCGCATTAATTTCACCTGACATATAAACTTTAAGAAATAAATCTATCCATAACAGACTTGAAAAACTTGAATCATTCAAATCAGTGTTGTGGCCTGAGTTCTTGTTTCTCTACAATTTTCTGCATTGCCTCTATCAAAAACTCAAACTTTTTAAGAATATACTAAGAGGCCAGAAGGAGCCTGGGTTCCACTTTCTCTTTCTAGCTCTTTTCCTTCTGGTGTGGTGTTTTGTACATAGTATGCCTAGTGTTAAGGTTTAGACTTATTGTAAGTTTTAAAAACAAAACAAAATAAAAAAATCCTTCCAGTAGCACCTTAGAGACCAACTGAGTTTGTTCTTGGTATGAGCTTTCGTGTGCATGCACACTTCTTCAGATACCTTGGTATGAGCTTTCGTGTGCATGCACACTTCTTCAGTGCATGCACACGAAAGCTCATACCAAGAACAAACTTAGTTGGTCTCTAAGGTGCTACTGGAAGGAATTTTTTATTTTATTTTGTTTTGACTATGGCAGACCAACACGGCTACCTACCTGTAACTGTAAGTTTTAAGTTACGTCTACTGCAAGTAGACTTTCAATGACAGTATTCAGGTTAAAAATGCTTCTCAGTTATTAAGTACAGAACTAGTTTCCAAAATGGAGTCTGGACTCTGAGCAGAGCCCAGGCATGTATGTCTTCTCACATCCTTGGCTTGAAATAAGACAGAGACTGTGACAAGGAGTGTAGCAGGGGGTTGGACTGGATGGCCCTTGTGGTCTCTTCCAACTCTATGATTCTATGATTCTAAGATTCTTTGTCCTATTTCCCCACAATAGGGGGATATCTACTGTAGGAATACAGGAACTCTGTGAGTCTTATCCCCTTAGAACAATAGCACCGAGGGCCTTCTGGCGGTTCCCTCACTGCGAGAAGCAAAGCTACAGGGAACCAGGCAGAGGGCCTTCTCGGTAGTGGCGCCCGTCCTGTCGAATGCCCTCCCATCAGGGATCAGAGAGATAAACAACTACCTGTGATTTAGAAAATACCTGAAGGCAGCCCTGTTTAGGGAAGTTTTTAATTTGTGACTTTGTATTGTATTTTGGTATTTGTTGGAGGCCGCCCAGAGTGGCTGGGGAGACCCGGCCAGATGGGCGGGGTATAAATAATAAATTATTATTATTATTATTATTATTATTATTATTATTATCATCATCATCATCATCATCATCATCATAATAGAATCACAGATTTGGAGGGGACCCCAAGGGTCATCCAGTCCAACCCCCTGCAATGCAGGAATATGCAGCTATCCCATACGGGGATTGAACCTGCAACCTTGGCGTTATCAGCACCACACTCTAACCAACTGAGCATTATGCTTATTTAGCAAACCTAATTGTTGTTTTGACAGCAGATTTCCCCACGTGGTTGACTTTGAGGGTCACAGGAAATTCAGTAACCTGAATACCTCAGGCCACAGGTTCCCCACCCCAGCTCTGGAGAATTTATTTGGGAACTTGGCAGAAGGTTCACACAGGCACTCTGAGGCTTCTCTCTGCCTCCAAGAGGGGCTATTTCTGTCTGTGCTTGTGGGGGTTTGCCAGTGTGAGAGCCAGTGTGGTGTAGTGGTTAAGAGTGGTAGACTCGTAATCTGGGGAACCGGGTTCGCGTCTCCCCTCCTCCACATGCAGCTGCTGGGTGACCTTGGGCTAGTCACACTTCTCTGAAGTCTCTCAGCCCTACTCACCTTACAGAGTGTTTGTTGTGAGGAAGGAAGGGAAAGGAGAATGTGAGCCGCTTTGAGACTCCTTCAGGCAGTGATAAAGCGGGATATCGAATCCAAACTCTTCCAAACTCTTGCAGGTTCCTTGCCTGGGATCTGCCTTCAAATTCTTCCTTCTTTGAGGCAGGTGGCAATCTCACCGTGGAGCGCCGTCCACAAGTTGACCACCTTCCCTCTTCTTCTCTCCTAGGGTCAGTTCTTTAGGGTAGGAAAGACCCTCCACGACGGCCCCTTCCAGCCCGCCCCCTTCCTCTTGCCCAACCAGTCAGACTCCATGGTCCTCCTGGGCATCTCTGAACTCGTCGCCAACTCAGCTGCCTTTGTGTACTACACTGCAGGGGCGCTCAAGGTGAACTACACCGATGCCATGGTAAGGAGGTGTGGATGTGCACAGGGTCCGTCAAGGAAGGCCATGATGCACAGGTACATGGTCCCAGGTTCGAATCCTGGCGTCACCAGTTGACAGGCTATGAGGCTGAAAAGACCCTGGCCCAAATCCTTGGAGACAGAGGCAGAGGTAGCTGCTCCAGGACCCGGGGACAGGGCTAGCTGCCTGGGGGGGTGGTTAGCAGGGGCAGGGCGAGCATCCCAGGGGGGCGCCACCCGCAGCGATTGGCAAGCATCCCAGGGAGTTGATTGGCACAGCAATCAGAGAGCCAGTGTGGTGTAGTGGTTAAGAGCAGTGGACTCGTAATCTGGTGAACCGGGTTCGCGTCTCCGCTCCTCCACATCATAGCTGTCAACTTTTCCCTTTTCTTGCGAGGAATCCTATTTGGAATAAGGGAATTTCCCTTTAAAAAATGGGAAAGTTGACAGCTATGCTCCACATGCAGCTGCTGGGTGACCTTGGGCTAGTCACACTTCTCTGAAGTCTCTCAGCCCCACTCACCTCACAGAGTGTTTGTTGTGGGGGAGGAAGGGAAAGGAGAATGTGAGCTGCTTTGAGACTCCTTTGGGTACTGATAAAGCATGATATCAAATCCAAACTCTTCTTCTATTGGGGGTGATCGGCGCAGCAATCGGCACCCAGGGGGACGATTGGTGCCCAGGGGGCGGAGGGGCGATTGCACAGGGGTGGGTTTCACCCCCCCAGGGATGACACTTGGGGTGGGCTGCCCGCACCGCTCCCCCCTTCCTACGCCCCTGCTTGGAGAGCTGCTATGAGTGTAGTCAACCAGACATACAGACACACAGACATACAGGGTAAAAGGTAAAAGTAAACTGTCTCGCATTGTTTAATATATGTTTTTATTGCATTGTGAAAGCTCTCTGAGGTGCTTCAAATGAGAGCCAGTGTGGTGTAGTGGTTAAGAGTGGTAGACTTCTAATCTGGGGAATCGGGTTCGCGTCTCCCCTCCTCCACATGCAGCTGCTGGGTGACCTTGGGCTAGTCACACTTCCTTGAAGTCTCTCAGCCCCACTCACCTCACAGAGTGTTTGTTGTGGGGGAGGAAGGGAAAGGAGAATGTGAGCCGCTTTGAGACTCCTTCGGGTAGTGATAAAGCAGGATATCAAATCCAAACTCTTGTAAATTAAATTGTGAATATAATTATTAATACTGCGCTAGGTGGACTGATGTCCTGACTCGGCAAGGGGCAGCTTCTCAGGGTCTGAAGGGTCTTGGCTTGCCATAGGGTTGCTATCTTTCAAAAAGTGAAATTCCTGATTCCCGCAAAAAATTGTGACCTTTTTTTTAAGGAAACCAGCTTTTTTGGGGAATAAGCCCAAATTCCCCCAAAATAGTGGTTTTGAGCTGTTTCCGATACTTTTTCCATCTCATTGCCATACACCCGGGTTTTCGCTGAAATTTTTTCTATCCAGCTAAATCCCCCCCCCCCGATGCCATGCTCACACCCAAAAACCAGGACATGTCAGGAATTTCCCCAACGTATGGCAAGCCTATCCTTGCCCAAACCCCTCTTAGGGCTGATCCAAACCTCTGCAGGTGTGGGTCTCTGCTATGGAATGAATGAAGCTTCTAACTTCCCCCAACCATAAGTCGAAACTATAACGCATAGAATTTTTTTATTCACACCAGTGACTATAGCATGTGAGATAATCCGGTACAGCAATTTTAATCAAAATAAGAGGTGGCGTAGTTAAATAAATAAATAAATAAATTATGTGGTGATCTGTCATGGAACAACCCTACTGAAGACTGTAGCAGTGGTTGCCCAGACCTTGTTGTTAGTTGCAAAGGGCCCCCCAAAATGTAGCTCTGCCATTGCACCTCCGATCGCCCCGCCACTTCTCCTGGAGAAATGTGATATTTAGCACTGAACAAATGGCAATTGGGTTTTCGGTGGATGGCTGTTTGTTCCAATTCAGCACTAAAGAGCAGCTCATCTAAGTGAGAACTGTGGGGCAAAGGCAAGACCGCGCATACCTGGTCCTAGAAAACACAGGACAAGCGTAAAACCTTTCTAGGCCCTGGGCAAGAAGAAGTGTGGATTGGTCCCTGATCTCCAAAGATTACTGAGAGCAAATCCAGTGAGTCAGCCTGGAAACTGGGGCTGCCCTAATTGAACATTCACAAGCGTTGTCATTTCAGGTCCCCAAAACTTTGCCTTTGCGTCTGAACACCAAGAACGTGGGGATATTTGTACCAGAGGTGAGTTTAGGCTTGTGAAGGTATGGGGGGGGGGGAGGAACAGATTCCCCCACCCAGCCACAAGAGCCAAATGCAAAACTGAAAACCTCTTGTGAAATCTTTTCTCTTGTGAAATATTCCTTCTTTTGGAGCGACGGGTCACAAAAAGGTCTTGTCTGTTGTGTTTACTTCCCCTCTCTATCTCTTGTTCTGCTCTTTGATGGCCCAGAACAGCCTTTAATTTGTTGGAAGGAAGTGATGGTGCAGGATACCTTCTGACCTTCTTTGATGTTAGAGATTGTTTGGAGGAACGTGCGGTATTGGAAGAGAGGGCCAGCTAATTAATAATCGGCACTAGCTAGCTGGGCAAGGCACATGGGCTAACAAGTTAGCTATCTATAAATCGGATGGTTGGGGGGCATAGTTCTGAGCAGCTGGTGCACGGACTGATGGCCGCAGGGCCGTGCAACCTGAGGCTACCTGTGTGTGTGTGTGTGTGTGTGTGTGTCACTTTGCCACTTCTTGAGGGCTTCCCAGTGGCAGATCGAAGGGCTTGCTTGGTAATGTATATAATGCTTGCTGTTTGGAATAAAATATATAATCTTCTCTCTCTCTTGTGTTTGTATTGCTTCTGAATCTCATTGAAAGAACCACCTTGCATTTAGCAAGGCACACCCCATCCTGTAATAATTCTCATGTGGAAGCACCCCCAGACCCAGAAATATTGATCTCTCCCCTTGCCCCCACCCAATCGTAATGAAACACCCGTTCCATCGCAGCGCCTCTCTTTTCTCCCCTCCGCAGCTGAACGAGCGCTTTCCAAATATGCCCATGGAGTTCCACCTGTCTGCCCTAAAGGAACCTGAGCTACGCTTCCAGCCCACTGGGGTGGAGGTCACGCTCTTTGGATCTGCAGAGGCCTTCGTCATCCTCCCGAACGCCAGCCTGGCCTCCGTGTTCCTGCTGAATATTGTAAGCATCGCTAACAGGTGGGGTTGGTGGAGAAACAGAGGTCCCCCCCCTTCTCTGAGGTGGTGGGGAGAGGCTTCAATATGAACCGTCTTAAAGGACGAGAGTGTTGGGAGGAGGTGTGCGTCACAGGTCTGCTGCTGCTACTAGCGCGACCAAACTGTGCCTGCATCGCACGGGGTTGGACTAGATGACCTTTGGGGGTCCCTCTGCAATTTTATACGTGTGCTTCTGGGAGCTGTAAGGGAAGTGGAGGCTGCTCCTGCTAGCCCAGAGAGCGGCTTTGCCTGTCGGCTTCTTCCCTCCCCGGCTCAGGGTGGATGGGGACGAAGCCAGAACGGGTCGGTCTCTTGCTGCCGTTGGCTCTGGCTTCCTCCATCATTGGTTTAGCGCACCCTGCTGCTGGGCTCCCAGCCTTCTGCCCTACCATTCCCCAATGCGCACAGGAAGCATGAACGGCCCAAGAGGCATCACCCAACTGAGACTCATCTTCTTCTCTCACTTTGGCTTACAGGACGCCAACCTCACGGGACAACCCCTTCTGAAGCCTGGGAAGCCTGGGAAGACCCTCGGCTATGCTGGGGTTTTTGTGACCCTGAAAAAGTGAGTGTCACTCCTCTTCTCTGGCTCCAGGGTCTTCCTCTTATCCTGCACCTGTTCTCCCCAATCCCCAGGATTAGCGCAGGATTCCTGCCTGCTGTTCTCTCACCTTTAATGCGGACCTCCGTGCAATTATTATTATTATTATTATTATTATTATTATTATTATTATTATTATTATTATTAAATTGCCCCTGCCCATCACCACCTGCTTTGCACGCAGAAAGAAGAAGAAAAGAGTTTGGATTTGATATCCCGCTTTATCACTACCCGAAGGAGTCTCAAAGCGGCTCACATTCTCCTTTTCCCTTCTTCCCCCACAACAAACACTCTGTGAGGTGAGTGGGGCTGAGAGACTTCAGAGAAGTGTGACTAGCCCAAGGTCACCCAGCAGCTGCATGTGGAAGAGAGGAGACGCGAATCCGGTTCCCCAGATTACGAGTCTACCGCTCTTAACCACTACACCACACTGGCTCTCCGAAAGCTCCGAGTTCGGTCCCTGGCATCGCTGGGTGGAGATGGAAGGACCGGGGAGACCAGGGTTTAAATCCCGACTCAGCCATGAAGCTCATTGGGTGACCTAAGGGGCCAGTCACTGCCTGTCAGCCTGACCTACCTCACAGGGTCGTTGCGAGGATTAAATGAGAAGAATGCATATACCCCCTTGAGCTTAACTGGAGGGAAAAGGTGGGATATAAGAAATGGAATGAAGAAGCAAATGTTGCCGAGAGCATAAAAGAACCCCGACTTGGTGCTTTCTCATCCTTCCGTGTCTCCAGCAGGTTGCGCCTGTCTAAGGAATGGTCCAAGGTTGGCGAGATCAGGGTGAGTCCAGAGGAGGAGGAGGAGGAGGAGCTCATGGGGATGAAGGAATGGGTGGGGCTTGGAATCTGGAGGTTGGGGTTGTGTGATGCACTTAGCTGAGCCCACACACTCTTCCCTCCTTCAAACCAGTGTTTTTTTGGGGGGGTGGAGGGGGTGTATGCAGGGGTACATACACCTCTAAACTTTTTGTGAATCTAAGTTTGGCCTCATTGAGCGGCAGTATTTCAATATGAGTAGGAAAATGAGAGTACCCCTAAATATTTTTTTAAGGAAAGAAGCACTGCTTAAAACTATACATGTGGGTTCTCAAAATAGATAGATAGATAGATAGATAGATAGATAGATAGATAGATAGATAGATAGGAAGGGGGCAGGCATCTGGGGAAAACGATTCCCCCCCAATTATTTATTATTTTTCCAAATTATTACAAATCAAACCAAATTAATTTCATTTAATACAATTCCTTAAAATCAGGTTTCCCGCGCCTGTTCCAAACATATGACCACCATCACTTTCTTGCATAGCCGCATCATTTCTCATTTAGAGTCCAGTTGACACCCTTCACTTGCCGTCAAACCATTCTTCCAGCTGGCTACTTTTCCCGCCTTACAAACAGCACCTCAGTTACATCTTATAAATAAATATTCCATTTCACATGTGTAGTCCTTCATGTACAACGTTGTTCCAGGTGCGTGCATTTTATGAAACAAAAGAATAAATCAAAGTTTGCATTAGTTTGTCTGCCTGCTTGGCCTCTGGCCCTGCCCAACACTGCCATGTGGCCCCCAGAAGAAGGGAATGTGGCCCTCAGGCTGAAAAGCTCCCTGCTTCCTGTATGGTGACCCTCCATTTCTAGAGTGTGTCCCCCCCCCCATTTTTTACTCCTCCATTTTTCAAACCCACTGTCTTTGTGCTACGCAGGTGACCGTTTTGGAGTCGCTGCTGAAGGCGGCCAGCAACTTGGGGATGTCAAGGCTCAACAGTGAGTGCAGAACAGTTTCCCTCTTCTGCTTCTGCTTTGGGGGGGGGGGGGGCTTCCTCTGCCTCCTTCCACCTTATTTGGGATAGAGCATTTGCTTCGCATGCAAAAGATCTCATTTTCAGTCCCCTGGAATCTCCTGCCTGAAGTCGTGGAGAGATGCTGTCGGCCCGTGTCAACAGTACAGAGCTAGATGGGCCAACGGCTCCTGACTCGGAATAAGGCCGCTTCCATGGGCTTTAAAATTGGATCCCATGAACCTTTTAGATTCATGGGATCCTATTTTTAGATTCACAGCTATATAATCCCTGGCAGGTGGCCGTCCAACCTCTGCTTAAATATCTCCAAGGAAGGAGAGTCTACCACCTTCCAAGCCATCCATAGCCCTCTACTCTTCCATGAATTTGTCCAGTCCCCTTTTACAGCCATCTAGGTTGGTGACGGGTGGCGCTGTGGGTTAAACCACTGAGCCTAGGGCTTGTCGATCAGAAGGTCGGCGGTTCGAATCCCCGCAACAGAGTGAGCTCCCGTTGCTCGGTCCGTGCTCCTGCCAACCTAGCAGTTCGAAAGTACATCAAAGTGCCAGTAGATAAATAGGTACCGCTCTGGCGGGAAGGTAAACGGCGTTTCCGTGCGCTGCTCTGGTTCGCCAGAAGCGGCTTAGTCATGCTGGCCACATGAACCAGAAGCTGTACGCCGGCTCCATTGGCCAGTAACGCGAGATGAGCGCCACAACCCCAGAGTCGGACATGACTGGACCTAATGGTCCGGGGTCCCTTTACCTTTAGGTTGGTGGCCACCTGCTATTAACCTGCCGTTGGGCATCTTGGGAGAGCTGTGCCCTGAAAGGCAAGTTAAATTTCCAGCTAAACAAATCATTTGCATTTCTGTAGAGCGGCTGGAGCAAGCGATCGCTCTTCCAAACATCTACGGCTCCAGTTTACTGAACCCCACCGTCGTGACGAACAAGGTGAGTTCCTAGTGGCGGGAGAGGTGTGGCGGCTTCACTTTGCTTGTGAACCAGACTTTCGTCAACCCAGAAGACAGGAGCAGTTGATGCCATGGCCTGGTTACTGCTTGGCTTAATGCCAGGCAAGCTGGCAAGCCATGGCAATGAGGAAGAAGAGGGTGTTCTGCAGACAAGCAGCTGGTGAGAATGGAAGTGAGGAGCAGGTTGGAGGCTGTCTGGCCCAGGAACAGGAGAACCTGGAACCAGCATGGGTTGGGATCAGGACCCTCCTCCCAGGTAGGTGAGGCAGGGTGCCAAGCAGAGATCTTAGCTCAAGACTGGCTTTATCATCTGGACAAAACAGGGTGTTCTGACCAGGGGAGTGTTCAGTCCAGAGAGGGACTCTGATTCTCCCCAGAGCCAAGAAGGCACAGCTTCAATGCCGTTTGGCACAATGGATCTTGATATTGTCGCTTACAATGGGGTGCAGAGAACAAAGGTTTGCTCTTTTCAGCTCACGGCTTGATCTGATTAATTTGAAGCAGGTCCGTCGCGTTCGCGCAAAGTCTTAAGAAGGCTGTGAATGTCACCAGGCAAAAAAAAAAATGTCAAAAGGCGGCGCCGTTATTCCGCTCCAGGAGTTGAGAGAGCTTTGATGGTTCCCTTTGGTCATGCAGCTCAGACCAGGTCATGTTTCTGGGTGACTAAGGTCAATTAGGGAGCAGGATTTTTGATGGCACCATTCAGGAGCTAAGATGGCGCCCGGGATCCAAAATGGAACCTGAGAGAGTTTGGACAAGACAAAGCCCAGTCACATGCCATTGATCCCCCCCCCCCACAAAAATGGTTTTACATTATTTTATATTTTCTTACAAAGTAATAATAATAAAAACTTTCATTTACATCCCACCCTCCCCGGCCAAAGTCGGGCTCAGGGTGGCTAACATCAGATACATAACATTGGCATAAAATCAAACAATAATTAAATTACCTCCTTAAAACATCTCAAAATCAAATTAAAGTCTAATTAGATTGCTTTCCACAGGGTTAGGGTTGGGAACAGTAAGTGCTCCACTGAACTGAAATTTCAGCCTTCATGACATAGGAAAACAGCCAAGTAAACAGCTATTTTGGTGGAGGAGGGTCAAGATATTAACCAATATGCATGAAATTTCATATATAGCTATATAATGCCTAGTATAGTAAGATAAGACATTCGGAGCAGGCATTTAAAAAAAATAATAATTCGATTTCCCCACCCCCAAAAATTGTTCCTTGATAATTTGTCACCCCCTCCATTATGGAACCCGGGGTGGCCCACCCCCCCTTGCTACACCCCTGCCCAATGCACTATAATTGCAGAGTCTGAATCTGCTGGTATGGGAATGGACCCCCCCCCCCCAAATAGGGGCTGTCCAGAAGCACCTTTTTTTGGGGGGGTGCTTTAGCTTTCTATGGAATTTCATTGCATAAAGTGCCTTTAAAAATGATACAAAAGGGGAAAGAAAGAACAACTTCTTTTTGCAAGCTGTTAAGAAGAAATTGTTCAGGAATTAAATGTAAAAAAACCCTTAATAATAATAATAATAAATTTATTATTTGTACCCTGCCCATTTGACAGGGTTGCCCCAGCCACTCTGGGCAGCTTCCAACAAATATAAAAGCATACTAAAACAAACCTTAAAAAACGTTTAAAAAATTCCTTCCAGTAGCCTTCCAGGTCTCTCCATGGTTTTAAGTTTGGTAATAAGTTGCAATTTGTAATAGTGCTATTTAACTGCTCATCTTCTAACATTGTGTATGCCATCAAATGCCAGCAGTGCCCTTCAGCTCTCTATATAGACTGGAAAGTAAAGTTGCTGATTTGCAACTTATTACCAAACTTAAAACCATGGAGAGACCTGGTCTGAATAGAGACATTGGATTCTTATCTCATTATACATGACAAAGCTATTTTTAGCCCTCTCATCCCATGCTTTTTCCTGTAAGACCAATTGCAGTCGTTAACAGTCGTCAACAGGTTTTCCACACCCATCAGCCAATCCCCCATTCCCACCACCCTTCTGAGTAATACCCCTCCCCACCCTCTCACTATATATAAGGGTCTGGTGACTTCTGTTTCAGTGTACCGGTATCTGAAGAAGTGTGCATGCACACGAAAGCTCATACCAAGAACAAACTTAGTTGGTCTCCAAGGTGCTACTGGAAGGAATTTTGTTTTCTTTTGTTTCGACTATGGCAGACCAACATGGCTACCTACCTATAATTTAAAAACTTGATTGCAAAGGCGACTGGAGATATGTGAGATGGTGCAGAATCTTAGCATTGTTGGATTTTCCCTCCTCTGCAGGGACACATGTTCATCGCCACTGACCTGGTCCACCAGCCCCAGGCTGATGTATAGCCGCGAGGGGCATCCAGAAGGAAGAGGAAAGGCAGGTGCCGCCTGCCCCTGCCTCAGGGTTTTCCCCAAGATGCCCACCTTGGAGTCATTTGAGGCAGTGATCAAGGACAATGGGGGGGGGAACCTTGGGACTTTCTTGGGGAAGTCAGGTTTGGGCAGAGATGGGACAAAACATTTTGCTGCCTGAAGCCAGAGGTCAAGAAGGCATCCCCCTCCAGTTCCACGTCGAAAAGCCAACAGGACTGAAAGTTGCATCTTCCTTCAATTCAGATACTGAGATGCTGCCTTCTGCTCCACCTGAGGAGACCAGACTAGCTTAAGGAAATGCAGAACAAAGGCACAGCTCTGTCCTCCACCTCTTGGTGCAAAAGAAAAATATTGTTACAGAAGCTGGGTGCCAACCCCACCCTCTGCTGAGCAATAGCAAGGACCCAGGGGGTTCCAGCCCTGTGCTCCTTTGGAGAATTGAAGACACGGCGGAGTCTGCCATAGCTTTAAGAAATATGGTTTATTCACATATTGACACATTCAGTCTGCCTGGAGGGAGTCCAGATCTTACAGCATGGACATTTCAAGAGGCGCTTGTCCCCAACGGCATTGCAACACTTGAGTCAAAAGCATCTTAGCCAGCCTGCCCAAGATGGATCTCTCCCCTTTCTCCTTCCCAGCACATCTTGCTCTAAAAGAATCTCTTTTCCTGCCACTTCACAGCCAGCTATCCTGGCAACCTTCTGTCTCTCCATGCCCAAGATCTCCTAGATGGCCATTTGTCCTGTTAATGCCTCCATCCCAGGTGAGGCCCTGTCTTGGAAAGGAAGCTTAGCCTGTAATCTTCCCTTCAATACTCCAAATAATCAAAATCCTAGACTGTCTTGATTTCCAGGGTTTAGGAGGTGTCCCTCCAATCTACAACAATATATATATATATATATATATATATATATATATATATATATATATATATATATATATGAGAGAGAGAGAATTCCTAGATGCCAAGATCCAAATTTGGGACAAGAACCCGAGCAGAGTTTAAAGCCACAAAAACAAGGCTGTTAGACCTTTCAAGTGAGTTCCAAAAAATGTCCCCTTTGATAGTTTAAAAGTTTCCCTCTTCCTCTAGCATAGGTAAAAGAGCACACATTTGGTAAGTTAAACATTGGTTTACTTACAAGCTTTTCAAAGGTCAGGTTCATGGGCTTGGGCAAATTTGCAAAGGAATAAAACTTAGCTTAGTTGGAAAGTGGTAAAAGTTCCTACATTATTAGTATTATAGGAATCATAGAATCTTAGAGTTGGAAGAGACCATAAGGGCCATCCAGTCCAACCCCCTGCCAAGCAGGAAACACCATCAAAGCATTCCTGACAGATGGCTGTCAAGCCTCTGCTTAAAGACCTCCAAAGAAGGAGACTCCACCACACTCCTTGGCAGCAAGTTCCACTGTCCAACAGCTCTTACTGTCAGGAAGTTCTTCCTAATGTTTAGGTGGAATCTTCTTTCTTGTAGTTTGAATCCATTGCCCCGTGTCCGCTTCTCTGGAGCAGCAGAAAACAACCTTTCACCCTCCTCTATATGACATCCTTTTATATATTTGAACATGGCTATCATATCACCCCTTAACCTTCTCTTCTCCAGGCTAAACATACCCAGCTCCCTAAGCCGTTAGGAACTCAAGAGAGGCTTGTTAAAGCCATGTGGCTGGAAGGAGCAGCTCAGAGCTCCTGATGCTCCAAAGTTCACATGCAGTCTGGGGGTGATCAAAGCCTTGATTTCCTTGTTCCTCCCAAGGTGGGGGAAAGCGGACTTAGCTAAGCCTGGCTGGACAGCTTACTCTATGGTATTAACCCCTTCATGTTGGATGTCTGAGACTGGTTATCCCACAATTGTCATCCTTCAGCAGCTGCTGACTAAGGCAGCTGCCTCGCGCTGCCAACAGTAGTACTAGCTTTGGTACAGCGATTGATCTTACCAAGGCTGGAGAGGTTCCCCTTGGCTAGCTCATCTGTTGCTAGGAAATGGCAGCCACTCACCTCCACCTGCCCCCCTGGTGCCCCCGTTGCCTCTTAGCACCCACCTCCAGCAATCCCACAACGCCTTTTGGAAACCACTGGGGAAATTCTACTCGTGGCACCACGCCCTACAGAATATCACGGTGTGGGGTAGCCTGAAAAACTGGCATTTTCCATCACTGCTCCTGTGCCGTGTATTCCCTTAACCTTTGCCCTGTTGATACCCGAGATCCTTTTTAAAGTTTGTTTTTATAAGACTGCTTTTACTGGTTTCCATGTTGTGTACCTGCTTTTATGATGCTGGCTTATATGTTTTTAAATGCCAAGTGGTTTTGAAATGCTAATAAATAAATAAATAAGATTTCTCTGACCCCTTCCTCAAGCCACCAGAAATAAAACAGCATTAGAACTGTTTGTTGGCACCTGCCTGTCTTGGGAGGCAATGGGAGAGTGCTTCTTTGGGGGTAATGTAAAACTGTTGGAGAGTCACAGCAGTGCCTGCTGTGGCTGTAGAAACTGATATGGAAGAGATGGGCTTTACTGCAGGTGGGGCAGATGAACATGTCCGGTTTTGCTGAAATAGGTGCACCTTGGTGTTTCTTCTCTCTGCAACTAATTTTGGGGTGACTGATAAGAGTCTACTTGCTACAGCATTCTACGTCCCCACCCAACCCCGAATGTTATTCATGTCCTTATATAAAACATTTTATCCCACTCTGAAATGGTTCCCACATATACTGTACAGGTTTGCATACAATTGGTAAAGAGAAAAAAAACAACAACCCAAAGACCGTCCTTTCCCACAGGTTGAGACATGGCACAAAAGGAAAGGGGGCTGGGAGGAAGGAGGAAAAAAGCAAACTCAGGCACTGACTTGTTCCAGCGGGTCTTTGTTATGTTCTTAACTCTCTTCTATTGGGGGTGAGCAGAACAGGTCAGGATTGTTTTTGCAATAGGTGACAGGGAAATTAGCTGGGAAATGTGTGATGACGCTGGTTTTGATGCACCACTGTCTAGCCTCCCCACAAACAAATCCAAGCGGGTGGTCATTAGTCCACCCCTACGTCATCTCCCTGCAAAAAAATCCAAGCGAAGGCATATTAAACCGCCAATCTTGTGTAATCCCCCTGAAAAACAAATCCAGATGAATGCTCAATAAACAGGCCATCTGGAAGCTTCTGTATCTGTACAGTCAAACCTTAATTCCCGAATGCCTCCATTTTGGAATGTTTCCGCTCCCGAACACCGAAAACCCGGAAGTAACTGCTCTGGTTTTGGAAAGCTTTTTGGAAGTCGAACGGCTGCCGAGCCGCATTTTTCATTTTTATCCATTGACTTTGCAGCCAGCCCTCAGTTTCCGAACTTTTCAGAAGCCAAACGGTCTTCCGGAACAGGAACACCGCATTTTTCGCTCCATAAGACGCACCTGAACATAAGACACACCTAGTTTTTAGAGGTGGAAAGGGGGAAAGCCCTGCTTTTTTTAAGGATCAGCTCAAAGTGGTGCAGCTTTTTTGCAAAGGGAAAAGTCCTGTTTTTTTGAGGATCAGCTGAAAGTGCTGCAGCTTTTTTGCAAAGGGAAAAGCCCTGCTTTTTTGAGGATCAGCTGAAAGTGGTGCAGCTTCTTTTTCAAAGAGGAAAAGCCCCGTTTTTATGGGGTTCAACTTACAGTTCTGCAGCTTCTAGTCCTACAGCCATTTCTACAGTTTCCAGACAGATAATCTAATCAGCCAGTCCCATGTCGCTGGGGAAACAAACAGCCTCCCTCTGCATTCAACAATGGAGGCCCGGGCAAGGGGGCGGGGCTGGAAAGGGAGCCTTATCTCTCTCCCCATCACTTGCTGAACAGCTGTTCAGCAGCTTCCTTTCAACACCCCCTCCTCTATTTGTAAAAAAAAGAGCACGATCTGCTTTTGGCCCCTAGGCAATTCAGCTCCAGGGACCATGCATTCGCTCCATAAGACGCACAGACATTTCCCCTTACTTTTTAGGAGAAAAAAGTGTGTCTTATGGAGCAAAAAATATGGTAAGTTCAAAAACTGAGGTTCCACTGTATCTTTAAATCACATTGGACGAACCTTCTTTCCCTCGAAGAATTCTGGTTACTGAAGTTTGTCAAGGGCTGCTGGAATTGTGAGGGGTAAATTATATTTGCTCTTTTCGGGCGAATGGGGCAGTGACCCACCGGGCTCAAATCTGTCCTTTGGCAGCCATCGCCAGCTTGCCTTCTCACTTACAACCACCCGTCCCCGGGGGTGGCACTGCCCATCATATTCCGCCTCCTCCTCCTCCATCTCCGTGTTGCCCTTGTAAGACTCAGCAAGGAGAAGGACCAGAATTAGTTGGACCTGCCTGCCATTGCCTCTGGCGCCACCTGCTGTTGGCCTCCTTGCTTTCCATGCTACCAGTCCCAATGGGCTAAATGTATGACTTGAACACTTGCCATTTTCCTCCTTCCCATTTCCTGAATCCCTTCTTTTCTTTACCTTCCAGTCCAGCCGTTCTCAATCTTTGGTCACCAGATGTCGTTAGACTACCAACTCCCATCACCCCTAGCTAACAGGACCAGTAGTCAGGGATGATGGGATTTGTAGTTCAACAATGTCTAAGGACTCAAGGCTGAGAAAGGCTGAATAGCCTGACAAAAAGAGTTCTTCTTTTCCAGCCCTACCTGGACTTGCCCGGAATTGGACCTACCAGGTACTGGGAACAGGGCTTTCTTGGTGGTGGCCCCCACACCTTTGGGATTTCCTTATCTGCCTCCATCACTGCTGGGTTGTTGTTCTTGTTGATACTCCCCCTCCCGCAATACTAAAACCCAGCGGGGTCACCCAATGACTTGTTCATTTATCTATTTATTTTATTGAATTTTTATACTGCTCTTCATCCGAGGATCACAGGGCAGATTACAACACGAAAACACAAAGCATAATGACAAATGAAAGCAGGCATGATCCAGCAGCCTGCCTTCTGAGTGTTGTTGTTGTTTAGTCATGTCCGCCTCTTCGTGACCCCATGGACCAGAGCACGCCAGGCACTCCTGTCTCCCACTGCCTCCCGCAGTTTGGTCAGACTCATGTTGGTCGCTTCGAGAACACTGTCCAACCATCTCATCCTCTGTCGTCCCCTTCTCCTTGTGCCCTCCATCTTCCCCAACATCAGGTTCTTTTCCAGGGAGTCTTCTCTTCTCATGAGGTGGCCCAAGTACTGGAGCCTCAACTTCAGGATCTGTCCTTCTAGTGAGCACTCAGGCCTGATTTCTTTAAGGATGGATCAGTTTGATCTTCTTGCAGTCCATGGGACTCTCAAGAGTCTCCTCTAGCACCATAATTCAAAAAGCATCAATTCTTCGGCGAACAGCCTTCTTCCGATAGTCTCAAATAAATAAAGCCCTTGGAAACAATTATTGATTCGACGCAGTTAAAAAACAACGGTGATGCCTCGTCCCAAAGCAGCAGCAGGGGGAGTGCAGCTCTTGGAAATGGAGCCTACAAAAAAAAAAAAAGACACTCTCCAGCTCTCCCCCTCCTTCTCCAAATGCTACAAGGACTCTTAGCTTGGAGTATGCAGCGTGTTTGTGTATGGGTGGGGGTGTCTGGCTGGCTTCTGGCCTCTGTCCAAGTCCTGCTTTCTGCTCTCCTTGTTCCTCTTAACCGGCCGCCCTTGCAAATGCTCTGTACTGGGGGTCTGAGAGGGGTGTGTGTCTGCAGATGAGGAGGAGCCCCCCTATTGTCCTCCTCTCCTGGAGCCAGAGGGCTGCAGAGGGGAAGCGGCCAGCCGGCCAGCCAGTGGCCTGGTACATCCCTCCATCTGCCCGCCTGCGCCGGGGTCTGTTCTATAATAAGAGTCTTTGGCAGCTGTTTTGTGCCTTGGCTGCATGCCAGCCTCCCGGCAGTTGCTCTCGGAGAAAGCCTGTTGCCTCCATTTCCCACGTCGTCCGCTCCAGCTCCTTGCTTGTCCCACGGTGAGTAGCCTCCCTCTCGCCCTCCTCCAAGCTCTACCAGGGGCACAACGGCCTGGCTAGGTAGGTGCTGCCTGGCACCTCTGAACCACCAGGCTGGGAGAACTGCCCTCCTGCTCGGCTCGGGGCCCCAGCACATAACGGGAAAGCCCGGTTGCCATCTGGCTCTGGGGAGGCAGATTTGCGCCCTTGATGCCTCCTCTGTCCCAAATTTCTGCCCTCCGGACCCAAGGTTTGGGCACTGCGCTCCCTCCCACGACGCATTTTTCCTGCTGCGTCTCTCGTTTCCTTTCGCCTTGGAAACTTTCTTTGCTCTCCTCCAGGCCTTGAATGGAGGAGTCCAGAATTTCTTCAGGAACAAAGTAACTTTTGTAAGAGTTTGGCATTGTAAGGCAAAGCCTGGCTTCCATTCTCCTCCTCTGGCAATGCCAGGGCAACTCCCCTTCCTGTGCCCCCCACAAGTTTCCGCTTGGATCCCCGAAATGTCAAACAGATGGATCCTATCCCTGCTTTAAAAACTGCCTGGAATCCTCCAGGGCAAAAGAAAGCCTGCTCCACAGTGCCCAGCAAGAGATTTGGGGTATCTGTTCCCCGGTGCCAGGGCCACCCTGAACCCTCTCTCTGCCTCGGGTGCCTTTCTCCGTGTCTAGAGGTCAGACAGGACGGGTCCTCCACAGCGGCCACCTTCTCTGGTGGCTGCCGGCCAGGACCAGGGGCTGCTGGGACGCTGGAGGGCCGGGGGGGGCAGGCCACTTTCACTCCTGCTGGCCGAGCTACAGCAGGTGTGGCCGGAGAAAGGCGGCTTCAGGTGTTTAGGGTAGCCAGATCTCTAGGCCTCTGGCACTGGGGGAGCTGCCATCAGGTGGACCACTTATTCTGCCAGCCTCTCTCCCTTCAACCCACCCACTGCCAGTCTGGTTTCGGAGACAGGGCCTGTATCTCGGGCAGCTGACACCCTCCAAGTGTGGACAGAAGCAGGGTGGAAAGAGGGCTGTGCTGTGACTTGCAGGATTAGGGATGCTTGACCTATCCAGGGCTGCGCACACACTGTGCATTTAAAGCATGTGACTTCCCCCCAAGGATCCTGGGAACTGTAGTTTGTTAAAGAGGCTGGGAATTGGAGCTCTGTAAGAGGGACCCAGGTGGCGCTGTGGGTTAAACCACAGAGCCTAGGGCTTGCTGATCAGTAGGTCGGCGGTTCGAATCCCCGCAACGGAGTAAGCTCCGGTTGTTCGGTCCCAGCTCCTGCCCACCTAGCAGTTTGAAAGCACGTCAAAGTGCAAGTAGATAAATAGGGACCGCTCCAGCGGGAAGGTAAACGCCGTTTCCGTGCGCTGCTCTGGTTCGCCAGAAGTGGATTTGTCATGCTGGCCACGTGACCCGGAAGCTGTCTGCGGACAAACGCCGGCTCCCTCGGCCTATAGAGCGAGATGAGCGCCGCAACCCCAGAGTTGGACACGACTGGACCTGATGGTCAGGGGTCCCTTTACCTTTAAGGGGTGAACTATAGTTCCAAGGATTCTTAGGAGGTCCGGAGGTTGGGCAACACGAGAACGGGGCCTTTTTGGTGGTGACTCCCGGCTTGTGGAATGCTCTCTCCAGAAAGGCTCACCTGCCGCCGTCATTACATATCTTTAGGCACCAGGCAAAAGGAACCCCTTTTTGTCTTTGGATTGGCTTGGGGTGTTTTAATGTTGTCAGGGCCATTTTTACCCGGGGGGGGGGGCAAGGGGCGCAGGGCACCTGGGCGCTGAATTCTGGGGGGCACCCGCCGCTGAAGCCGCCTAAGCTCTTAACTATCTACCTGTTATGAGATAATAAATAATTTTGATCAAGCTAGAAAAACAAAATACATGCCTAGGTATTACCGAAATGTGTACCTACTGTTTCACTAAAGGACTTTCGACTTTGTGTGCTCATTTAGCAAAGATGCGCCAAGCCGGCGCTTGTCATTCTCAACGGTGCCATGCACACGGAATTAACTAAATTTGGGGGCGCTGGGCGGATCTTTGCACCCCGGCAGCGCATATGCTAAAGACGGCCCTGAATGTTGTTCATAAAAACAAAAAAGATTTTGCCTTTTAGATTTTTAAAGGCTGGTTTTAATGTACGCATGAAAAAAAGTGGCAAAATCGTGGCAAAAAAGTGACGAATAAATTTAATAAATATTAATAACAATTTATTGTGATGGTGATGATGATGATGATGGAGTGGCAATGTGCTTTACATGTGCTTTGAAGGCTTGGTGTGCACATAGGCCTGGATAGGTTAAGCTCCCCTGATCGAATGAGGCTCGTAAATATTAGAAAATTCATGAAGGAGGAGAGGGCTATCGAAGGCTCCTAGCCATGACAGCCTCTGCTCTGCTCCACAGTTGGAGGCAGCAATGCTTTTGAATACCTGTTGCTGGAAGCTGCATATAAGTGCTGGAGAGGCAAAGAGGTTGAGGGAACGCTCTTTCATATGGGGTGGACTTGTAAAAGGGTAAGAGAGTATTGGGAAATGATCCATAATGAATTGAAAAAAGTACTTTCCAAAAAACAAAACAAAAAACCAGATTCCTTTCTGTTGGGGATAATTCAGACAGAAATTCCCAGGCGTCAAAAAAGGTTATGATGTATGCTGTTCATATGGACAGGGAAACTTAAAGGTAAAGGGAGCCCTGACTGTTAGGTCCAGTCACGGATGACACTAGGGTTGCGGCACTCATCTCGCTTTATTGACCAAGGGAGGTGGCGTACAGCTTCTGGGTCACGTGGCCAGCATGACTAAGCCGCTTCTGGCGAACCAGAGCAGCGCACGGAAACGCCGTTTACCTTCCCTCCGGAGCGGTGCCTATTTATCTACTTGCACTTTTGACGTGCTTTTGAACTGCTAGGTTGGCAGGAGCAGGGACCGAGCAACGGGAGCTCACCCCGTCACAGGGATTCGAACCGCTGACCTTCCAATCAGCAAGCCCTAGGCTCTGTGGTTTAGACCACAGTGCCACCAGCGTCCACCCGCTCATAACCTTCCCCTCCTGAGGTAAAGGTAAAGGGACCCCGACCATTAGGTCCAGTCGCAGACGACTGGGGTTGCGGCGCTCATCTCACGTTAATGGCCGAGGGAGCCAGCATACAGCCTCCGGGTCTTGTGGCCAGCATGACTAAGCCGCTTCTGGCGAACCAGAGCAGCGCACGGAAACGCCGTTTACCTTTCCGCCGGAGCGGTACCTATTTATCTACTTGCACTTTTGACTTGCTTTCGAACCGCTAGGTGGGCAGGAGCAGGGACCGAGCAACGGGAGCTCATCCCATCGCAGGGATTCGAACCGCCGACCTTCCGATCTGCAAGCCCTAGGCTCTGTGGTTTAGACCACAGCGCGACCCGCGTCATATGGGCAGGGTATAAATAATAAATAATAAATATTATTATAAATATTATCATAATCATCACTACTGCAGCCCGTGGTTTGTCAGCCCCAAAATGGAAAACGAGCAAGGTCCCAGCCAAAGAAGATTGGCAACGTAAGCTGACAGAATATGCACAGCTTGCAGACCTAACATATAGAATAAGAGAAGAAGAAGAACATAATGTTTAGAGAAGTTTGGAAAACGTTTATTGAATATATGGGAAATAACTGTGTACAGCTGGAAACGCTGGCAGCATTATGATGGATGCAGTAATGGAATACTGAATGGTATAGTTTCTGTAAAATATGCAAGGACTATTGCAGGGTTATCGCGGGGGGGGGGGCGGAGGGGGCGGTGGGCCCCGGGCAGCGCCCCTGCTGGGGGTGACACATTAATTAATTTTTTTTTCTTTTTAGGCTATTTCCAGCACTGCCGTCACCCCCCCTTGCGGCTCCGCCCCAGCAGCGCCGAAAATAGCCCCCCCTTCCAGCGGCACAGCTCGGCGTGGAGGCAAGGGGCGGGCCAGTGAGATGGGGTGCCACCCCCTCCTCGCTGGCCCATCACTCTCCCTGCCCCGACTTGCGCTCCGCCAAGGGAGCCCGGGTGGCGGATTCGGGAGTCTTTGCAGCCCGCAAAGACTCCTGAATCCGCCGCCCAGCACCCCCATGGCGGGGCGTCGCGTGCGTCATGACGTCATGATGCACGCACGCACCGCGATGCCCCGCCCCCAGGGGTGCCTCTTGGCTTCCCGCCCCCAGCAGCCAAGGGGCTAGGAACGCCCCTGGACTAATGATATGTAAAATGAACCATGGAAAGAGAAGAAGGGAAGCCACTGATATCTTAAGGATGTAAAAATGAGTACTTTAAATTGTGACACAGAAAATTTAATAAATAAATTACATAGAAAAAGAAAAAAGAAACTGCAACAGGGGAGAAATGCGCTTGGCTAGCCCCTGTGAGAACAAGATGCTAGCCAAGATGGGCTATTGGGCTAACCCAGCAGACCCTCTTTCTTATGTCCTTCTATTCACAACAACCCTCTTTCCACTCGGCCACTAAGAAAGCAGCTTCTCCTGCCATGTGGCAGATCTTGGAGGGTGTCGGGTGTCCCTCTGTCCAGGGCACGATGCGCACACCACACACACGAGTGCTCCGCTTGACGGATTTCCCACACATGTCCCTGGGCCCCCGGGTCCTGTGTCACAAAGCGCTGGACTTTGGAGCGTAAAAAGTGCAGTTCCCGGAAAGTCCACCTTGCCCCGCAATCCAAGCCCAGCCGCGGCCAGAAAGCTCACAAACGGAGCAAAGGGCTTCTCTCTTGCTATTTATTCCCAGCATATGGTCACCAGAGGTAGAGATCCCCTGAATATGGAGGTTCGACTTTGCTGTCCTGTCCTTGCTTCGTAAAGTTTTGGAGTGTGAACCACAGCCAGACGACAGGGTTACTAGTCCTTTCCAGATACTTCTTCTGAACATAGATTTAACGTGCACAGGGGGGTGCGTTTGTGTGTGTCTCAGCCTAAAGTACCTTACAGGGTTGTCGTGAGGATAAAATGGGAAAGGGAGCACCACATACACCATCTTTAGCTCCTTGGAGGAAAAGGTGGGATAAGAATGTAAAAAATCGTAGAATTATAGAATCGGAAGGAACTCAAGGGTCATCTAGTCCATCTAGGAATCTCAGCTGGATACATTGCTGGGGGTTGGACTAGATGACCCTTGGTGTCCCCTTCCAACCCTAAAATCGTGTGATTCTATGATTATTGCTCTGGGTGGGATAAAAATATGATAAATCAATAAGTAATAAATTCCTTTTTTAAAAAATTATTATTTATAGTTTTCATTTTGCAACAAACACGAAACATAAATTTGAATCCTTCCACATCATATTTCGACTCCCCTCCCCCCTTTCTTCCGTTTCTTACACTTATACTGTTTTTTTCCCCGTAACAAATCCCTTGGCCCTGCAGATGCTGTCGCTTCCGTCCTTGCGGGTGGGCATCCTGACCGGAAGAAGGGTCCTGGCTGCTGCTGGTGTCCGAGCAGCCCATGGGCATGGTGGGCATGGTAAGTGATGCTCCTGCTGTCATCTCTTGTTCCTGTTGTCCTTGGGGCGAGTGGTCCCCTTCTAACAGGGGGGTGGTATGGCTTGAGTTCTCTTAGAGCAGTAGGGGCATCCTAGCAGCTCTCAGCACCCAGAACAAACTTCAGTTCCCGCGATTCCCTGGGGGAAGCCAGGACAGTTGAAAGTGGCATCGTGTTGCTTTAGATGTATGGGGAAGATGTGGCTAACCGTCCAGGGCTCCTTTACCTTTTACCTTTTTTTCAGGTGCAGGGAAGTGTTTTGCCCAGCCCTGGGTGTTGTTAATAGGGACACGGGTGGCGCTGTGGTCTAAACCACTGAACCCCTTGGGCTTGCCGATCAGAAGGTTGGTGGTTTGAATCCCCGCGATGGAGTGAGCTCCCGTTGCTCTGTCCCACCTTCTGCAGTTTGAAAGCATTCCAGTGCAAGTAATAATAATAATAATAATAATAATAATAATAAATTTTTATTTATACCCCGCCCTTCCCTGCCAAAACCGGGCTCGGGGCTGCTAACACCAATAAAATCACAACAAAACATAATAACAATTCATTAAAAGGTAGATTAAAATACAATTTAAAATTCCATTTAGACTGCAGCCTCATTTTTAAGTAGCCCACCAATCACCAACAGATAAAGTAGACCAGGGGTCCTTTACCTTTACCAAGACTGTATAGAATGCGGATCCTACCCAGGGCCGACCTGGGACGTTTTGGCACCTGAACCAAACCACAAAACGACGTCCCTTTTGATCCCCATAGGAGACATCTGCATATTCCTGCATTGCAGGGGGTTGGATGAGGGGGCTGGATCCGCAGGGACCTGTCCAAATCTTATGATTCTATTATTCCAAGTTATGAACCTACCCAGACCCGGAGACAATCATCTGAGGCCCTTCTTCATGTGCCTCCTCCATGAGAGGTCCAGAGGATGATAAAGACACATACAGCACAGTGGCAACATGATAATGGGCCTTTTCGTTGGAGGGTTCTAAGCAGAGATTGGATGGTCATCTTCCATGGATGCTTCAGCTGAGAACCCTGCGTGGGAGGGGGTTGGACTAGATGACCCTTGGGGGTCTCTTCCAACTCTACAATTCTATGAAGATTGCATTAAGCGGTCCAGTGCGACCCAGTTACAAAACCTTTGCAGCTTGTTGAACCCCAAAAGGAGGCGGAAAAGAGGGAGCCAGCCTCAAGACAGCTTCCCTCCTTACAACTTGCACTTGAAAGCTAATCGCCGTAATGGCGAAAACAGTAACATTGCATTGACACAGTATAATTAAGGAAGCAAACTACACTGGTAATGATATATTTGGAAGAACTGCAAAGACAACAGATAAAACACTGAAAATGCAGTAGCAACCCCCATCACCCCCCCCCCCCCAAAAAAAAACACCCCCCCACAAGCAGCACACATAACTCACCAGCATTTTGCAAACAAAATTAGGGATGAGCTTTTGACACCCCGGTTTCCATAAAAAGGATCTCTGCTGAGCGCCCCCCCCCCCAATCATGACATATTGCAGAAGGCTGAACATGTAGCTTCTGGCTCTCCTTATATTTATTTACTCGGCAGTAGTAAGTGCTGATTTCAAAGCCGAGGCGGTATGTTTGCTGAGTTAAAAATACACTAGAATACTAGTCACCCGACAATGGCTTATCAGCAGCTTGAATTGCAAGGTTCTGCAGGAATAATCAGATGCACAAATATAGGCTGGGGGACGTCTGGTTTAGCGGTACAGGTGAAAAAGGATCTAGAGATCTTAGTAGACCAACAGCTTAACATGAGTCTACAGCGTGATGCAACAGCAAATAAAGTGAATGATATTCTAGGCTGCATCTACAGGAGTCTAGTGTCCAGATCAAGGGAAGTCATAGCCAGGGCCGTCTCGTCCATAGGGGCTGGTGGCATGCTGCGCCAGGGCGCCGGGCCCCCCAGGGGCGCCCCCGCGAGCCCGCCGGCATACCAGGCGCCCCTGCACCCACGGGCGGGCGGGCTGAAAGCCAGCCGCCCTCGCCTCCCGGAGCCCCAGCTGGAGCACTGGAAGGGTGCGCAAAGCCCCGCACTGCTCCAGCGCCACGCCTTCATCCCCCGCTCACCCATCCCCCCCCCGAGGGGCAGCCAGCACAGGAGGGAGGCAGGCGGAGAGGCGGCACGCCGGGGGGCGCCGAGGGATCGCCGCGCCACGGCGGCCGATCCCTCTAAGATGGCCCTGGTCATAGCCCTACTCTATTCTGCCTTGGTCAGACCTGGAATACTGTGTCCAGTTCTGGGCATCACAATCTAAGGAGGAGGTTGACAAGCTAGAAGGTGTGCAGAGGAGGGCAACCAAGAGGATAAAGGGTTTTGGCAACCAAGCCTTATGAGGAGCAGGAGCAGTTGAGCACAGAGATATTTCCCTATAGATTGATCTCCACCACAGACAGGCTAAGCTTCACCCATCAGGTGGCCTGTGATATGGGCAGAATTCTCCTATAGGGAATGGCAGAATCCCCTCTGAGCAGTTTAACTCCAGGCTCAAAAGAATGCAGGACTTAAAAGCAATCCTGTTTTGAGCCTGCTGTCGCCAGAAGGATTGTGTTTTGATGACGTCTATGATGCTGTTTTTACTGCCGTTTATTTCACGGTAACATTCGGCTTGCTTGGGTTTATACAAGCCTCCCTGAGTTTCATTTTATCAGAGAAAATGGTTACCTTGACCGTCAGATGTGCTCCTTGCAGATGATGGCGCAAAACATCTGGAGGGATGGTTTGGCACAAGGAAAAAGGGCAAGACATCTCTCTCTCTCTCTCTCTCTCTCTCTCTCTCTCTCTCTCTCTCTCTCTCTCTCTCTCTCTCTCCACATGGCTCAAAGTTGTATAAAACCCAGCTCAATCCTCAGACAGAAAGACTCAGCTGCAGAGGGGTTGGTGGTCCTAGCTTGGCCATGCAGCCCGCTTTAGGTAAAGGTAAAGGGACCCCTGACCGTTAGGTCCAGTCGCAGACAACTCTGGGGTTGCGGAGCTCATCTCGCTTTACTGGCCGAGGGAGCTGGTGTATAGCTTCCAGGTCATGTGGCCAGCATGTCTAAGCCGCTTCTGGCGAACCAGAGCAGCGCACGGAAATGCCGTTTACCTTCCTGCCACAGCAGTACCTATTTATCTACTTGCACTTTGACATGCTTTCGAACTGCTAGGTGGGCAGGAGCTGGGGCCAAGCAACGGGAGCTCACCCTATCGCGGGGATTTGAACCGCCGACCTTCTGATCGGCAAGCCCTAGGCTCTGTGGTTTAACCCACAGCGCCACCTGTGTCCCCTGCAGCCTGCTTTACAAGCCTCTAATTTGAAGGGGTGTCAAGAGTACAGGTCGTCTGTTTCAGAGGCTCCCACAGACCACTTGAAAGTGGCTGAGGGTCTTGATGGACCACAAGACAATTTTTCTGCTCGTTGTAGCAACCATAACGTGCCAGGCTACATGCAGCAGGCTTTTCGATCGTAATCTTTATTGCTTCTTTTATCCCTTACATATATTTATTGCACACTGCTGTATTGCCATTTGCGTTCCATAGAATTAAAATTGCAGTACAATTAAAAAACACACACACATAAGAAATGGAGTCGTAAAAACACCAATATAAATCAATTGGGTTCTTAGTTTATTTTGTTTCATAAACTTTATACACCGATCGATTGGTTTTATAAAAAAAACAAACCTCAAAGCAGTTTACAAAAAGATAATGCAAGGAGAAAATTGCAACCATACTGTAAAGCATACAGAAGTTAAAACACTAAAACGGATTAAAATTGCCTCAACTTCCTAAATATCTGGCTTGTCTTGTCTTGTCTAAGCAAGTATTTTGTTTGAAGTTCTCCCCTATGTGAAAGCCTTGCCAATACAATTCCGGTTTCTATATGATTTCTGACATGATCAAGAATCGCGTAGCCAGGGAAGGAGAACTTTAGAAAGCGTTAAGATCGGAATGTGGAAAATATGAGGACAAGAAGAAGGAGGCAGGAACGAAGATATTGGAGATATACTTCAGAGGTGCAGACTATGGGAAGCCAGGAAAAATTAATAATTTGGATTGTAATTTGGTTGTTGTTTTTTAAATTTTAGTTTATTGTTTTTAATTGGATTGTTATTATAATTTGATGGATATGTTAATTGGCTTTTTTATTGGAAAATTAATAAAAATGGTTTTTTGTTTTGTTTTTTAAATACAATTCCGGTTTCAAGATAAAGACCCCTGAGAAGGGGGACCTGCAGGGCTCTTGCAGGGGTTGATGAGTCACTTGGTCACAGACTCCCCTGCTATTAGCCGAGATTCCTGCATTGCAGGGGGTTGGACTAGATTATCCTTGGGCCCCATCCATCTCTACAATTATGTGATTCTATGGTGAGACATATTGTACTATTTAAATGATAGAAAGGCAGTGCACAAATTAAAAGCGAAATGAAATGAAAAACATTTTTAATTTTTAGTATTTTTTTAATGCAGTGGTGCCAATATAATTAGTGTAAAAAATGGTAAAGGTGAAGGACCCGTGGACAATTAAGTCCAGTCAAAGGAGACTACAGGCGAAACTTGAAAAATTAGAATATCATGGAAAAATCCATTTATGTAAGCAATTGTTTTCACTAGCTAATGGAGTTTAAAATATGAGATAGACTCATGACATGCAAAGCGAGATATGTCAAGCCTTTATTTGTTATAATTGTGATGATTGTGGCGTACAGCTGATGAAAACCCCAAAGTTGAAATTGTTAATTTGGGGTTCTCATCAGCTGTACACCGTAATCATCACAATTATAACCAATAAAGGCTTGACATATCTCGCTTTGCATGTCATGTCTATCTCATATATATCAGTTTCACCTTTTAAGTTGAATTACTGAAAGAAATGAACCTTTCCACGATATTCTAATTTTTCGAGTTTCACCTGTATGGAGTTGCGGTGTTTCAGGCCGAGGGAGCCGGCGTTTGTCGGCAGACAACTTTTCCAGGTCATGTGGCCAGCAGGACTAAACCACTTCTGGCACAACAGAACACCGTGACGGAAACCAGAGTGCATGGAAATGCGTTTACCTTCCTGCCACAGCAGTACCTATTTATCTACTTGCACTGGTGTGCTTTCAGTCTGCTAGGCTGGCAGGAGCTGGGACAGATCAACAGGAGCTCACTCTTTTGCAGGGTTTCGAACCGCCGACCTTCCGATCGGCAAGCCCAAGTGGCTCAGCAGTTTAGACCACAACGCCACCCGCATCCCTATAATTAGTGTATGCAATTTTAATGCAAAAATTACAACTTTTTAGCTTGGAGGGGGGGAATGCATAAGTGGCCACCCTCATGGCTGGTGTGGGGATGTGTCCAAGCCATGCTGAGGCTCCTCTCTGCTGTTCCTCTTTCTTCCTAGTCGCAGCCCAAGAAGATCTCTCGGTGCCTATGTATTATGACAAGCGCAGCTTCCCACTTCCGGATACCTCTTTTTGCAAGGAGCTGGACACTTCGCAGAAGGCCCTCAAGGAGAAAGAGAAAGGATCCTGGAAGCAGCTGAGCAACGAGGAGAAAGTGGCCCGTATGTAGCAACAGACTGGCCCATCCAGGAGGGTGGGTGGGTGGGTGGGCATAGCTGTCAAGTTTCGGTTTTGAAAATAAGGGATCAGCAGTCTCAAATATCCCTGGAACAGTCAAATGTCAGTGGTGGGCGGAGCCAGAAGCAAAAGTGGGCAGAGCAGCAATGTAAACTCCAAGCGGGCTCCGGCTCGGAGCGGAGCAAAGAGGAGGGCAGCCATGTGCTCCGCGCGATGGAGCCCCATCGTCTTCTTGTCTGATCCCATCGAAACAGGACAGGAAGCAGCAGCTGCTCAAAGGCAGCCAGGCTCTGCCCGCCAGCTAACCTTATTGGCCGGCTGAGGGGCTCGGCGGCAACGGATAGGGGCTGATGCAGGGGGAGGAATACACCCCCCTGTAAGCACGGGAAACGGCTCCCACTTGCTTTGAGGGCTGAGGCTTTTCTCTCCAAGTAGGCGAGGTCTTCCTACCCAGTCCCTGGCCAGCAGGGGAGGAGCTGCTTCCATTAAAAACGGGAAATTTAAGGGAAATAAAAAATAAGGGAGAGCAGCGGGAAACTGCTTGAAATAAGGGAGAATCCTGGGAAAAACGGGATACTTGACAGCACTGTGGGTGGGTGGGTGACCTGCTGGGCTGGAGCAACCTGGGCATCCCCACAGGGCCAACCTGGCTTCACAAGACGATGTTTTGTGGGCAGCCTCTGTAGGGCCAAGCCCCACTAGACAGACAAGATAGAGGCTGCAGCATAAGTTGCCAGCCTTTGGGGATGTGGGAGTGATTTAACTCAGTTCACATTTAAAGCTGAATCACACTTTCTGCAAGAAAGGGAGATACGTCCCCGTCCCCCCCATGGAAATTCACACTTACCTGAATTCTGCAATGCAGTTCTCCAAAGGCATTGCTCTGCTTTCCTTTAGACCACCTCAGCAAGACCAAGAGGGGGTGGTCTTGTGGTCTGGGCAGCCCGGGACCTCCACACCCCAGGGAGGTCACTGCAGTGCTGCTTATGCAGCGGTTTGACTTCACCCTCGAAGGCACACTCCATTGTCTCTCGAGACAGATAGGTGCCCACTATAGCTCTCCAGACATGCCACGTGTATAAAAATGGATCCATTAGGGGGAAAGTGAGCGTATTAATGAAAGTTAACATACAAAATGCATCTTATCTGGAGAAATTGCTCACAAAAAATGTGTGAGCGAGCAAAAATTGCAAACAAAAATTTGGAGAGCATGTGCTCCAAAGTGCTGAAGAATTTTCATCAGCATGAAAGGAGAGCTTTTAAGCCCGTGAGAATAAGTTTTCTCACCCTGAGAGGTTACTCAGAGCCAATCAGGGGGAAAGGAGGTGAGTCGGCCACTGAGGACGGGCTCCTGGGGTCACTCTGGAGAAGGTTTGCAGGAAGGACACCGAGGAATTGTTGTTCTCTCTGCTCCAAAGAAAAAGCACTTCGTTTTCAAGAGAATGGAGGGCAAGTTTTGTTATGTATAAATGTAACTTCAGGGGGAACACACCTTAAGGCGCTCCAAAAATAAAATATCAGAGCACTCCAAATCATTTGCAGAAAACAGCAGATCTAGCTGGAAGGCATCACTTAGAGACCTGATTCGATTGTTGCACTGCATCTCTTAATTCTTATTATTGTATAATGATAGGATTGTTGCATAATCTTAGAAGGGGGCATGGCTGTGACGTTCACAAAGGGGACCCTGCACTTCTGAATTTTCTTCTCCACTCCTGCCTGGAGCTACCAACTTTGGCTGGGAGACAGGGAACAGCCGGGGCACCCCTGCCAATCATCTGGAGGGGCAGGCAAGTGAAGGCACAGAGAGCCTGAGCAGGGGAGGTGGGTGGCGTGGATCGTGACCCTGCTGCGTTTGCCTTGCAGTGTATCGGATCAAGTTTCACCAGAGCTATGCAGAGATGACCAAGCCCTCTAACGAGTGGAAGACGGTCCTCGGAGGAATTTTCTTTTTCATCGGCTGCACGGCATTGATTGTCTGGTGGCAACGGGTCCATGGTACGGAAGCGGGAAGAGGAGGGGGGGCGGCGGCTGTGGTGTGGATGAGAATCCCAGTGGTGTTTATATAAAGCTCCCACCCTTTCCTGGGCACCTGTGAGTCATGCAGAAATACAACCGGTGCTGCCTCCTCCAACAGCCGCATTGCTGGGCCAGACGGTGGCTTCACTGGTGGAATTTTGCTCCAATGCACAACTGCTGAAAGCACAGAGCCTCACCTGTGCTGGGGGAAGTATGGTACTTTCAATTCAGGGTTTGTTTGTTTTTTTGTTTCCAAAGCCACCATATGCTGAGCCAAATCATGGGCTCATCTACTCAAGAGGGCTGGAAGCCTCTCTCACAGGGAAGGGCCATAGTCTGAGCATCTGCCTTGCACGCCAATGGCCCCAGGTTCAACCCCCAACATCTCTGGGTAGGGCTGGGAACGCCCCTGCCTGAAATGCTGCAGAGCTGCTGCCAGCCAGTGTTGACAGCACTGAGCTAGGTGGAACAATGGCAGACTCAGTATAAGCTAGCTGGCTGTATCTGAAGAAGTGTGCATGCACACGAAAGCTCATACCAAGAACTTAGTTGGTCTCTAAGGTGCTACTGGAAAGAATTTTTTTATTTTTTAATTCTGTTTTACCTGTAACTAGCTGGATGTGTTCCTGTGTAAAAAAAATAACCTAACTCGGAAGGTGCTGGACTCAGAGTTTGGATGGCCGCCTGCCAATAATTCTTTAGCTGCGATTCCAGCATTGCAGGGGGTTGGACTAGATGACACTTGGGGGGTCCCTTCTTTGTGATTCTACTCTGCCTGGCAGCAATTCTCCACCCCAGAGGGCTTTCCCCACGGGAGATGCTAGGGATTGAACCAGGGACCTTTGGCATGCCATGCATCATCTTTACCACTGAGCTACGCGGCCCCTCCCCAAATCGATGCCCAAATTGATGCAGCACCTAACCAGATCCCCCCCCCCCCAGGCAAAGATTCCTTGTACAGGACCTCTTTCCTCCTTTGTGTCTGAACCAGACTGGATTTATCTGTCTCGGTAGGTGAGACATCGGTGGAAATCCAGCCAATTTGGCTGCTTGAATCCTTCCTTCCTTCCTTCCTTCCCTCCCTCCCTTTCTTCCTTTTACCATTCTTGATGGGTGATTTCTCCAGGCTGCCTCAATGCTTCAACCTTCGTTTCGTCTGGGTCGTGCTCCCACTGCCCAGCTGCAGACGTGGGCTGTGCTAAGACATAATAGCTTGGGAAAAGAGATCTCGAGGCAGGCAGCCTTCGCTCCTGGTCCACGCTGCTCGTGATTCTGCAAATGCCATTTCCCCACTTAGGCCAAATCTATACATGAAGCAGAATGAGGTCAGAATTAGGCGGGTCAATTAGACTGGGCCGCTTCAGATTGCTAGTGGAGGATAACACATCTGAATGCTCATGGGTGTTGAACCAAGCAGAAATGTAGCACAACAGGGAAAGAAAACAAGTAGAAAACCAGCGTATCAGAGGAACATGTCTCGATGTGCTGGGTTTCCAAGTGCAGGCAGATTACTATTATTTTACATTTGTAACAGAGCGTTTAAAAAACGGCGTTCCAACCTCTGCAGCTTGAAGTGGAGCAGAGCATCTGGCCAAGGCAAGACTCCGCGGCTTCATTCTGCTCTATTGAACATTCAGCCTCCACCGACTTAAATATATGTGTGTCAGAGAGTGGGTGGATGCGTAAATTAAAAGGCCTCGAGCCCTTCCTTTCTACGGATAATCCAAGCTGCCCTCTCCTGAAACCATTCCCAGCTCTGCAAAATCCTTTATGAGACGGGGCGACCAGAGCTCTCCTCCTTGGTTGGAGTTTCTGGAATAAATGTAGCCAGGATGTGGGGAGTTGTGATCTCTTAAGAACACAAGAAGAGGGTCTGCTGGATCAGGCCGATTGGCCCATCTAGTCCAGCATCCTCTTCTCACAGTGGCCCACCAGATGACTGCAAGCAGGATCCAAGCGCAAGAACAACTCTCCCCTTCTGCGTTTTCCAGCAACTGCTATTCAGAAGCATTGCTGCCTCCAGCTGTGGAGACAGAGGACAGCCATCCTGGCTTGTAGCCATCGATAGCCCTCTCCTCCTCTACGAACTTGTCTCATCCTCTTCTGAAGCCATCCAGGTTGGTGGCCATCACTGCCTCCTGGGGGGAGCGGGTCCCCTAGTTTAACTCTGCGCTGCATTAAGAAGCACATTGCGACGAACCTCCCCTTCACCCTCTCCCCTTGTTACTAAGTGAATTTCTAATCAGGTGTTCTGGGTCAAATTTCAGTCCACCCCACCTGTCCCTCTGAGGTCCGTCTGTGATGTCAATCCCCTTTTATTAACAATCTGGGGATCTCTTAGTAACGGGAGTTTTCCTGTCCAGCGGCCGTGGCCGGTTATATCCTCCGCTCTGGGCTTCAGGGGTTAACTCCTCTTTGCCTACAGTTCGGGGTCTCTCTTTCATTAGATCCCTCACTATATCAGATAGCTAAGCCCTCTTAGCAACTCTGTGGCAATACCAGGGTTTCCGCCCGCTAGCCCCTCCTGAGGGAACTCCAAGACACAAACTATCACCCTGCAGGTCAGTTTTGTCCTTTCCCCGAGTTCACCTCCTCATGAGCATACATAACTCGCTGGACCAAATGAACGATGATATTTTCTTAGCTCAACAATAAGAAGTCTTTATTTCTTTCAGAACATAACGGTTTCAGTAATGGTTTATAAGCTTAGTTTCATAACAGTGTAAACTCTTTCTTTCAGCATCATATACACATCTTCAACGTATCCTATCCTGGCCCCATGCCCTCCTTCTTCCAGTCACCACTCTTCCCTCTCTAGGCTGCTCCCTCCTTTTAAAGAGCGGAATGTCCCGTCTACCAAGGGATATCTGCCACTCAAACTGGGGTGCCCATTAACTCATAAAACACCGTGGGTTTCTGAAAACCCCTTAACTTAGATCCGATTCGTTACACACATCCTTGAACCTATCCTGAATCTCCTTCCAGTGTCCAGCTTCACTACTGCCTCCGACAGGCCCGAGCATTTAGAAGATCGCTTTGTCCCCACGTCAGGCCCCAAAGCTAACAACTTGGAAGGTGCCTGCTTCTAGCCTTGCACCCACGGCTGGAAAATTACCTGCCTCAATCAGTCCTGAAAAAGCTCTTAGGTTTCTGCAGCGTTCCTGCTGCTGGAAGATGCTTTCCAGCAGAGGGAGCACATGCTTCTCCTAGTTCCACACCCCAGCCATTCCCCAGGCCAGGCCTCTCTGCCCACAGCCGATGTTCCTGGACCATTGGGGAGTAAACAACCCACAGCCAGCCATGTCAGCCCGGCCGGTGCTCCTGGAAATCAGGGTGGGGAGGAACAAAGGGGCCGCTGTTTTCCTCACACTGGTCTGATGCCCATGGAGCTGTTTTCCTGGATTTGCAATAACAGCCCATCTGCCAAGTGAGGGGTGTGGAATGGCGGGGGGGGGGGTGGCGGGCTCAGAAAAGAGGAGAAAGGCCAGTTCTGTTGCCTGCCTTTGCAGCAACAACAGCTCCGGGCCGTTCCCCTTCACGGGGCTTGCCTGGTGCGTAGAAAACCCACAGGGCCGGTGGGGCTCAGTTTGCGTGCACAGCCCAGCGGCAAAAGGGCAAGGAGGGGCACAGAGAAATTAGCGCACCCACTTTCTCACTCTGCATGCTGTGCTGGAGGTTGCAGAAGAAAACTTCATCCCAGGCAGAATTCAGTTTCTTTAGATGCAGAATTGCATTTTATTTTTTTTAAGTGCGCCTAGAAAGCTAAGGGTGGGCCCAATCACTTGCCACGGATTCTCATAGGGCAAGCAAAAAATAAAAATAAAAATAAGGATGTTGCAGAGCTGGAGAAGAGCAACGGATGGAACAGTTCCCCTGTAGGAACGTAAGAGGTGCCTGCTGGACCAGGAAGTGGCCCACCTAGTCCAGCATCCTGTTCTCAGTGGCCAACCAGATTCTTGTAGGCACAACAGCATCTCTCCCCTCCTGTGGTTCCCAGCAACTGGCATTCAGAAGCATTCCTATGAGGCAAGGCTACAGCATTTGGTGCTTTTTAGTTCAGAGACAAGGCAAGTGAAAGGGGCCGTGATAGAGGGGTGTATAAATGTGCCTGGTGTGGATAAATGGGACAGAGAAAGGTTTTTTCCTCCCTCTCTCATAACACTAGAACTCGGGGACATTCCACGGAGCTGAATGCTAGAAGGTGGTGCTGATAGCGCCAAGGTTGCAGGTTCGATCTCCGTATGCGACAGCTGCATATTCCTGCATTGCAGGGGGTCAGACTAGGTGATCCCGGGGTTCCTTCCTATTCTATACTTCTAGGATTCTGATTCTATGCAGGACAGATAAAAGAAAGGACTTCACGCAGTGCAGTTACAACTCTGATAGTGATGGCCTCCAAGTTGGATGGCTTTGAAAGAGGATTAAATTCATGGAGGAGAGAACTACTAACCCTGATGGCTATGCACCTCCATTATTGGAAGATGCAGGCCTCTTGCTGGGAGTCAGAAGGGGGGAGAAGGCTGTGATATTCTTGTCCTTCCCAAAGGCATCTGCTTAGCTGCTTTGCGAAAGATGTTGCAGCACTAGGTGGGCCTTTGACCTCATCCAGCTGCAGGGCTCTTGTTTGTGTTGAAATAAATCTTAGCAGATTAAATAGTGTATGCGTTTTACTCCATTAGCCAGTTGATTAAACTTGTCCTGCAAAGCGCAAATAACAGAATTGTAGAGTTGGAAGGGACTCCACGACCCATCTAGTCCACCCCCTGCAAGAATCCCCAACAGGTGGCCATCCAACCTCTTGTTTTTTTTATCCAACCTCTTGTTTAAAAGCCTCAGATGAAATTGCTTTGCTTGTTGTTAAGGTGTGGCTGGGCCATAAGAGGATTTGTCTGAAAACAGGCTAAGGTGGCACCCACAAGCTGCAGGTTTTATAGGTGCTTACAGGATACTTATCAATTAAAGCTTCCCTCCTACACATCCCTATCCCTTGAACTCTCTGGGACTGACATCTGAGAAAGGATGTGGTCAAGGTTGTAGCCCAACTAGGAACTTTGTTGTGCTCTATTCTGCACTCCCAAGGCAGGGTGTGTGTGTGTGTGTGTGTGTGTGTGTGTGTGTGTGTGTGTTTGGGCCCCCATCCACTTTTTGGTCTTACATATGGAGTAACAACCATACACCAGGGGTGGAAACCTATAGACCCTCCAGATGTTCCTGGACAACACGTCCCATCATCCCTCACTGTTGGCCATGCTGGCTGGGTCTGATGGGAGTTGGAGTCCAGCCATATCTGGAAGGCCACAGCTTCCAGTCACCGCCACCCCCCTCCCCAAGCAAACAAACTACTTATTGTCTTTCTACCCCTTGACCACCCTGGAATAACAGGGTTTGGGAAGCATCAAGGGTCTCCTAACCAGTGCGGTGTGACCCGCTCATTATCTTTCTTTTGCCCTCCTCACTCGGCCTTCCCGTTGCCTTGACAGTGTACCCCCCGAAGCCGCACACCTTGACCGAAGAGTGGAAGGCCAAGCAAATCAAGCGCATGCTGGACATGCGCATGAACCCTGTGGACGGCTTCTCCTCCAAGTGGGATTACGACAAGAACGAGTGGAAGAAGTAGAGCGTGGAGGCGGAAGTCGGGGAGAGGCAGCCGCGAATCCTGCACGTTCAAGGCAGATTTGACCGCCCCGAGGGTGGCAGCCAGGGTGACGCCTCCCACACTGCCTATGCCCCTACCAGACCCCTTTGGATCACTTCCCCTTGGCCCGAGCCTTCCCAACTCCACCCAATGTGCCTTTGCCTTCCTGGAGCTGCAGGAGGAGGTCGGGCATGTGCACCAGCCATCTCCGTTCCACTGCAGAGAAACTGGCACAGCCTCTGCCAACCTGGTGCCCCCTGGCTGTTCTGGACTACAGCCCCCGGCAACCCTTGCCAGCACAGCCAGGGTCACCAGGTCAGTCGAGACTGGATTGGACCTAAGCTTCTTTGCGTGGCCTTTCCAGCGGCTCCTCTTAAGCAGTCTTGCTCTTTCCCTCCATGCAATAAAACACTACGTTGTACATCAGGCTGCAGTTTGCATCTCTCTTGGGTAGCTGTAGGGAAGAGGGGGGGGGGACCGCCTGGGGTTCTAGCAGGATTGTCACCATGCGGCTCCTTTGGTCAATGCATGCAAAGCTGCCGTCTCCCAACTCGGTCCTTGCAGCTTCCAGCAACTTTGGATCCAAAAAGAATCTCAGCTCCTTTTAGGAGCTCAAGTCGCTGGAAGCACCAGGGATCCCATATCGACAGTCTGCTGGATCAGGCCAATGGCCCATCTAGTCCAGCATCCTGGTCCCACAGTGGCCAACCAGATGCCTGTGGGAAACCAGCAAGCAGGATCCGAGCACAAGAGCAACTCTCCCCTCCTGTGCTTCCCAGCAACTGGCATTCAGAAGCACTGCTATCTCCAACTGAGAATAACCACCATGGCCAGTAGCCTTCAATAGGCCTCTCCTCCTTGTCCAATCCTCTTTTAAAGTGACCCATGTTGGTGGCCGCGGCCACGGCTGCCTCCTGTGGGAGAGAGTTCCAAAGTCTGCACAGTCCTAAGTATGCGATTGTGCATTACTGCTGGTCTGGATGGGCCTTTTTTCTGATCCAGGTTACTCCTAACCATGAAAGGCAAGACAGTGTTGCTAGGTTCACACAGCTTGCTCATGCTCCCCCTTAAAGAGCACACAGACAGAGAGGACAACGCTTGAAAACACTACTGGCCTGCCCTGCAGTGCCCGGTTGCCCGAGAGTGGCGAGCCGGAGATCCCAGCCACCTTTCTCCAGCAGGCTGTGATGCAAACATCTGCCTCCCGCTCAGCGTGATACTCCTCTAAGCATGGAGGCTGCACTCATCACTTCTCCTGCAAGCCAGCCCTTGACAACCCTGTGCCTGCCAAGTTTCAGAATGTTTAGCTTGGAGAAGAGAAGGTCAAGGGGTGATACGATAGCCATGTTCAAATATATAAAAGGATGTCATCTAGAGGAGGGAGAAAGGTTGTTTTCTGCTGCTCCAGAGAAGCGGACACGGGGCAATGGATTCAAACTACAAGAAAGAAGATTCCACCTAAACATTAGGAAGAACTTCCTGACAGTAAGAGCTGTTGGACAGTGGAATTTGCTACCAAGGAGTGTGGTGGAGTCTCCTTCTTTGGAGGTCTTTAAGCGGAGGCTTGACAGCCATCTGTCGGGAATGCTTTGATGGTGTTTCCTGCTTGGCAGGGGGTTGGACTGGATGGCCCTTGTGGTCTCTTCCAACTCTGTGATTCTATGATTCTAAGAATACAACTCCCATCAGACCCACCCAGAACGGTTGCACTGACATCAACTCCAGCATCCCATAGCCATGCTGGCTGTAGCTGATGGGAGTTGTAGCCCCAAATATCTGGAAAGCAAAGGTGGCTGTTTGTGTTCATTGAATTCCTTGCTAAAGTCTCTCCCTCCCCTCCCTCCCCCCCATTCAACCATCATCTAGAAAAGTGTTCCCCAAATTTGGGTCTCCAGCTGTTTTTGGACTACAACTCCTATCCTCATCCCTAGCTAGCAAGATCAGTGGTCTGGGATGATGTGAACTGTAGTCTCAAAACAGCTGGAGACCTCAGTTTGGGAAGCATTGATATAGAATATCCTCAGATTCTTGGCTTTTGCCTTTCATTTAAGTTCATCTGCCTGTAAAGACGTGTGAAGCCACCAAAGGCAGCAAAATGGGACTTTATGATCTAGCACAGCCTTCCTCAGCCGAGAGGTCCTCTCCAGCCATTTCAGACCACGGCTCCCGTCAGCCCCAGCCAGTGCAAGGGGCTCTCAGAGGAAAGGTGATATAAGAGGCAGCAGGAGAATCTCAAAAAGCAAACCGGGCCAGGTAATTCAAACACCACAGCTTTATTGGTGGAACTGAAATTTCATCTTCAAATCAAACTCTTTCTCCTAATAGGGGGTGCAGGTGGGGCCTGAACACAAGAGGGATGGGCGGGCGAGCTCCAGGTTCAACATTCACGCTTTAATTCAAAGGGGCCAGAGAGGGCGAGGTGGGGGGGAGGCTCCCATTGCCACGTGGGGGCCCCCCCTGCGCTCCCTTGCCCAGCCCCCGCCACGTCCCGTCCTCGTTGGCCGGTTTGTGAAAAATGAGGTTAACTGGGAGGAGGGGAAGAGCACAGTCAACACACATAAATACAGACATACAGTTAACAAAAATAGTATTATTGTATTCACAACTGAATAAAAACTACTCTCCGATATATACAGCCGAGCATGTACAGGGTGGCGGGGAACGGGGGCAGGCAAGCCGCACAAGGGATTCGGACAGGACAGGCGGGCATTGTGAGGTTATGTCATAAGTGGACTTGACGTTAGGGCAACCCAAGGGGCTCAAAATGGTGCAACCCACAGAGGGAGGGACCGAGCACTTTGCGAGGGGCCGCCACCCCACTCCCCCCCCCCGAGTCAGAACCAGGAATGGGAGCACGGGAAGGGTGGGCCTACCGTCGCACTGCTGCTGCTTTGGGAGGGCAATGGAAAGGGGTGGCTAACCTGGCCCTCCGCAATTGCGCATACCCCCCCAACCAAGCCCACCCCTCCCCAATTCCCTTGGCTGCTGCAGAGACCAAGAGAGATGCAGACTCCCCCCCCCCTCAAATGAAACATCACTTTCTTTCCTCTCCCTGTGGCCATTTCTGAGTGGCCTGCAGAAGTGGCTTCCGAACAGGGCTGGCTTTGAACACCCGAGCCCCACCCCGTGCCCCATCTGCCCCCTTCGACCCTGCGGACCAGGGCCCCAGCTAGGAGAGGGGTGGGCGATGAACGTAAAGCACTGAGGTGGCGCCATCAGGCAAGGCCCAGCCTTGTGCCTGGGGCTGCCCTGCATCTAGAATATCCACTCCCCCCCTCTAAGAAAGCCCACTGTGCTAGACCAGCCTCTGCCCCCCACCCACACAGCTCTCCCACTTGCAGGGAGGGAGAAGAGAAAGTGCTGGCGTGCGCGCGCGCACACACACACACACCAGCTAAATCTAGGGTGGCAGGCAGTGGGTGGGAGAAGCAATTTCTGCCACTCTCTGCAGAGCCTTGGGAAAGCGGACGCACGCCCAGGCAGGCAGGCAGGCAGGCAGGCAAACACAAACACACACCGACAGACAGACACAAACCACCTCTTCCCATCAAAAACACTCTCTGCACAGCCTGGTCCGGCACACGCTGTTGATTTTCGATCTTACTGGAAGTTCTCTGGGCTGCCGCCAGGGAGAGTCCCCGGAGAGCCAGCCTAGCAATTAGCCGCTGATCATAAACACCTTCCAGAGGCTGCTCCAGCTAACGGACTCTCGTCTTCCCTCCTGGCAGCCGGTCTCTCTCTCTCTCTCCCCCCGCCATCTTGCGCCTGCTCTTTCCTTGTAACCGGCAGAGAGGATGGGCTTCTTCTCATTGCAGAGGAAGGGAGGGGGAGGCGTCTCTTTCGAGAGAGGGGGCCAGGGCCAGGGAAATGGAGACATGGGCCAGGACCGTGCCCAAGAGGCCAGTGCCACCGCACACACCCCGGCCACATTGGGGACTATCAGCCGCCCCTTTCACCCCAGAAGGTCGAGCAGGACAGAAGGGGATAGGGGTCATTAGCTGAGGGCATGGGAGTCTAAAGGGAGTGCTATGGACTGCAGCCCTCACTGCCGAAAGCTCCTTCCAAAGAAAGAGGATTGTCCGCCCCCCGCACATGACTGGCCTCCATTTCCTTCAGGTGTGCAAAGCAAACACTGGCCTGCATCCTGTGGGGTGCTGAGGATTAGCACAGGGCTCTGGAGACTCCCTTAGCTTAAAAGGGATGGACCCGAGACCCGCGGCAACATTGAGACCCCTCTTGACCATCCACTGGGAATAAGGGCAGGTGGGCAGGTGGGGAATAAGAGGTTTATAGTGGATCCTGCCTTTTGACTGTTCCCATTCCAGGCTCCCATGCACCTGCCTCATCCTTCCTCCTGCCCAGCCAAGCACTGCCCCACAGAACAAAGGGGTCCCTCAGAGGGGGCACCGCCTTCTCCTACGCTCACTGCAGGGTCCCCTCTTTGGTCATGGGAGGGGAACCCTCAATTCACTCCTACATGCAGGTGGCCCCCACGCAGGTCAGCACAAAAGGAGTCTCTCTCCATTGGACTTGCTGACCTCGGAAGGCATCTGCAGCGCTAGAGCTCGCTAACCCAAAACGACCCACGTGGCAGAACACGCACGCACACACGCACACGCGCACACACACTTCCTGGAAGTAAACCAAACAAGAGCCAGGTCTGCCTTAGGGGGGCTTTTAAAAATAATAATAATCAACCACCAAACGAAATACCAGGAATGTGAGTAAAAGTGATTAAAAGGAGCAGGGGAAGCCCGCTCTTGGGGGGGGGGGGGCTGGAGGCACAGCACCCAAAGGTGAGGTGGGGAGGGATCCAGGTCCCTACGCATTGGAACAGTAACCTGGGGTTGGAGGTGTCTGTGGGGCAGGAGGCACCAGAAAGAGGTCTGTGAGTTGTTGGGGGGAGGGAGAGGATGACACCTGGGGTCAGAGTGGGGGGTTTGCTACACGGAGGCCCACCCCCCGTCTCCACCCCCCCTGGAATGATCGCAAGGCTGAGGGACAGGACGCAGCGTGTCCCTCGACGACGGGGCGCAGGCCGAGGTGGGTGGCAGCGGCGGCGGAGAGTCTGTCTCTGGCTATTTGCGGCTCAGGAGGGAGCCGAGGAGGACGACCCCGGCCACGGTGGCCCCCGTCCACAGCCACTTGTTGAAGCGTTCCTGGCCTTTCCTGCTCTTGGCCGCGGCGTCGTTCCCGTAGAGGTCCACAAACCTCTCCTGGAAAAGAAAGAGAGGGGGAAAAGAAAAACGAGGGTGAGATGTGAAGCAAGGCAAAAAGTTTCACGGACAGCTGAGATCATGGGTGGCAGAATGAGAACGGGAAGGGCAGTAGCTCAGGGGCTTCACCTGCAGAATGCCCCAGGTTCAATTAACAGCAGCATCTCCAGGTAGGGCAGAGAGAGACCCCTGCCTGAACCTCAGGAGAGCAGCTGCCAGTCAGTGCAGGCAGTACAGATCTGGAGAGACCAATGGTCTCACGCAGCGCAAGGCAGCTTCCTGTGCCCTGTATTCCAACATGCATGAAACCAAGCTTTTTCCTACATGGTCAGGAGGTGAGGAGGACTGCTCTGGCAGCTCAGCAGGGAAGAGAGCCGTGAGCAGGGCTGAGCTGAAACACCAACTCAGGGCCCCAAATGGGGGAGGCAGAAGGATCTGGTGCAATTTAGCAGGTGCTCTCAAGTGGGACATGGTGAACAGGAAGCCCAGGTAAGGCTCTGTCACAGCACATCCTCAGGGAACGGACAAGTGATGCGCAAAGTTTTATAAACTACTATTCTTTTTTTTTAAAGTATCAGAGAGGTTAACGAGAATCGTACATGAAAGCATATGGAAAGTTGGAATCAGAAATCAGCAAACTGCTGTGGAAAGATGTGTTCTTAACTGCCTGCTTAAGCCTGAGAAGCATAAGAGAGATGAGACAAGCCTCCCCACCCACCCACTTCACGTTTCTTCATCAAAAGGTTAAACGAAGCCACAGTCAAGAGCCTTATTTTCTGGAGTGTGGCTCTAACTTGGGCGCAGCTGACAGCATAAACTGTGTCGTTAGAACTGCACAAAACTCACAGCCAACAAGTACCGAAGAAGAGCCTGAGAGAAGCAGACAAGAGGCTGCAGTGAAGACACCTGAGATCCCGTCTAAGGTGCCCTGGAAATCTCCTGCACTGACCAAGTAAGAGGCATTGCTGGCCTGGAGCATCTTGGTCCTGCATTCCCTGATTTGCAAACTGGCCTCTAACGCAGACAAGCAAATTGCGTAGCAATGTCGAGAGGACTCTTGAAGGACCCTTCCTCAGTATCTGTAACGATATCAACAGCACTTCTAGCCCCTGATCCTACAATTGCAAATTATCTGAAACCAGGATTCACTCTACTTACTGTATTTTTCCACGCTCCCATGTATAAGATGCCCTCTATTTTTGGGGACTCCAAAGTAAGAAAACACCCCTCAGCACTACCCGTGTATAAGACAATTTTAAACCTAATTTTTTGTTTTAAAAAATGCAACCTAGTCTTATACATGGAAAAATACGGTAAGTTTTATTTTTATGTATCACATTATGTATCACACTGTGTGCGGTGACGGGAGCATCAGACAAGGGCAGGAGAGAGGAGAGACCTCTCCAGACATTTGGAATACGGTCCACCAAGCCAGGGCCAATTGCATTCCACACATCAATGACTGCGTGGCCTAATAAGCTCATAATTTCCTCTGACTGCACAACTGAATATCCTGGAGCATCTCAGCTTTCTTTTTTCTGCTTTCTTTTTTTTAAAAGCTTCTAGTCCTTAAGCCTGCAGAAATTGTGAAAACTTGGGCAGTGCTTGGTGAAAATGCCAGAAGCTAGAGGGGGTTTGAGCAGGGCTTCCGGTTCCTTAAAGGTTCAGGGCTGAAACAATAAGCCCCCCGTCCTTTCCCAAAGCCAAGCAGAAATTATACAACAGAATAAGCAAGTACGGGAACATGCAACCTGTACAATATATTTGGGACTGCGGGATTTGGATTTTGCCCCCACCGTCTTTTGGGTGGGCACAATCCTTTCCCTTAAAGTCCTGCGCAATCCCTTTCGGCAAAGCCATCCCAGGGGAAGCCGTTTGCTGCGGAAGGCGCTCAATGATTCTTTTGGATCAGCACTGCAGAAGGGTGCTGGGTGGGGAAGAGACGGGGAAGTGACATTAGGCAGTTTCTTAGCAACGGCTCAGAATAGATGCTTTTGGTGCTGACATAGTCTATCTCTTCAGGCCCCTTCTGCCCTGTCATTGGGGAAGGAAATGACTGGGAGTTTGCTCCGCGTTTCGCAGGGGTCTGCTAGGCAGGCTTGGAGCCTGAAGGGAACCAAAAACTACCAAGCCCAACCCACTACGCAAAAACACAGGACCCCGCAAGCCCCGGAAAATCCACGCTCTTAACATATGATCAGGAAAAGCATGGGGCATGTTTTTGGCCCCCTGGTGGGAGAGGGTGGGTGCACTAACACAAGCGGTACCATGCCCCCCACCTAACAGAAGGATGTAACTGTCTTTTGGGGGTGAGGGATGAATTTCTGCTGTTTCCCCTAATGGATATGAATTTGATGACTCTGCATTTACACAGAAAGTTTCAAGTATTCAGAATACTTTGCATCCCAGCGATCCTTGCAAGGTTAGCCAGTACGATGAGCCACATGTTGTGCTAGAGGAGACAGCAGGGTGTGGAGAGAGAAAAAGGCCGAGCCTGACCACAGTGGGGTTAGCAAAAAGGGCCTGTTTTGCTTCCTCCACTGAAACCTGAAGCAGTTGTCCAGAGGAACTTTACGGAGGGGTCAAGGGGCTGTTATCGTCTGTGGGCAGAGCAACAGGGCTCTCTGGAGTCTGCTGTGAATTGTTTGCAAGACTCTTGAAGGACAAAGTCTTCCGCTTCTGTGGCGATCTTCATGCCGAATCGGCTGAGGTGTCCAATGTCCGCTCTGAGCGAGTGCTGTGGCATCAGTTTCAGTTTCTGTGGCACGGTGATGATGTAGCAGCAATGCATCCGCCAACGTGCCCTCCTGACCTTTGCCCCTCTTGGCTGACTAAAACTAACTGGGTGCATGTGTGCTTGACCAGATGGGCCCAGGATGTGCTTAAGGTGCCCTTACGAGAGCCGCCTTCGAAATTCCCGAGGCGCCAGGCACATTTTGCGAGTGGGGCAGGTCCAACTGCAACCATGTGGAGATCTCTGCATGCCAAGTTGGCAACTGACATCTCCATCTAGCCAGCCCTTCCAGCTTTTGTAAGCAGGCAAGCAGGAGAGCTTATTTATTACATTGATATTCCACCTTTCTCTACTAGGAGTACTCCTCATGGTTCGCTTCCCTCAGCTATTCTCTACGATGACCCTGAGAGGTAGGTTAGGAGGGTGTAACTGGCCCAAGGTCACCCAGTGAGCTTCATGGCTGTGAGGATTTGAACCCCGATCTCCCAGGTCCTAGTCAGACACTCTAACCACTGCACCACCCTGGCTTCCTAGAGTCCTTCTGCTATGGGACAGCTATATAAATAGGGAAATAAATATGGGGGAAGCAAAATATCACTTAGAGAAGGATCTGAAATATTTCCCCATAAGCTTTAATTTATTCTGGATTGTTTTATTTGCTGTTTTAATGTGTTGTAAACCACTTTCAGATTCCCCCCCCCCTTTAAAATATAAAGCGGTATAGAAATGAAAGGACAAAAAATCACCACAACAATAAATTCCACTAGCGGGGAGGAAACGGCACCTAGACATTCCATTGTGGCGACCGCAAACTAGGTTTAAGGTGCCATTTGGCAATTAGCTTGTATATCTGAGTTTCTAACACTGTCATCTGATGAGCAGTGATTTAATTCTGCTGCCTTGGCTGTGCAATCCTGTTTCCTGTGCAGAAAAAGCAGAATTAAGCCCTGTCCTCCTCCCCATCAGCTGGTAAAACCAGTGGTGTCAGCTGACAGGTGGGTGGCCTCATGAGCCAAACTGGACTCCCTGGCAGGCCAAGGTTGGACCACAGGGCAGCGATTCCTCACCACTGATGCAAATGGACAATTGCCAAGAAAATCCAACACGGTCACATCAGACTTCAAAAGAGGAAGCTTCCCAAAAGTGATGGGACTGGTAAGAAGGAAGTTGAAAGGAAAATGATATATATATTTATATTACACACAACATTTTGTGACTGCAAAGAGCTGACATGACAATCCCTAGTGAGTGACTTCATACAGCATACTATGTACCTTCCCCAAACTGGTGCCCTTGAGATGTTTTGGACCACAACTCCAACACAAGCCAGCACGTCCCCTGAAAATGTACCTAAATGCTCCCCAGTTCATTGTCTGCAAATGGGTAAGAGGGACATTTTGTTCTGCACTATCAAGCTGTCTTAATTTTATGTATGTGCTGCTGTCGTTTTAAATTGTTTTTATGTAGGAAGGATGAAGGTTGACAATCCAAAGAATGTTTTCTCCCTGAACATTTGGAATATTTGTGAACATTCCAAGCTGTCTAATCAGCTCAATTGCTCAATATCTCTAAGTGGTATGCAGAAAACTGAAGCAACAACAGATAACAAACAAAAAATATTACAAAAAAAAATCACAGGTACATATAAAAATGTCTACATTAATATAAAGTTACTAATACAGTGGTACCCTGGTACTTGAACGCCTTGGCTCCTGAACAAATCGTCTCCCGAACACTGCAAACCCGGAAGTGATTGTTCCAGTTGTCAAACGTCCAACTTCCGAATGAGTGCAGGAAGCTCCTGCAGCCAATCGGAAGCCACGCCTTGGTTTTTGAACGGACTCCCGGAACGGATTAAGTTTTGAGACTACAATTCCCATCATCCCTGACCACTGGTCCTGCTAGCTAGGGATCATGGGAGTTGTAGGCCAAAAACATCTGGAGAGCCGAGGTTGAGGAAGCCTGGTATATATAAATCACACCCTCCTTCCCAGCCTCCGCATTCTTACCCAGGGTGCTAACAAACTCCCAGCTCACCCACAAAACTCTCACAAAGAGAAGAGTTTCTGGAAATAGTGGACATCACCCTAGTCTCTCACTCTAGACTTGTTTTTTACGTGCAGCTCAAGGTGCAGGATACTTCCTCAGGATGCCCACAGCTGTGTCCCATTCAGCTGCAGTTCCAGGTACAGTAGGTTTGTTGAATTTCCCAAGGGGTCCAATACGTGAATTAATGCCTGCAAATTATTCCACAAGCGAGGCACAAAATCGACGTTTTCTTCGGTACAAACTTTGAGGCGCTTATAGACACAGGCCGGGGAAGCACAGTAGAGCCTGGATTTCAGGACAGGCAATGCAGCTACTACCGAGAAAAGGCAGAAAGGCTACAGGCACTTGGAACACAAGACCCATCACGAGTGGGGCAGTGGGAAGAAAAGGGACAAGCTGGAGGCAGGAGACACACCACGAGGCCTGGCCATGCCGAAATCAGACAAGCTGTGCTCAGTATGAGGTTTCAGGGAAGAGAAAGCGGCACTTTGTTCTGGCCGAGAGAAACACCCGCAAGGCATTTGACCCACTTGCCAAGCTTTGGGGGGGGGGAATGCCCTGGGGACAAATACCACATGAATCCAGCGCTTGGAAAAGTCACCCCTTGGTCCAATGACTGAAAGACCTGCTGGGATGATAGCACACCAGAAACTGTACTGCACACCCCTGGCCCCACTGAGACGTTCACCACAACCCTGGCTGCCCTACAGGATCGTCTTTTTGCAGAAAGCATAGAGGAATGAGAGAAAGAAGTGCAATATTATGCAGCCTGCTGATTTTGTACATCCCTTGAGCGTTTGATGAAGCCTTCCCTTGGCCTCTGCTACCAAGCGCCTTTAAGCCTTTCTGCTGAGGTTCTGCAACCCTCTCCAATTTGGCAAAACGATTTATTGAGTCCAGTGCCCATATGTGAAGGATGGTGCAGCCCCAAGGAGGACAGGACCATGACTTCATCCCACAGAGGATATGGTACTTCTGCTAACACAGCCCAAAATAGCCAGGCCTGTCGCCTGTCCCATCCTTCCTTGCCACAAGATCTGTCATATGTCTAGCTCATTCTTAGTTGGTGATCTTTTATAACCCCCAGATCCTGCTCAGCAGTTAAGTTCTCCACTCTCAGTCCCCGGTCCCCACCGCTGTTGGCCAGCTGCACATTTGAACATTGCCTCCAAGTTCAGCAAACAGTCAAACGACAGCAGAGCATTATCCCCCTGGCAGCCCAGCGCTGTTATCAGTTCTTCCATGAACCCGGCGGGGAGAACAAAGGAGCCACAGTGCCGTCTCTGGGGCTTTGCCCAGCCTTGGGAAAGTTTCCCAGGATGGCATTGCAGAGAGCAGTGGGGTCGATTTCCTTGGCTTTCGCCAGCTCTCCTGCCGAGGGACGGAATGCAGAAGAAGATGCAAACCTGGGTGGTTCTGCAAAGCCGCATCAGGCAGAACAACAAGCTGACTTGCGATGCATTTTCCGGGAACCAACCTTGGAACAGGGAAAGCAATACCTTAAGGGAGCCATACTTCTTGGAGCATGTGCAATAGTGCAACATACTCACAGTCAACTAACGCAGAGCCTACACTCAAATGTCTGGATCTGGGTGGAGTGTGTGTGTGCACGCGCAGTATGTCAAAAGATGTTGCTTCTAGTCAGGTCTCATTCGTGACCTGCCACTGGAGAACTTCACCAGCACCCCAGCCTCATATTTCAAGTGAGAGATGGTCAGCAGCCCTTCTGAATCCCTGACCACTTGAGGCCAGCTATGGAGCCCCCTCTTTTATGCCCCGCCTCCTTATTTAGGAGGTGAGCTTGCTTCAGGCTAGTGCCGATGGCTGTTACCTGAGATGGCCCCACTTCCAGGAATTTCCGTGCCTACAGAAAGATGCCTGCTTTACAGTCATTTAGCAAAGTAGCTTAGAGCTTCTTGCCAGGCACTCGGTGAGAGGCTGTTGATTCAATGAAGCTGTGATTTGGGCCTGTTGGGGTTTTCCAACCAAATCCTATGCTGTTTTCATTTTGGTTTTAAATGGCGTTTATGCCTCCTCTAAGTTGGCTGAAGTGCGTATTTGAAAGACAAAGTGTGACTCATCACATAGATAGATAGATAGATAGGCAGAAAGATAGGTAGGTCGGTAGCACCCAGGAACATCATTCACCCGGACCTCTCACCTGCCCTTAAAGGAATTAAAGTTAAGAACATAAGAACATGAAAAGAGCCTCGCTGGATCAGGCAAATGACCCATCTAGTTCAGCATCCTGTTCTCACAGTAGCCAACCACATGCCCATTATGGGAAACCTGCAAGCAGGATTTGAGCACCTGTGGATTGCAGCAACAGGTATTCAGAAGCATCGTTGCCTCCAACTGTGGAGGCAGAGCATAGCCATCCTGGCTAGTAGTGATTGACAGCCCTCTCTTCCATGAATTTGTTTAATCCCCTTTTAAAGCCACCCAAGTTGGCGGCCACCCCTGCCTCCTGCAGGAGCGAGTTCCACAGTTTAACTCTGCGCTGCATGAAGAAGTCCTTTCTTTTATCTGTCCTGAATCTTCCAGCTTAGGTGCAGAAGCACTTCTGGCTGGGTCCCTCTCCAGCTTCTGATCTAGGCAAGCGTTGTTGGGATTGTTCCCTGGACAGATCAAGGGCAGCGTCCGTCATTTAACAGACCTGGAGAAGCAGGGATGTGCACTCCATATCTCCCCCTCCTCTCTGCACCCGCTTTCAGAAACCCACTCGCCTTTTGCAAGACTAAACCCTCAGCAGGGTTCCCTGGGCTTCCTGCAGAGCTGCCAAAGAACTGTGCCACGCACAGCAAGGCCACCGATGACATCAAGAGCTGCAACCGTTGCTAAGGGTGCTGGGAGGTGTTCCCAGCCTTGAGGTCACAGGGGCGACCGACAGACAGCAAGCTCGCCCAGTGGCTTTTGTCCAGAATCTCCACTCCGGCTTCGGAACGCGCAGAACTCCCTCCCTCTTGTTGTAACTCCCTCCCTCTTGTTGTCATAGCATCCCTGAAGCATCCCAGCAGGGTCTTCCGCCATCATTTGGTCACAGCCCACTTTGGCAACCAGTGTGGACAACAGCCTGGAGCCCCTTCCCTAGAAGGAAATGCTTAAAGCATTTGGGGCATTTGGGTTTTTTAAAAAGATGAGTTTAAAGAGTGTGGGCATGGTGGAACTTTATAAAATTAGGCCTGGTGTAGGGGTAAGCAGGCAGAGTTTTCTCCCTCTCTAAAATATATCAACAGCATCAGCAGCAATTTAGTTATTGCCTTCTACACTGTCATGTCAAGGCCATGCACAATAAAAACAGCAAAAAGAAGAAAGAAAAGTTTGAAACTCAAATAGTACTAGAACTGGGAGTTATCCAATGAATGCTGGCTGACAGGAGATTCAGGATAGTCCAAAGAAATAATTAACTCATGCATAAGAGGTCATGATGACCACTAACTAGGTGAGATGGTTTGGGGGAAAAGGCTAGGCCTAAATTCTCCAACCTGGTGTGCTCCAGAGGTTTGGGACGACCACTGGTCCCAACGACCTACACCTGTGCTTGCTGAGACGGACAGGAGTTGTGCTTCAAAACATCTGGAGGGGACTAGCTCTCAGCTGGGAAGGTTTGTGGAAGACAGGTCTTTCAACAGCTGGTAGCCATGGCAGAGAAATGGAGCCTCCACACTCAGAAACAGGCTACCAGATGCTGGGCACAAACTACAGCAGAGGCCTATAGGCTGCTTGCAACATTTGTGAGCCTGCTAGGGGCACCAGGTTAGCTACTATGAAAAGCAGGATACTGGGGTAGGTAGATGCCTGATGCAACAGGGCTCTTTTGCAGGACTTCCTGCCTCCAGTCCAGCTTGCTGTAATCTCCCAGATCCAATCTGGGCCCTCTTCCACCTCATCACCGGTTCCTCAAGCATTGCAAAGCCAAGTCATGGGGGTCTGCACTTTCAGCAATCTGGCTCAAGCGAGAGTGGCTGCAGGGAGCCCCAACTGATGCCAGCCCTGCCTGCGCCCATGTGCTGCTCTGGCCACCTGCCTCAGGTTGCCAGATCTCCATTTGGCACAAGGAGGTGTGAAAAGAGCCGTGTCTATGGTGCTGCATGACACTCGAAAGCCCCCTAAACCCAGAGTGACCCAGGAAATAAAAGGACTCTGTGCTTCTCTTTTATCATGTGCACGATGCTTTCAACCTGCTGTTTTAATAAGGCTCCCATTGACAGCAGTTTAGTCAAATAAAGCACTACCATTGCAGTTTTGCTGGTGATGAGCAGAGGAATAGAACAGGCATAGGCAAACTTGGCCCTCCAGCTGTTTTGGGACTACAGTTCCCATCATCCCTGACCACTGGTCCTGTTAGCTAGGGATCATGGGAGTTGTCGGCCAAAAACATATGGAGGGCCGAGTTTGAGGAAGCCTGGAATGGAAGATGAGAATAAGGGCTTGAACAGTGCGGGCAAATCATAGCCATTCTGGCTAGTAGCAATCAATAGCCCTGCCTTACTCCATAAATGTATTTGATTCTCTTTTAAAGCCATCCAGGTTGGTGGTTGTCACTTGCCCTACTTGAAGAAATATTCCTCTGTCCTGAATCTTCCAATATCTTTGCACTAACAGGATATCTTAGGTGAATACTTAGGTAGTCTAGGGCAAATCGTTATCTCTCAGCCTCAGACCTCTAAGGAGACAGCAGCAAACTACCCCTTAGGGCTGCTGTGAGGATCAATTCATATAACACTCCTGGGTTCTGATTTAAGAGGCACAATCTGTACCTCCATCTTCTTCTGTAGCTCCAGCGAGCGCTTACAACACAGCTGGTATAGGTCCTGCATAGCTGTTTGTGCAGCCTGTGATTATTTCAGATCATAAAAGGGGACAAGCAGGTGGTCTTCTATGAGTACTCCCCCCCACCCTGCCCTTTGCACCTTGGCCAATGTTGCAGGCGCTCCTGTGGGAAGCAAGCTGCAGGAATATCTGAGCATTTGCATCCCCCTTTTCAGCCAAAAAGGCTCCCAGAGCAGCTTACATCCTATCAAACTGACCACTGAGCAAACTGGGACGGCACTTTTGAAGCAGATATCCTCACTCCTCTCTTACGAACTTACTCTGCCCACATTTACACACTTGTACACAGAGTTGAGATACCATTTCCTCTCCTCCCCCCCTCCACCAGCCTGGTGCCATCTATATGTTCTGGACTACAACTCCCATCAGTCCTGGTCATCGCAGCCTGCAAAGGCTAAGAGATGCCTTTTCCCACAAGGCATGCTTGCAACCTGGGGGATCAACCCCGATCCCGTTTACAGTGAGAGCAGAAGCCTTCCCAGCCCCCTAACACCCAAGAAGCTGAGGGGTGCAGGTACGGCTCTTGTATTTCCAGCCCGGGACCAGTTTTCAGGCAGGGACCAATAGCACGGCACGAGGTTTGCAAAGCGTCGAGACATGCAGGGCTGCACGTCTGCAGAGTACAGGCTGGGGGGGGGGGTGGGAGAGGAGAAAGCGGGATGTCAGCAATGCTTAGGTTTCAGACAGACAAGAAGATGCTTTCCCTGCAGAAGACAGATGCTGGGGCCAGAGAGCCCTCCGGATAGAATCACGCTGTGTTGAAGAGGGAAACGGAGAACGGAAAGCAAGGCAACCTGTCTTGTGCTGCGCATCACTGTGGGGCTGCCCTCGTGACTAGCACCCCCCACCATCTTGCTCTTGCCCTCCCACTTTCATCTAGAAATACAGAAAACCTGTGTGATGTCACTGCATCACACTCGTGGTTTCCCTCTCCGCAGCAGGGGCGCAGAAACTCTGGGCGAGGTGGCCAAGGAGAGCCTGGGCTGCTGGATCAGGCCAACGGGGACTCGCCTGGCGCAGCATCCTGCTCTCACAATGGCCAACCAGACGCACCCAAGAGAAGCCTGCAGGCAGGACCTGAGCACAACAGCACTCTCCCCACTAGTGATTCCCAACAACCAGTATTTGGGGAGCCACCACTGAAAAGTCACCACCCTCCGCACATCCCTTGGACCCACAAATCATCTGGGTTGCAAACACATGTGACTGAAGTGACTGATAAAGAAAGCAATACCTGTTTGTTAGGGTTGGTTCCTTAAAATCTGACATATGCTGACATTCAAACACACACATACACAAGACCCCACAATGCATTTATTACACCACAAAGGACCGTTACTCCAGGGTCATATGTAAGTGCTCTCACTGTAGACCTTGTGGCTAAAATTACAAGGAATTGTGAAATTCCCTGCAACTTCCTCTGAACTCACCAAGTTAATTTCTGAAGAAATAGTGGAAGGATGCCAAAAGACTGATGTAACTCTGTCAAAATACATATTAAAGGCACCTGAAATATATGAATATATGAAGAATGACCAGTCTACATTCATAGGTTAGACTTCTTATGATATTTCCCAATTGTCACAAATGATATCAACAGGAAGCAAAATGACTGATGTCATCACAAGTGATGACCAAAACAATGCTTCAGCCAATCAGGAAGGAAGGGAATTGCATGTTTCATAGTAAAGTGGCTATTTTACAATAAAAGAAGGAAGCACTTTGCTGAAATCCGGAAGAAGTTGACTCAAGTGTGATACCATATGCTTTACATCAGAAGATCATTGTGTATGAGCAGCCAAGGAGACATTTTTTTGGAAATAGCTATGATTAGACAGACATGTGCCCCATGTCAACTGAGTCTAACATTACACATCCACCTCTCCCAATACCTGTGCAGACTCTGATGGCTTCCCACAACAGCAAGGATTATTGCTGGCTTTCCTGGACATCATGGATGGAATAAGGATAGGATAGTCAAATGCAGCCAAAACCTGTAACTTTATTATCACGATTTATTAAATTTCTATACCACCCTTCAACCGAGGATCACAGGGCGGTCTACAATATAAAAACACAAAAATACATACCATAAAAATAAAAACAATAACCCTCCATTATTAATAAAAATAAGCTTGATGAACGGACAAAGTAACTTGATGGAAATAAATAAACAGCTTCAGAAGACTTTTGAAAAATCGCTGGATGTGAACTCAAAAGAAGGATTAAGGCAGTTAAATAATTTTGAAAAATTAATATGGCAAAAAGGGACAAAAAATTCCCCAAATATATATGGGCCTAGGACACAGAAAGGGAAAATATTACTGGGACATTAATCCCAAAGGATATCTGGAATAGTCATCTCAGATATCTAGTATTCATATATATATATATATATATATATATATATATATATATATATATGAGAGAATGACAGGAAGAAAGGACAAGATGCTTGAAATACGGAACAGATAGAGAGCAGATTTTATCCAACACTGGTGGAATTGTTCCGAGGCTAAAAAGTATTGGTTTAAAGCTGCATCTGATATAAGCAATGGAGAAGCATTTCCCCTGCTCTGTGTGGGTGAGACACCTTTCTTTAAAGAGTTGCACCCTGGGAAACTGCTGCTATGGAGCAAAACTGTGACCCTGCAGGGGGCTCAAGCTGGGAAGTTTTCTCTGGCTCGGAACTTTATTTGAGACAGAGACATCACCTTGCCGACAAAGGTCCGTATAGTTAAAGCTATGGTTTTCCCAGTAATGTATGGAAGTGAGAGCTGGAACATAAAGAAGGCTGATCGCCGAAGAATTGATGCTTTTGAATTCTGGTGCTGGAGGGAGACTCTTGAGAGTCCCATGGACTGCAAGAAGATCAAACTTATCCATCCTTAAAGAAATCAGCCCTGAGTGCTCACTGGAAGGGCAGATCCTGAAGTTGAGGCTCCAGTACTTTGGCCACCTCATGAGAAGGGAAGACTCCCTGGAAAAGACCCTGATGTTGGGAAAGATGGCGGGCACAAGGAGAAGGGGACGACAGAGGATGAGATGGTTGGACAGTGTTCTTGAAGCGACTGGCATGAGTTTGGCCAAACTGCGGGAGGCAGTGGAAGACAGCAGTGCCTGGCGTGCTCTGGTCCATGGGGTCACGAAGAGTCGAACACGACTGAACAACAACAAGAATTCAGGGGTTTCCAGTGCTTGCCACTCCCTTTCAGAGAAGCATCACCAATCCCCTAAAGCTTATTTCAGGGCCTTAGCCTGGTGAATTTCACTGGCGTCTCCACCAACACTCTCAACCTTGCGATGGGAGGGTCCCGCACTGCTAGAATCTGCATCATCACCCAACTGTGACAGACATGCCATTCACGCTATGCTTCAGTGTTTCGTATCATACCCCTAGCCTGTTCCTTTGGCAGGTATGCCCGCAGGCACAAAAAAAGATCCCAGGAGTTTTTTGGGGGGGAAACAAAATATCTGTAACAGCTTGGCTACTTAAATTTTTGCTTCGTTTGTTTGCTTTCTGCCTCAGCTTGAGTAGTCCACAAAATAGCTCTGCCTTGTGATACAAATAAAAAACTCCTGTGCGTTCAGGTTAAGCAGTGGGGAAATGAATGGGTCCTCACACACTTGATGAAAGAGGCTGTTCCTCTGCATCAGCTGATCCCGCCAGAACAAAGCAGCCTGCCTCCCGGGTGCCCTCTTTGCCTTTTAGTTGCTGTTGCTACTGACCAAGAGGGCGACTCTTCAAGGACACATCCAGCTCCTCGCTGCGAGAAATGGCTTCTGTAGAGGCGGCTTCTTCTCTTGTTCCCTGACTGGGCTTGCAAGGCAGAAGAGACCCTTCTTCACCCTGCATCCCAACAAGCCCCTCCCCACACCAGCTCCCCATACACTGACATCCCTGCTTCCTAGAGGGAAGCTCCAGCCCTTTGTTCTCCGTGGGACCAATACAGTCGATAGTCTGTGGGACAAAGGAAGGAAAGGGAGGGAGGGAGGAGGAGACCCAGGAAATCCCTTCTTTTTTGAAGCAGCTCCTTCAAACAATAGCCCATTGTTCCAGAACCCACCCCACTTGCCACACCCCAAATACCCTTTGGCTGCTTGCTCCTGAGGAAGGTAAAGGGTAAAGGGACACACTGACTTTGGGGTTGCGGTGCTCATCTCGTTTACTGGCCAAGGGAGCCGGCATACAGCCTCCGGGTCATGTGGCTAGCATGACAAAGCCGCTTCTGGCGAACCAGAGCAGTGCACGGAAACACCGTTTACCTTCCCGCCGGAGCGGTACCTATTTATCTACTTGCACTTTTGACATGCTTTCGAACTGCTAGGTGGGCAGAAGCTGGGACCGAGCAACGGGAGCTCACCCCGTCGCGGGGATTCAAACCACTCACCTTCTGATCAGCAAGCCCTAGGCTCTGTGGTTTAACCCACAGCACCACCCACGTCCCAAGCAGGAAGGACACACACAAAAAAGGAATCACTTGAAGGTCCAGGGCCAGAGCTGACGACTCTGGAAAGCAAGGACTATGAGAGCAGCAGTACAAAGCCCTCTGGCATGGCCAACCATGCTTGTTCCCATGAGCTGATTCTTCTGCAAGGAAGCTGTCACTCTAATGCTGCTCCAAGCTAACTTTTTCCAGGCACCTGCCAACTTTGCTGCCATTACTGGGTAACCACTGCCTGCCTGAGGAATCAAAGAGGGGGTTTCTGTATCCACATGGTCAGTAGTAACCCAGTGCTCACAAGCTTACTTCAGCGCCTCATCTCATAAGTACAAAAAATATTGCTTCCATCAGAGAAGTGGAAGAGCACATGCTCTGCATGCAGAAGATTCCAGCTTCCGCCAATGACCTGATTCTGTTTAAGGCAGCTTCCTATATGTTCCTATGCTCCCAGAGGAAGCCATAGGTGATGATGCTTAAAGATGGGGATAACAGTCGGGAAGAGCAAAAGGAAATTCCACTTTCAACTAGCTCCCGCGCATGCTCTCAGCCTAAGAATCATTTACAGTGGACTCTTGTGATCATGTTAAATGTGCATTGAAAATGTGGCAGTTTGCCTTGCCATGCAATAATCTTCAACAGGAAGAAAGCTCCCATGTGAAGAGATTATTGCCATACCAATGAGTTGTTTACAGGTTATCTGAAACCACAGTTCATTCAAGGCACAGAAGTGCAAAGTCTTAGAAGTTTATTTCTTTGGGGGATTTTTGCCCCGTTCTTTATCCAAAGAAGGCTGCCAGAGCAGCATAGCCATATCGGTAAGACTGCCCCCACCCCAAGGCTTACAAGCTAAAAGACAAGACACAAAAGAAAAAGGGAGGAGGAGGGAGGAGGAGGAGGAAGGGAAACAAACTCAGGCACTGGTTTTTAGTTACCATACCAAGTTCTCAAAATGACCAGCTGGAATGGAAAATAATTACAGGGGAGGAGGAGCCCAAAGTTCTTGATCTCAGCCAAGCCAACAGAGGGGCTGTGTTTTCCTTTGCTGCAGCCTGATGGAATGGCTGCTGTCAGGTGGCATATCCTGATGGAGTTGCCTTCTCAACAGAACTGATGGTGGCCATCACTCCCTCTACTACAGCCTGAGGAACCTGATGCTGAAAAGGACTCCTATTGAACTATCAGTGGTGAGGTGGTCCTAGTGATTGGGGAGTCTAATGAACTTATCGGAGGCACCCTGAACAAAGTGGGGGAGAGCAAAACCCACCGAAAAGGAGAAAAGTAGCCAAGCTGAAAGATAACAAGCATAATGGATGAGGGTTTGCACAGGGGGCCTTCTTCCTTCATCTTCACACTGCTCCTCTTTCCTCACTCTATGCAAGTACCGTATTGCTTCCGTAGGTCTGCCCAGCACCTAGCACACAGTTGGCACTAGATAAATGTCAAAAACTTTTAACAGCTTGGGAGGGGGGATCAGACGCAGAACACTTCAAGGCACAAGAAAATGCTGGGGAGCAGCCAGCCGGCTTGGCTTTGTACAAGTTTTTGATTCTAGATGGTACTCGCGGAAATCAAGTTCCAAGAAAGTTCTCTTTCTGAGAAACAGAGCTGTTGCTGAGTGGGAGGGAGATAAACGCCTTTCACCAAGAGCACTATCAAGAGCCGCCAGCTCAAGGGACCGGGGAGGGCAGAGCTGCGCAAATGACATGTCCCGGGCCCCCCCCCCCCCAGCTTCAAAACTGGGCAACATGCAGGCAGCAGGCAACGGCTGCCCCTTGTGCACACCAGACAATGTCCCAATTCTATTTTCTGTGGGTTTGGCAGAAGGGAAGGCCCATTCTTACAACGCATTTCCCTTGCATCATCACCTCTTTCCTGGATCCGTGCTGATCTTCCCTCCCTTAAGGCTTATGTCCACATAAGGTTGGGCAACGCCAGGGAGGCTGAGCATGGGGGACAGGGCTGGCTTACGTGTCGCACTCCTCGACAGGAAAAGCAACACTCTATTGTCATTCTGCAAAGCAGCACGCACGCTGATGATGCACTGGGGACAATCGCAATAAAGTGGAGTTTGTGCAAAAATAAAAGGCACCCACGTGCCAAATTAGGCAGGAGCTGCATAAGGATGCACAGCAGGGGGGGTAGCATTTCAGTCCATGTACATTTTTATAGTACAGAGCCGAGGCAAAGCAATTAGCCCAACTTTAAACTAATGCTACTTTCAACGCAGGTAGTAATACTGTCCCCATGTCGCTTCCCAACAGAGGTGGTTTGTCACGAGACAACCTGGGAAGGCTGCCTCAGGTGGCAGATTTGGGGTGCCAATAAAGGTGCTATCCATGAATTCACCTGGACAAGTTCTAGTGCTCAGCACCTTTCCATAATTGTCCTGCTCTTTGCTTGTGCCACATTTTCTGTGGGGTGTGAATGTTGTGCTGTGTATAATTATGTGCAGAGACTAGCTGGAGGGGAGCTAGCACAGCCATGGGTACCTTTACTGCTCTAGGATTCCAAAGCACATCCACTGCTAATATGTGCTAGAAAGAGTAATAAAATACTAGTAAAGTCTGGGATAGCTCACTTATTAGAGCATGAGAATCTTAATCTCAGGGTCATAGGTTCGAGTCCCACGTTGGGCAAACGATTCCTGCATTGCAGGGAGCTGGACTAGATGACCCTCATGGTCCCTTCCAACACTACAATTCTAGGGTTCTATGACGATGCTACAAGTGTTCACAGTAGCTGTTTAGTTCTAAAGACCGGACAGGGGCAACCACACATATCGCTGTAGCTGAGCATGCTAGGAGAAAATGATACCTGGCTGGTATCAGCACAACGCTCAGACCTTGCTGAGATCGAGAAAGCAGTTCTGAGGTTCATCACAACTGCAGTTCATTTAAGCCCTACTGAGATGGGGGTGAAGCCCATTTGCCCCCTCCCGAGTCCACACAAACATCTCAAAATACATTCTGAAAACCAAAAATGCAGAGTGGGGCTATCAACAATATGTCCTCAAACTGAGCCAGCCTGAAGCCATAGAATCTAGCAGAACCCATGTTTGACCTTTGGATTCTCCAGCCCAGAGTTCAGGACCCAAGACTTGTCCGGACAAGTCCAGTTACATCTACCCTTCCCTTTAGCTGAAAGGAAATGTTTGGAATTCCTGAGTTACTCGGTCAATGACTCGTGGTAGCAACAGCTTGCCTTGCTACACACAGAGGGTGACTAACCCACATGTCGATTTGCACACTCACTTGCCAAGGGACAGGATGTCCTGCAACAGGCTGCAATTCTAAGCGGGCTCACATGACTGAGCTTTTCACTCCGTGGCAGAGAGCCACATGGATTCTGGCGCAGCAGAGTGCTCCAAGGAGTGTTTCAGTTGCTGGCCTACCTGCGCTCCACAGAATGGAGGCGTGCCAATCTCAAGACGGCCTTGCAACTGGAGTGTGCAGTGTCGAGACACTTAGTAAGAGTGGGACGCTGCCCAAGCTTTGTGGAGTGAAAGTGTCATAATAAATAAAAACGGCTAAGCAGATGAAAGAGAGGGCAAAGTTGGTACAACACACAAAGCAGCACTTTCCTCCTCCTCCTCCACCTCCTGCTGCTCTCTTCCTCCGGAGGCCATCACAATCCTCAACTTTCTCCTCCAAGAGCCTGGGTTGAAAAAACGGGATGAAGTTGTGTGAACCACATCTGTGCTGCTGTGAGGTCCAGAGGATGGAGAGTTGGCAACAGATACAGAAGACATGAGTTCAAATCCCAACCACTTTCAGCAAGGAGAATAACTAACTTGCAATCACAGATTTATAAAATGTGGGAGGCAGGATCCTTGGCCTGATCTAGCAGCGCTCTTCTGAAATCCTTCATATGCTTATTGTGGGATAGGGCAAATTACTTTAAAAAACAACAATGCAGTGGAAAATTCTCATTCAGGGAACTGGCACCAATAGGACAGGTGCAAGGAGGAGCAGGTACCGGTACCTGCCTCTCCGTCTCTGGGCATGTGAGTTGAGTGTGCAGAACAGAGAGCATGGAGTGATGTGTTGCATTGCAAGGTGTGCATTGGATGTGTGCATGTGGCTCGGTCAGCATGGTGGGTGGGCGTCAGGTAGCATGGAGCAGGTGCCTGCTCTTGTGCAATGGCTTTGTGGAGTGGGTGTGTAGCACAGGAACAAGAGCCCCTCCCACAGTGAAGGAAGTGCCGGGGCAGTTCAGAGGAATCGGGGCGGTTCGGGGATCAATGGAGTTCAAGCTGCAGGAGGGGATGGGACAGAGTCCAAGGCAAACGCCAAGGGCCTTTCACACAGAACATTCTCTGTTGAGGAGGGAAAACAGGCTGGTCCGAGCACCACGCCTCAGCATGTCAACACAGACGACACCCCTGCTTCCGCCTGAGACAGCTTGCAGAAGCAAGGCAGCAGCACACACAGGAAGCTTGAGAGGACTTTCTGCAGCCCCCCTCCTCAAAGACCCAGCAAATGACAGGCAACTCCAAAGCAACCGAGCGCTTGCAAATGCAGGAAGCCTCTTTGCTGCTCTGCAACGGTGTGCTCAAAAGAGAGAAAAAGGCGACTGCGCTGGCACAGCCGCCTTGCACTGCAAATGTGACGATCAAAGACCCCCTGAACCATCCACGGCTTAGGGAAATGTTTATAACTCTCTTCCTGTCTCTCATAAACACTAACAACTATCCTCCGTTGTCACTATGTGTTTTGGTTAAATTTGTATCCCACCCTTCTCAGGGCGGCTCCTTTTCAGTGTCCCCTGGTCTCCAACCATAGCTACTGGAGGCATTCTGGTGCCCGTCCAACCAGCCATGAGAAGACCTTCCAAAGCCTCACCTGCTCTGGCAAATGTACAATCTGCCAGTCAATGCTGTTTGTTTCAGCACGTTCCTGCCCAAAGGAAAAGGTGTGCGATTGGATAGGGGCCAAATTCTTCCAAAGATTTTGCACCTGGCGGCGCGGCCCGCGTCTTGTTGAATCTGTCACAAAAGGTTTGATGTACCACAGTGTGGGTGTCCATGCAAGGGGCTTGACCCACAACTGCCGCAAAGTTCAAAGGGCCTTGCCCCCTTGGACAGAGATTTGGCTGGGAGGGTCTTGACTGCCCACCAGGCTCCCTCCATACTTCCAGCAGGCCCTGGAATAACCACATGGAGGCTGAAATCATTCCCTGCCCTCCTCGTTATCCTTCAAATGTGAACCAATGTGCCTTTTACAGGTAGGTAGCCATGTTGGACTGCCATAGTCAAAATAAAATAAGAAATAAAAAAAATCCTTCCAGTGGCACCTTAGAGACCAACTAAGTTTGTTCTTGGTATGAGCTTTCGTGTGCATGCACACTTCTTCAGTTAACCAACAGCTTACCAGCTAGGCGTGGAATCGGAAACCCTGCCAAGGCAAAATCCTGGCAACAAGGACAGCCCCAAGGGGCAGCCAACTCTGCTGGGTGAAAGAAAGAAAAGGGGTGGGGCGAAGACAACAGAGCGCTTCCTGGAACACCAAAAGACAAGGTATTCTCAGGGCCCACAGCTATATTCTCGTGAAAGTGTCTTGAGAGAGAGGGTTTGTTTCCCTGGCCTCTTCCAAATGGCCCCACTCTACCCCTCGCCCAAAGCTAAGGGTCAAGCAGCAAACGCCTTTCAGTGCGGCAGTTACGAGAACAAGCTGGGATATCACCATTTCAAATATTATGTCAGGCACAAATTTTTGGGGAGCCCCCATCTCTTGGCCCCAGGGATCACCACCTGCAACGTCAGGATGGCCAAACTTATAAAGCTGCTTCAAGGAACACTGCAACAAAGTACCAAGGGGAGAGTCAGGGAAAAAGGGCTATGTATGCCTGTCATTACATCCTTCCGGCCAATGATCCTCTTTTTCTCTCCTGCCCGCATATCATAATGGGGAAAATTCAAGGACTACCACACCTCAACAGGCTCCTCAGCTCAGCTCCTTGCAATCATTTCCTCTCCCCCCCCCCCACATATATACAACAGAAGCAGGATTAAAGGGGAGACACCCCAGTGAGCCAGCCCTGCAGGTGCGAATGCTTCTGGGACTCCGTTTAAACTGTTATGCAAATGACTGACCTACATGAGAGCAGCTGGTGCATTTCAATGACAAAAGAGGGAATTCTGGGCTCAGCAACCCACAGAGCAAACAAACCCTGAGTGGTGGCAATTAAGCTGAAAGAGATGCAAAACTACAAAGGGTTAAGACACTAAAAGCTACCCACCCTCCCCCTCCCCACTTTTCTTTTCCTACCACCCCCTGTGCAAGCCAGCAAGTAGCTTGGCTCCAGGCAGCAACGTTCAGCCTTTACCATTTGGGGTTAGGGCTCCACACCACTGTGGGTGTTCTAAGGCAGGCATCCCCAACCTTTGGCCCTCCAGATGCTTTGGACTACAAATCCCATCATCCCTGACCACTGGTCCTGTTAGCTAGGGATCATGGGAGTTGTAGGCCAAAACATCTGGAGGGCCGCAGGTTGGGGATGCCTGTTCTAAGGCACCTAGAAGGAATTTGGAGGAGCCCCAGCTACTCCTCTCACCAGACACAAGAGGGCTGCCAGCACAGAGCAGGCTGCCTGTCAAACTGGTTTCCTGAGACAGCGGATTCAGGTTGCTCAGAAGCCACTTCATATGTGCCAAAATGTCTGGTATGTGTCAGGCAAAGGCAAGGAACCAGAGTGCGTAACTCTAGGTGCGAGGATCACACAAGCATCTGAAGCAAGGGGTACACTTCGCATGCGATGGCAGGGTAGGACCCGAACCAACGGATTCAAGTCACAAGAAAGCAGATTCCAACTAAACATCAGGAAGAACTTTCTGAGAAAGAACTGTTTGACAGTGGAAGGGTCTCCCTCAGGAGGTAGAGGACTTTCTTTCCTTGGAGGTTTTTAAGCAGAGGTTGGATGGCCACCTGTCATGGATGCTTTAGCTGAGATTCCTGCATTGCAGGGGGTTGGACTAGATGACCCCGGGAGTCCCTTCTAACCTTATATTTCTAGGATTCACCGGCTTCCAGTTTGCTCCCTATTTCATCTATGTCCAGAAGGTGATAGATTAATCATTACACACAACACACCAAAGGTGCTCATGTGCCTCAAAATACAGGTGGGTAGCCGTGTTGGTCTGCCATAGTCAAAACAAAATCGAAAATTCTTTCTAGTAGCACCTTAGAGACCAACTGAGTTTGTTCCTGGTATGAGCTTTCGTGTGCATGCACACGAAAGCTCATACCAGGAACAAACTCAGTTGGTCTCTAAGGTGCTACTAGAAAGAATTTTCGATTTTGTTGTGCCTCAAAATGTCACATTTCTAAGGTTATAAACTCATTTCTTGGATATTTCAATTTAAAAAAAATTGACTGGTACCTTCCAGGAAGGCTATTGTGATATAGAACTGACTGGAGAGGCCCTGCTCCAGCATCCAACTGCAAGAAGGACCTTTCATGTGGTGGCCCTGTTTTTATAAAACCGTCTCCCAAAGGAAGTTGACAGTATTCAGAAAGTAAGTTGAAAGGGTGGCACAGTTTTTTAAAAACAGAACTGTCCTTGGTATGCCCTTACTTTGCTGATGTGAATGTTCATGATTTCAGCTGTTTGCATATAATAAATAATAAAACATGGAATCAAGCCGCTGTCTGTCCACCGAGCAAAAATGCCCAGGTACAACTGCCAATACCGCTAAGTAAGAAAAATGCAATTTGGGGAGATCGATTCTCAGTGAGCTGCACAACAACTGCACCCAACTTGCAGAGGACATTCTGGGTGCTATGACAATGCAGACACACTGGTAGGTGCGTGGGGGGTGGGGTGGGGGGTGGGATGGCGAGGGGGAGAGAGGCTTCGACACAAAGGCTGCACATGTAGGTCGAGCTGGAGATTAGCACCTGCTGGGGATGGGGTGGTGTTACCATTTATCATTCCAGCTAATGCCCTTTGGAAAACATTTGCTTTGCCCCTTCTTGCCCCCCCCCCCGTCCCTTTTATGGACATATGGCGTCTGAGCCCTCACCAGAGACAAGCACAAAAGGGAGAGGCACATTATTCCATAATTCCTACCTGCATGTGACAGGGTGACATGCAAAGCACAGAACCTCCCCTTGTCTAGGCAGAGAAACCTTAAGCCTCTTATTATTTCTAATGTCTGGATCCTTTAAAAAAAAAAAGTGAGCAGAGTGCTTAACAGCCTTTTCTGTTTTAGCAACTCAAAAAACCAAGAGCCCTGCAAGGTTGCTTGCTGCTCCTTCCACCTGACTCACTGGGGCAGCTTGACAAAACCCACAAATCAGCCCATGGCAGGAGGTTGTACTTGAACCCACATCTCAAAGTCCAATTCAGTGTTCAGGGCTCCCCAAAGGAGATCACGACGGGTGGTGAGGAGCAGAGCTGGCAGTTTCCAATGCAAAGGAGGAGAGGGGGCAGGGAGATAGTAGCCCATCCTGTGGGCTGAGGATAGGACAAGAAATTACAGGTTTTGTTTACAGCAAAGGAAGAACTTCCTAACTTTAGGATTTGTTTTGGACTGCCAAGAAAGTCACTTCTTTGAAGTTTCCAAGAAAAGCGTGAACGGGTACCTGCCATGGATTCTGTCATTACAGGATATCCAGTAGAACCAGGGCCCTACCAACACCATTTTCTTTTGTGTTTAAAAGTGACGGGGGGAGAGGCAGACAAGGAGACAGGATGCCTTACAGTGAGTCCAGCTATTGGTCACCCAGCTCAGGACTATCTACACCAGGCATGGCCAAACTTGGCCCTCCAGCTGTTTTGGGACTACAGTTCCCATTATCCCTGAACACTGGTCCTGTTAGCTAGGGATGATGGGAGTTGTAGTCCCAAAACTGGAGGGCCAAGTTTGGCCATGCTTGGTCTACACTAACCAGCAGCAGCCCTCCAAGGTTCCAGAAGGGGTGACATTCCCAGCCCTATCTGGGATGCTGAGGAGTGAACCAGGGACTTTCTGCATGTGAAACAAATGGTCTGCCACTGATCTTCCACACTTTCCGGGGGGGGGGGGGGAGGGAGCTACAAGTGGATTCTATCTTGCAGGATGGGCTTACTGGTACCGTAGGTCCTGGATTTGAAAAGGCTGGAGACTAGATGGCCCATGTTGAAAGGACACAAGAGAGAGATCTGTAAATCAAAGAATCATAGAATTGTAGAGTTGGGAGGTACCCCCAAAAGTCATCTAGTCTAACCCTCTGCAATGCAGGAATCTCAGCTAAAGCATCCATAACAGATGGCTATCCAACCTCTGCTTGAAAATCTCCAAGGAAGGAAGGTCCACAGTTCTTCCTGGTGCTTAGTTGGAATCTCCTTTCTTGTAACCTGAAGCCATTGGTTCGAGTCCCACCCTCCAGAGCAGGAGAAAACAAGCTTGCTCCATCTTCCACGTGACGGCCCTTGATTGCGATGGAATCAACCAATATTAAGTTTTTACAGATGGTGAACATGCCCATTTCCACAATGTGGGCCCACTGCAACTTGTCAGCAGGGTGCTCACAGCTGCCATATTGGAACCGGGACTTGTTAAGTTGGGCGTCCCAGCGACACACCATCTGGCCGTGGGAAGGGTGTAGAGACAGGGAAATCGAGCACAATCCTCCTCCCCCAGCCATTTTCTTCTCCTTTGGCGCTGCAAGATACCAAGTGAGTGCAGCTCCTTGGGAAAGTGAGCATGTGGGCACACGGAAGCCCAAAAGGAGCATGAGCACAATGACTGCATCTCAGCCTGGCTCTGCCAAGTTCCCCTTGCCCACTCACTCACTCGCACGGCCAGGGCAGCTGCTGCAGTTCGGGGATACAGCTTTTGCTCTGGCTACAGAAGGTACTGGGTTCAAGGTACACAGGGGTGGGGAGACGTCAGATGAAATCTCAGAAGCAGATGCATGAGGGTGCAGTGGCTGAATACGAGGCTTCAATGTCTCTGCCGCTACCCACGAATAAGCAAGCCACAAAACCTTATGCACAATAGGGGACATTTCACCCATTTGGTCAATCTCCACAGTTTAGATGGGTGGGAGAATTCATCATGTCTTGGCGCGGAATCTGGACTGCTCGGGCAGTGAATTTTATTTTCCTCAATGTCAAGTACAGTGTCATTCCTAGAAATCCGATACTTGCGTTTCAGCAGCAACCCTTGGCAGCTTGTACCGCCTGGGCTCTGGGAACCTTGCAGAGGTGCCTTTGAACAGGAGTCCTTTTTCCGCAGGCTGCTTTGTTTCCCCAGAGGAGGAGGAAGAGACTGATCAGGGTAGGCAGCTCCTACATTTAATTTCCAAGCACAAGAGAAGCTTCCTTTGTTCTGAGCAAGACGTGGGTGCAACTTTTCCACATTTAGGAGCCTTAGATCACCAGGAAGACAAAGATCTCAAAGATCTGGAAAATGTCTTATAGAGTTCTGGGATCAGACCAGGAGCTGGGCAAACTGAGCACGATGCAAGCAGTGCTGAGCTCCCTTTCCTGCCCAGACCAGCTGCTTCAAGGCTGGAGGTAAGTTCACAAGCAGATGGCAAACACTCTCTTCTCTATAATTCAGTGCAAAATGCTGCCTTGTGTGGGTCTGGAAGCCGAGCCCAGAATGCCTAGGGCAGATGCAGTCCTTAACCTAGAGAAGCTGAGAGGAGGGCCAGTGCTGAGCACACTGGGCTCAGAAAGAGCTTTTGGCAATGGGAATCTTGAGAGGGAGAGGTGTGCAAGATCTGTCCCACCCCCGACTCCAGCTCTTACGTCTCCTGGTTGTTGAATCTCTAGGGCACGAGTGGGGAACCCTAGCCCTAGGGGCCAAATGCCTCTCTTTGGTCTTCAGGACTCTCCCTAGGCTACACCCCTTCAACTATACTGTTGCCTCTTCCTTGCTTGGATGGAGAGCAAGGTGAAGGACCCATGGACGGTTAAGTCCAGTCAAAGGCAACTATGGGGTGTGGCACCCATCTTGCTTTAGGCCGAGGAAGCTGGTATTTGTCCACAGACAGCTTTCCAAGGTAATGTGGCCAGCATGATTAAACTAAAGTTACCAGACATCCCCGTTTCCCGGGGACAGTCCCCAGATTTACACATCAGTCCCCTGACAAAATCCATCTACTTAGTAGGAAGTTGAAAAGTGTCCCCAAATTCATTGAAAAAAATCTGGTAACCTTAGATTAAACCACTTCTGGCACAATGGAACACCATGACAGAAGCCAGAGCACACGGAAACACCATTTACCTTCCTGCCGCAGTGGTACCTATTTATCTACTTGCACTGCTGTGCTTTCGAACTGCTAAGTTGGCAGAAGCTGGGACAGAGCAACAGGAGCTCACCACCGTCAAGCGGATTCGAACCGCCGACCCTCTGATAGTCAATCCCAAGAGGCTCTGTGGTTTAGACCACAGTGCCATGCACTGGATGGAGAGCAGAGAGATCTGTATATGTGGGCAGAATAGAGAGAAACCTCCGGCTTGGTGTGACAGGATTGAATCCTACTGTACAGAGGTTAAGAGCCACATCCGTTGCTGTGCTCACCTTCGGCATTTGGTCCTCAGAAAGTTGCAAAGGAAATGTGGCTGGAGAAAAAAGAACAGCTCCAGCCCTTCCCTCAAGAGGATGAGGAAGCCAATAAGCTGCCCTAAGCATGGCCAAAGGAAATAGGGCTTTGTGAGATCATCCCACCCCTGCACCTCGCTCTGAAAGAGCTCTTTTTCATTGCAGAAGAACTTGTCCCATGTCCCAGGCACTTCTGGGCAACCATGTGATTTAACTGGACCACTGAGAGTGATCAGAGTTTAGACCTCACTCTCAGTTCCTGTTAATGCCACATGACGCCATCACTTCCAGGGTGATTCAGCCCATGAAGTCACCCTCCGTCCACAGAACACTGGTTGGGAAGAGGAGGGGCTTCCCCTCCTAAAGTACATACAAGGTGGCTCACAGATATCTTGGCTCTTCCTTAATATTCTCCATCACAATCTACTAGTTCAGCCAAGAGAGATCACATGTCTAGAGCGGATGTCTTAATGACTGCTCCACCCATTCAGAAAACTGGGAAGAACCCTTCCAACAGAGGCTTGCTAAAGCTTAGGCCTGAGACTTAGCTGAACTCCCTGCACCCCAAGGTTTGGGCTGGGAAACCTATTAAAAACTGCAAGATAAAATGCCTCATTGCCTTACCACACATGCTTAATCCAAGCCCATGAAATGAACGGCTCTGGGTTTATAAGAGATGTACACAAAGTGCAATCCTATTCATGCTTACTCAGAAGTAAGCCCTGCTGTGCTCAAGCAGGATTATTATTAGGTAAGTGAGCATACAATCACAGCATTAAGCTCTTAGGGCAGCCTTTGCCAACCCGGAGCCCTCCAATTTTGTTGGACTGCAGCTCCCAGCATCACAGAGCTGTTCCGGCCATGGCTGCTGGGAACTGTAGTCCAAAAGAACCGGAGTGGCAACTGTCTTTAGGGACAAGGCAAGATTAAATACTCAGAAATGCGCTGTATGTTTAAATTGCTATCGACAAGGAGCCCTGTCGGTGGACCAGATTCATAATGGGGAAAAGACACATACAAGAAACCGGCCCTTGCTTGTGGCCCACGATAAGCTGTGCCTGCCTGCTGCAGAAGGGATCCAGGCTTGCAAAGGTTAAAGCCAGAGGCAGCTGACACTGAGTCCACAGGGTGCAAAGTGCCACTGAATCCGAGCCTCCAGTGCAATTCCCTGCATGCCTCAGAAGGGAAAAACACTGCACTGAACACCCCCCACACCTCCAGGGATCCTTGGGCTGCAGCCTGGTTAACTCCCCTCTGCATCTCATCTGCTTTTCCGCACACACACCCCTTTCTCCGGAGAGGCTGCAGCAGAGAGTGGCTCCGGCTCCCCATTACGGGAATCCTAAGAGATGGTGCTGGCGGAGTCCACGTGAGCCGGCTCCCGGGAGCAAGCACGTGTATCTGCACGGATGAGCAGGCAGCGCGCAAGAGCAACGCTGGGTGTTCCTACCCGGAGGCTGTCCTCCCCTTCCCTAGCCTGCTCTTCTGCTCAGTCTAGTTAAAATAAAAAGCAGGGGATAAAAATAAGTCAAACGCCTAAAAATACAAAAACACACACAAAAGGCACTTCGCTTTCCGCACAGTAACTGGGTCAAGCCAGCTTTGCGGCGTCGCGGGCGAGCAACCTCGCAAGCCTCGTGGGGTTGAAGAGTCACTTCGGTGCTCCCTCCTGAACCACACACCTGCTCCCTATAACCCCCAGCTGGAACCATCTGTCAGCTGACAGCCCTGCCCCACAGCCAACCCCTTTGCACTTCTCCCCCCCCCAAGCTGTTTTGCTTGTGCGACAAAGTGTAACTTTAACGCAAACACACATCCCACCGGCCGGCCCCCTGCTCCGAACCCAAGCAGCACAACAACAAGAAGCACCCGAGAGGGAAAAACCCCAAGGCAGTTCTGCCTAGCGAAGAAGAGGAGTCCCACTCACTGCCTCTTTTTTTAGAGAAGGCGGCTATTGCTGGGGAGGTGCAAGAGAGCGCAGGCTGAGAAAGGGGCAGGGGTGGCATTACTACCAGGCACATCATGAGTGGTACACGACCAAAGTTCCATCAGGAGACCAGACTTGCTTCCAAGACAACCTACAGCATTAAACACCACCCCCAGCAGGAAACCGATACGGAAGGGGCTGCAGAGCTTATGTTCCACCCATCCCTCAGCTGACCCATGTGACTACTGCCAGTCAGATGAGATACGGATCTTTTAAACATGATTGCTTGTGTGAACACGAGTCTTAGCTCGTCTTCAGACGTACACACTGCTGAGCGACTCAAGACTTCTCTTGACAGCTGATGGAAGGAGCTGGAATAGCAGTCAGGAACATGATCTGGGGAGTCTCTGGCTCAAGTCTCCCATCAGCCGCAAAATCCTAGTGGCTACAGGAAAGCCATTCCTTTTCAGTTTCAGCCCCCCCCCCCCCCCCCGATTTATAATATGGGGACAGTGCTCATGTTGGCTTACCTTACACCAGCTGTCTCCAACTTGGTGCCCGCTGGAAAGCTTGGACTACAACTCTCGGCAGCCTTGTCCAGCCTTGCATGGTTCTTGTAAGGATTACTGTGATAATTCTGTACTGTTTTAATGGCCTTTTAAAAATGGATTTTATATTGCTGCACACCAACCCCATATTCTATGAGCACATGGTATACAACAAAGAACACAAGGGCTTCGAGCGCACTCTATAAATGCTGTTATTCGGGACCAATGGTGATTCATTGTAAGGGACGGAGGGTAGCCATTCTGCAAGGAAGGGCACTAACCTTAGCTAGGAACCGTGCTGCAATGGTTTACTCATTTATTTGAGGCATTTCTACCCTGCTTTCCAATGTTCAAGGTGGCTCTGCATGCTTGATGGCTTGAAATGCTCTACTCTCTGTAGAGCAGGAAGAGATCAGCCAGGCTAAGTAGGGAAAGGGTTGGACACAATGGTTCATTGACAAAGCATACACACAGCATGACTCAGAAGGTCCCAAGCTCAGTCCCTTCAGTTAAAAAGGATCTTGGGGACAGCAGGGCTGGGGGGAACCCCTTCTATAGGCCCCGAAGAGCAGCTGGAAGTGAGACTGGACATTACTGGGCAAGAGTGGTCAATGGTTTGACTCAGGATATGAAGGCTTCATATTCAGGAAGGGAAGCAAAACACTGGGAGCTGCCTTACAGAGTGAGGCCACTAGTCCATTAAACTCAGGAGTGTCTTCACTGGCTGGGAACTGCTCTCTATGGTTCTAGACAGGGGTCTCTCTTGGCCTTACCTGAAAAATCACAGAACACAACTGCAGAGTTGGAAGGCACCCTGAGGGTCATCTAGTCCAACCCCCTGAAATGTAAGAATCTGGCCACAAGATGCTGTGGATTGAACCTGCGACCTCCTCCATGCAGAACAGATACTCCACCACTGTGCTACGACCTTCCTGTTTGTCAGGAACCGAAGTCACTTAACCAATTTTGGCCAATGGCTACTATAGAAATGTTGGAATCCACCCTTGAGCCACACCTATGAGGTTCTCTTCAGCTGTGGAGAGCTCAGAGCCACACACGGAAAGGCTGATCTCCAGTCGCTCTCCACTCCAAAGTCTAGCAAGGCCATATGGATGCTAGGTGATCTTCTGCTTCCTGCTGCTGCAGCAATCTCAGGAGCAGAACACTGACATTTCACAGTTCTCCTGCATGTTTGCTAAGATTTTTTAACCAAATTTGCCCACCCTCACGTAAAAACTCCAGAGCAGTGATCTCAGCGTCTTAGAGAAAAAGGTTCTGCTCTAGCAGCTTTCCAAATTTTACTCAATAATTTAGGGCAATGGAGTGGAGAAGAAAAAAGGATAGGGGAAAGAGTGAATCGGCTGCCCCCCACCCCCCGTGTGCCCCGGGGGCTCACAGAGCATGTTCGCATCCTTGTTATATAACGGTGGGTTACGTCACTTTCTGAGGCACAGCCTGGCGTGCCAGGCACACAGAGCTTCCTGCTCTCTGAATGAAAACCCGGCGCCTGCACACATCAGGCACCCTTTCTCAGCAGCCAAGACAAGATGCAGCTCCTGCAAGATGCAGGGGCCCAGATTCTGGGTTCAGGGTCAGCATCATCAGCATGAAGAGGGTCTGTGGATGCCGAGGGCAGTCAGAAGATGGTGCCCTAAATCCATCTTTAGTCAGGGATCTTTGGCAGCAGCAAATCTACTCTGCACTGATCCCGTGAGAGACCACCTTATCCCATTATATACTCTGTAGGTTACTGTCTTCTGCGTATTTCCTCCTGAAAGCCCCCAAAATGTCAGAAGCCCACTCCACAGTGACTTGGAGCAAGCTTTTCAGGGTGGCTGCTGCTCTTGTTCTATGGATCAGTATTCCTGTCAAGATAAGATGTATTCTGTAAGAACAGGCCGTAAGATAAGATGTATCTGAATTTTCCGGAAACTGCTGAAGACATTCTGTTTCAACAAGTTTTTCCAGCTAGATGAAAGGTCTTCGCCTTAGGTGTTGATTTTGTGTTGCTTTTAAATCTATACTCTGCTGTTCTTGTGCTTTTTTTAAAAAAAAAATGTTTTAGCTGTTTTTAAGGATATCTCTGTAAACTGCCTTGGGACATATATGTGGAAAACAATTCAGAAATTAATAAATAATATAATAGCAGTGGTTTCCCCCACACACAGACAGGCAACACACACAGGGAGAGAGACAGAGAGAGGCCTTCGCAAGGCTCACAGAACTAAATGCGTTCTCGTTCACCGAACCCTCCTCTCTGTCCGCACAGAAAATAAATTAATTTGTGCAAAAATTCAACAACCTAGCCCAGGGAAATCAAGGCCCCCAAACCAAGGCTAAGAACCAAAGTGAGGGGGTGAAAAGTTAAGGTCTGCAAATGTTCTTTTCCATCCATCACATTTTCTGAGGCAGGAATGCTATTTGGGAAAGGAAATGGTTGGGGGAAGTCATTCCATTGGCATTTCCTGAAGAGCTCGACAGAAAACCCTCCCACTTCCGAAATCAACTTGGGTGGCTGCCAAACCTGGGAAGAGAGCAGAGACTGAACAATCCTATCTTTCTGCCTGCAATTACCTGCGGCTGGCAACTAAGGCTTCCCACCATCTCAGTCAGTGGCAAATGGGTTTTCCTGGGAAACCAAACTCAAACTCCCCAAAGAGGCTGACGGGGGGGGGGAGGCAAAAGAAAAGAACTGCACAGAATTCTAGGGTTCACTCTCAGTCTACAGAAGAGCTTTAGCAAGGGGTGACTTGGTATGTTCTAAATTTGGAACCCACTGCATGAAAACTGTAGTCGTCCAAGCACATAATGATTATCAATCAATCAGAGTTTGCGGAGAGACCAAAGCTCTAAGCTGCTACTCAGCACCAAAGGTCCATGGGACTGAGGGAAGACTTGCAAGAACAGCGCAGATACCAGTAACAACCTTGCACAGATGGCTAATAGAAGCTTGGACAAACAGTCACTAAGAATGGTTGCAAATGTTATGAGGTTTGCTTCCAAGTCACCTCCTAGGGAGACTATCAGCTCTTGCAAAATCAGACACGTCAGCTGTAAGATGATGCTATTACTGTCCAGGGGTCGGCCTGACATCAACAGCAATGTCAGCCCTCGGCCATTGTGCCCACCCCTGGTCCCAGTTTCTAAGCCTTTGAGGGAACAAGATAGTTAACCTTCCCAAAGAGCTGATGCGATGAACGAAGAAGAAACTAGTTAACAGTAAAACCAGGATTCTTTTGCTGTCACGAAGACTACCAAACTGCTGGCCTCTCAGGTAATGAATGTCCAGGATCTTTTCTAGCTAAGACCTGCAAGGATGAAGTGGAAGGGGGAACCTACTGGACAGGATGCAAAACCCACCTCCAGGAATCTGCACCAAGGCACCACCTTGCAGGAGTGCCAGCAACTCTGCCTGGGTTAACAAGCCGATCCATTCCCAGTAACATCCAAGCGGTGATTTCTCAACCCATAGCATGACCATTGCTGCACATGATGTGTGCAGTTGCCATGTGCCAGAATAGAAGTGGCTGCATTTTATTGGCAAATGAGTCAGCTCTTTGACTTGCAAAATTGCGATGTAAATTGGTGAGTCTTAACGCCACAGGTGTGCCCCGTCAAACAAGTTGCATTCATGCTCCAAACATCCGTGCCAGGCAGACCAACTCCATGGCTGACAAGAGAGACATAAAGGCAAGCAGGCATGTGGATTCTCCCCAGATCGGCATGCCAGGATTAAATGAAACTGGTTCTGGTGACAACTTTAAACAAACTGGACGTTCCCAACAGGACAGTCTGAGTTGTGCAGAATATGGTTAGAAGGTGTGAATGCTGGGAGTTCATCTTGCTACAGTGCCTGAAATCACAGACACACCTTGTGCATACCTTCCCACATACCAATGAAAGGGAAACAGAAAAATCACCTATGCACCCAAAAAAAGACACTCTGCCCACACACCAGTTGCCTTAGAGGACTGAGCTTACAACAGGCAACAGAGTTTTAACTGCACAGATTTAATTATGCATTTTACATTTATATCCTGCCTTTCCTCCAAGCAATTTAAGGCAGCAAATGTGGTTCTCTTCCTATTTCATCTTCATAATGACCAAGAAGTGACTTGGTATGTTCCAGTTTGGAACCCACTGCATGAAAAATGCACCATCAAGACCATGGGTGCCAATTTGCCTTGCTGTCTCCCCATTCCTAGTCCAATCCTCTAAACCCAGCCTTTCCTCAAGCTGGTGCCCTCCACATGACAGCTCCCATTATAGATACAGGGGTGGGGTTACTGTTTTTATTTGCTATTATGGTATGTATCTTTGCGTTTTTATACTGTAAACCGCCCTGTGGCCTTCGGATGAAGGGCAGTGTGGAAATTTAATTTAAAAATTGAAAATTCCTGACCAATGATTGGTCTTGCTGACTGAGGCTGTTGGGAGCTGTTGTACAAAGGCTGTTCTGACCCCTGCACCACACTAGTAGTGGCCATGGGCACACTGTTAACACCAGAACTGACCCCTGTTCCCTCACCTTCACTTTCCAGTTGCTAGATCTAGGCTTGATCCATCCTCTCAGGCTTTTTAAGCCTGCCAGATAGCTTGCTTTACAGCTCCAATGCCCACGTACTCCTCCTACAGCCCATCCATGACAACAGACCATTTCTTGTTACATACCAAAATCCAACCTTGGGCACCAAAGCGATCCCACCTCCCTCACCTTACTAAGAATGCTTCATGCGACGTCTGCAAAGGCAATGGAGGAGAAAGACCATGAGAGCACTGGGGACCCCTTGCTGGCCTACCTTACACACACACCCCCCTCCCAATGTGCCTCTGTTTATCTACAAAATTTCCAGAGTAACTTTCATCTCCTGAAGACTGATCAAATAAAGGCATTGTCCCACCCGCTTTGAAGTGTGCTGCTCCTCAAGCCCTCTCCAAAGACACTTCCCAAGACATAAAATGCTGAGCGACTCTGGGGAATGCGCACGAACACACGGAGTCTGCTCCCTGCCAGGGGCAGGCCTGCCAGAACATGCAAGCCTCTCTGTGGGTCTTTCTTGCCAGCTACGCCCTTTCCACAACAGCATTGTTTGAAAGGGCCAGGCAAAGGCTGCTCCCCAAGCCCCAAGGGAGCGCTAATCCCATGCTAACAAGGCTATACAGCAAGAGCAGGGAGAGAAGTGCACATTGGCTGAAGGCTTACACCAGGGCAGCCTGTTCAGGGCCAGTGTGAAGAGCGGGGCCGGTGGGATGGGGACAGAGCTCACCTCTAGAGCCCAGAGATTTTCCAGGCTGCAAGCACAACCAGGAAGTTAGCACAGGGCCAATCCACAACGCCCCTCATTCGGACAGGAGGCTTGTGGGTAGGAAGGGGGCTTGTATACTGCAAAGAAATGAGGAAGGAAGTAAAGCCCACCTGTGTGCAATCTGCACAGAGACACTACTGACCCTTCTGTGAGATCACTGCCAGGGACAGAATCACAAATTGTAGAGCTGGAAGGCACCCCAATGGTCACCTAGTCCAACCCCCTGCAAATGCATCCCTCAATAATGAAGACTCAAATCTTCTAACTGCACAGTCCTGCCATCTGTTTCTTGGTCACTCTAGAGCATGACAGCTTATTGCTACTGATTGCTACCAGAAAAATGCCTGTCATGATGACTGGAGGGCTGTGTACTTGGCTGCTTGCTGGAAGCTCCCAGTCATCACACAGGCCAGCCCACTCAGGGCCAGGGGGGAAGGCTGCGTTACTCACTTCAACAGTCTTATTGACTTGACTTTTCCCCAGGGCAAACAACCATTTATAAAATTAAGGGGTATATACTAAGACAACATGAAGTAGGGGACCAAACCTGCTCCCCAGCACTGGTGAACTGAGTTCCCCTGGCAACCAAGCCCACTACTATCAATATAGTCCATCCTGAGTTTGGGTTCCTGGTCACATTGGAGAGCGACAGCAAGTGGAATAAAATGCTGGGAAATGGGTGCATTTGCATCCTTCCAGGAGTGCCAAGAATAATGCATGGACTTCATAACAAACGCATCAGGGAGAAAAAGAAAGAGAAACCAGCCACATTTCCAGAGATCTGAACCCAGCTCTTCCTGTTCCAAGTCAATCCCCTGTCCACAACATTCACTGGTTCTTAATTTGCCAAATGCCTTCTAGTCACTGCAGCCTCACTTGCAATAATTCTGCGAGGTAGGTAATGAATATTATTCCATTTTTTACAGATGAGGAACAGAGGCCAAGAGCAACATGCCCAAGACAACACATGTTATTTTACTTTTCATTTAGTACTTTTCCATCAAAGCTATCTCCAGTTGGTTCATGTTAAGGGTGGGGACTCAAGCTGTCAGTTCTGGATCCAGGTGCAATTATCTGATCCACTGGATCTCAGTAATTCCATGATATGTGATGGGAGTCTAACCTTCTTAGCGGTTAGTATGTTAGTAAAACTGGATAACTCACTGGATGACTCTCTCTCTCTCAACTTGTCCTACCTCACAGGGTGGTTGTAAAGATAAATAGGAGGGGACCACATACCGCAACTTAAGCTCCTTGGAGGAAGCATGGAACAAACATCAAAGAAAGAAAGAAAGAAAAGAAAACTATTCTGCGGTACTGAAAAAGTTATCCCCATGGACATGATGGTCCATAACCTTTCTGTGGCCACCATTATCTACTTCCCCACCTTGCACCATTCATTTCCACCAGCAGAACTATACCAGAACAATGAAGGAGAACCTAGGGAGACAACAATGTTGAGATCTGAGCAGCAGGAACAAGTGGGTGTGCACCCCAGAGCAATTCTGCCCCTCCTACAAATGCTGAACAAATATTTGCCCAAACAATGCATTTGTCCTTAGACATAAAAAAGGGAAGACTCCCAGCAGGCGGTATTAGCTGAGTTGGGGGGAGGGGAAGGGGGATCTCAGCCTCCCAGCAAGCCAGGGCCAGTGACTTTCCATCAGCGATTTAATCTAAATCCCTCCGGGGAGTTCGTTTACAAAATCAGATTACATTATCGCCTCGGTCTCCAGGATACAGCCCAATCGTCACCAGAGCGACAGGGATATGGAAATCTCCATTGGACCAAGGACTAATCTCAGGAGCTGGAGGGAACCAGGAGAAGAGGAGAGAAGAGAAGAGAACAAGAGATGGGGCCAGCCACCAAGATGGCCTTAAGAGGAAGAGGAACCAGTCGGGTCAGTTTGGGCAGACACACCCCAGATTGTGCCCCCAGGATGACTGCATTCCCAGCATTCCTGTGTAATGCCCCCCCTCTCTAGCTCTCTCAGCTTTCTCAACACTCACCCTATCCAGGCTGGATCCAATACTGGATTTCATTCCATGCAAGCATTAGGTTTTATCCCTTGCTTGCTGCATTTACATCTGGGTAGTTGAGAGCTGTCACACACAGCCTTGAGTGGCGCTTAGAAGTAAATTCCCAAGAAGTGAGCATTAACCCACCAGGAGCTTTGTTTACGTTCAAACCCAAGGATGTAGACAATTCAGCAGGTGGGACCTTGAGTGAAACAGCTGGCAGCTGATTTTTTTTAAAACAAGGATGTATTTTCAACTGAGCCAGCAACACCGCCAGATGCAGGGAAAGGGCTCAATGGCCCCCTTGGTGTGAGCAGCCTCCGAGACTGGGTCAAGGGTCTCCCGTTATTCTGCATCACAGCTACTGGGAGTGAGCAGCTGAGAGACGTCACTGGAGGATTCTGCCAACGCGTCTGCTGCTGATCACTCTCCGAGGGGAAGAGGGCATTAAAGTGTCCTTAGCAGATGAGACACAAATAAAGAGGGCTGGGGGAGGGTATGCAAGGGGTCCAGATGGGGAGTCTGACTGAGCCTCCAGTGACCCACCCTACTTTAACATAATGCAACCACCCTGGAGTCAAAAGAAGCCTTGCTGTTTGCCACTAGCCCATATGCCCAGGTTCTAATTGCTAGGCCCATTGTTCAGACTGCCCTACTCCACACAGGTACATGCAGGCAGCCTGGCTAGTAAAACTTTTTGGGGGGGAACTAGGAAATAAGGCTGGCCTATTTACAAGGAAAGGTGAAACTAATTTTCCACCCGTGATGAATGTCAGGAATCTGTTTTCGAGTGCTCCAGCAAAGCACGAGCTCGTGGGTGGTATGAGAGCTCCCTACGCCAGCACTGATTTGCAGCAGTTAACCCATGTCTCTCTACCAAATGCACATTCTGGGTACAGGGTCTTCCTGTCAAGCAAAGGAAAAACACTAGGGAGTTGCCAGACACTTATGCAAGGCCACACCCAGAGCCACACCAGCTGCTGGCAAATCCCATGACCTAACCTTTTCCATAGCACATTCATGCTTGGGGCAAGCACATTGGCCATGCACCAAAATGCACTCCCTGGGAAGGTGATTTTGTGTGGCAACACAAATAGTCTATTTATCCACAGTTGAGGTTAAGGGAAGAGGAAAAATACAGGTCTGAGTCTAGTCATGACCAGCAGTTGTCTCATCACCCCTTCACTGGGTACCTGTGCCCTGGAAATGCACGTAGAATCATAGAATCATAGAGTTGGAAGAGACCACAAGGGCCATCCAGTCCAACCCCCTGCCAAGCAATCATGCAGGGCAGGCAATATGTCAACCAACCTCTTCCTTAAGATGAAGAAGGCCCAGGGTGGTACATTTTATCTGGAAGCAGCCTTCAGCCCCTATCAGGGAACAGGTGGGGTATAAATAGATATATAATAAGGGAATAATTAACTAGAAAAGAAATGGAAAGTACCTTTGAGGCTTTGTTTAGTGGGCTATGAATGCTCTAGTGAACAACGGGATTCAGAGGCAGGCCTGTGGGTGACCTCAACCAAGCCAGCCTGAATGAGAAAAGGAAAGACCGTGGCCAGTACCTGTCCAACTACACAGCTGAGGAAAGAGGCTTTGGTACCATGTGTGTCTAGATACTTGGCAGTGCAGGAGAGAAGGAACAGGAAACCTAATATCCATCAGGAAGTGTGAAATAGCGTGGAACAAAGATACAATATTTCAGCCCTTGGTGGCCATTTGCAGCTTCTGGTTATCCAATGTTGCATTGGCACCTTGCCAGAGAAGGCAATTGGCGCCTTTCCTCAACTGGTGCCCTCCACCTGTTTTGGACTACAGCTTCGATTAGCTCCAGCCCACCAGCATCCTCAAGGTCTGCCTCTGATGCTGCTAGAAATATAAACTGGCCTGTTTCATACTTAAAACGACGAGGGCGCCCTTCCCACCACAACCCTTTGCCAACTGCTTACCCAGCCGCCATTTTCTTGGATCCATGGGTCCAGGTGGTCCGTCAGGTAAGTGGTCATCCAGCTGACAATCCGTCCCACCAGCACTCTCATCTCCTTGTCGACGCTCTCCACGCACAGGGCCCCTCCGAAGGAGAAAAATGCCACAATCCTCCCCCAGTTCACCCCGTCCCGGAAAAGTTCATTCACCACCTGCTCAAAGCTCTGGTATGCTGTGCCAGGGGTGATGTGGAGCTGGGATGTGAGGTCACTGAAAGCTCTCCGGTACCTCAGTTCAAACTCATCGCCTGCCTCTCTTAGAGTCTGCCTCACGTCCAACCTTGGGCTGTCTTCAAGATCACTGAGGATGCTTGGGTGTCCAGTAGCGCCATTTACGACCGGGCTGCTACTTGGATGCCAAGACGGACTCCCATTGGGGACGCTGTCCAACTCGTCTCTCAACTCAGTCCTGTTCTCGCTGTCCTCCTCCAGCTCATCCCAGCTGTGGCCCCTCTCTGACAGCTTGTAGGAAACAAAGTCTACCACGAGCGCCCTGTTATTGCGTGACATCTTCACACCTGAAGGTGTCTCAGTAAGTCCATGGTCCAGAATGCTAGCCGGCCAGCACGTTTACCGAGCGAGGATGCTGCTCCTTTCCATCTTTCTGGCAACCAGAAGAATGACAAACAAGAGAGCTTCAAGGGAGAAAGAGCAGGAGGAGAGAAAGAAGGATACGAAACTGTTAAAAGGACCAGGCTTCCACTCTGTTTTCCTGGCATGCACGTAGAAGCAGTCCCTTAATACTCAGGGAAAGTCAAATATTCATGAGCATCTCTGTGGCTCATCCTCAGACTTAGTCATATGAGCATCTGTATGGACAGCCAACTCCTCCCCTCCCCCGGCTACTTCACTTTTCCACTAAAGCTGGTCCCAAATCTCATGCACAGGGTTCACCCCCCAACATATGTTTTACTGGGCTCAGGTGCTGCCTGTGAGGTCCTTTCCCCAAAAATTCTGTGCAGCATGGCCAGGACACTCAGTACCCAGGTGGTCTCTACCATATCTGAGATCAATCTTTGGAAGCAAAACCAGCTCTGACCGGAGTGATCCTGCAGCCTGCCAGGCTGGGAAGATGCAGGCAAAGAAGGTTCTGAAAACCCAAGAGGGCTCCCCCTGCCACCTTGATTGAGTGCTGCGGCTCTCCTGCAGCAGCGAAGCATAGAGATCCCTCCCCCTGCATCTCCACCTCCCACCATCCCCGGGACCTAAGCACTTCCTGGTGCTTTTTTTAAAGGGACAAGTACTGGATGAAGCTACCCAACTAGATTTGCTCGCTCCCCAACAAGGGCCCAGGAATTAACAATCAGGACGCCACCTTTTGCCCCGGTCAGTAACGTCCCTCAATAGCCTAAAATAAAAGCAGAGAGTAAACCGGGGAGAGAAATTTGGGGTTTTTTAATTAAAAAAACAACAACTCCAGGGAAGGATTAGAAGCTGCTTTCAGGTGTGCTCAAGCCAAGTGCTCAGGTTGATCACCTTGACTTAGATTTCAAGACCCTGAAAGGTGTGGGGACTTTTATTACACAGCCTCTCCATTTTACACTGGAAAAGCGGCTCGTTTTTTTCACCCCCTCCCTGCAGCCTGCTCCGACAGCAAAGTCAAAGGCAAGAGTTTCCTTCTGCCTTCCTGAAACACTAGCTCAAGTACTCTGTCCTAGCTTAAACGTTAACTGCAAAGGGTTGCAGCTGACAAGCACAGAGGCGCAGCAGACCTCAGCCGTTAGTGCGGCTCCAAAGCAGAATTCTGAGCACAAACTCCCACCACAAACAGACCCACTTATGGGAATGAGTCATGCATGAGACATATCCCCCAAATTGGAAAGCTCAGGCACGCACAAGGCAAATGACTGCGAAGAACCAGGCAGAGGGGGTGATAGCAGGCTGCAATTGTGCCCGGCATGGCAAAGGATCCAACTTAATGTTGAATTTGTATTAAGAACCAGTCGGTGGTATTCTCTCTCTCTCTCTCTCTCTCTCTCTCTCTCTCTCCCACCCCAACCCTATTTCCTCCTTTGCAGGAGCTGGGAGAGGCAGGGCATTCACAGCAGCATACCCTTCCTCCTTCCCAGAAGCCCAGCTGGGCAACAATAGCCAGGCTATCCCCTACTGGGAGATGTGTCAAAAGGAGCTTGTGCAGTACTCACCCCCTGGAGAGGGAAGACGAGCTCAGTTCTGGGAAGTCTTAGGGGAGGGAGGAACCCAGCCAGCCAGCCTGCGCTGTTCAGTGAATGTGGTGGAGGAGGCAGCAGCAGCAGGGATAAGTTCCAGGCACTGGCCAACCCGCCTTGTCATCACCATTGCCCCGCCTCCTAAGGGCTGGCCAAACATTCAAGCCAGCCAGCCCCCATTCCCAGATCACAGGAGGCCTTAAAACATCAAAGCTCAGCAGATTATGAAATCTCCATTCTGTTAATTGAGTCTTCATTCAGGATTTTTTTTTATTTTGTGCGCAAGCGGGAGAGGGGATTTTTGTAGTTAAAATCCCAATTTTTATACCGTTCACTCTAGCAGTATGGCACAAGCCTGTGTCCAGCACACATCCAGACTCCATCACACGGAGGTTATGGGGTCTGAAAACACCCTCTCCCCAATCTTTTATGTTCTTCTCCCGCAGTGCCATCTGAACACAGGTTAGTCGGAAGCAAGCCCTTCTGAATCCAGCAGAAATTTGCTTCCTGGTAACCCTGAAAGCTTTTGAATTATGGTGCTGGAGGAGACTCTTGAGAGTCCCATGGACTGCAAAAAGATCAAACTTATCCATCCTTAAAGAAATCAGCCATGAGTGCTCACTGGAAGGGCAGGTCCTGAAGCTGAGGCTCCAAGACTTTGGCCACCTCATGACAAGAGAAGACTCCCTGGAAAAGACCCTGATGTTGGGAAAGATGGAGGGCACAAGGAGAAGGGGACGACAAAAGACGAGATGGTTGGACAGTGTTCTCGAAGCGACTGGCATGAGTTTGGCCAAACTGCGGGAGGCAGTGGAGGATAGGGGTGCCTGGCGTGCTCTAGTCCATGGGGTCACGAAGAGTCGGACATGACTGAACAACTGAACAACAACAACCCTGAAAGCGTTTTCTGTAGGGTTGTACCACATGTGGGGAAGTGCGGCAGTGGCTTCTTCAAAGGAGAGGTAACCGAACACCATTTTCACACAACAGACTGAGGAAGGTAAACCTTCATTCTCACCAGGCTAGAGCAAGATTCCCTAACCTGGTGCCCTTCAGATGTTTTGGACTACAACGACAACTCCTATCAGCCATGGGTCAACTACCCCAGCCTCCTGAGCCCTTCCTTCCCAGATCCTTACAGCGTACAAGCCACTTCCGCTGCTAGGCCCTATGTGGCCTTTTCCCTGGACAAATTTATTTTTTAAATTTCCCTCCCAGCAGCTGTACTCTTTAGCATTTCAGTCTCCCTCTCTCCTTTGCTGGGAAAGCTACCACAGGCAGGCTGAAACAAAAGACTCCTGGAGGGCACTCAGTACCTGTGATGCAATCCTGTCAGTGTACTGTACAGTGGTCCCATGTATCAAGGGTGTGGAGGCACCTGTGTGCCTTTCTTCCAAGCCTTAAAAAAAAGGTAAAGGTAAAGGATCCCTGACAGTTAAGTCCAGTCGCAAACAACTCTGGGGTTGCGGCGCTCATCTCGCTTTACTGGCCGAGGGAGTCGATGTTTGTCCGCAGACAGTTTTTGCGGGACATGTGGCCAGCATGACTAAGCCGCTTCTGGAGAAACCAGAGCAGCGCACGGAAACGCCGTTTACCTTCCCGCCAGAGCAGTACCTATTTATCTACTTGCACACTGACGTGCTTTTGAATTGCTAGGTTGGCAGGAGCTGGGACAGAGCAACGGGAGCTCACTCCGTTGCAGGGATTCGAACCACTAAACGTCCGATTGGCAAGCCCTAGGCTCTGTGGTTTAGACCACAGCACCACCCACGTCTCCATCTTCCAAGCCTTGGCCAATTGCGCATCATCCTGTCTTCCACAATGAGATCATCCAAAGTTAGAGCTGCTAACTTGAACACCCACCCACACAGACTTTTCTTAAGACCATCCTCTATCATTTTCTCAGGACCTTTAGCCAAACACCCCGCAGGCTACTGGAATTCAGCAAGAACAGCATCTTTCTTTTCTCTCTCCTCCCCAAACATGCACAGAGCAATGGGTTTGGCTCTGGACACACGCACTTGCAGGATGAACTCCCTGTCTGAGAACTGTCCCATCTTGGGGAAAAGGGAAAAGAAAACCAGACTCAAAAGTTAACTGCTGGGCCCTGGGTTCCCCTTGTTCTCAATCAGAGTTCCCCATGTGCCAGAAGGACTTCTTTTCTGCAGGGGTGTGAGAAGCCAGAATATGTTTCCCAAAACTCAAATCAAGAGTCATGGGTATATCACTTTCTCTTTTTCTTCTCTTTTCCCACCTCTTTGCTAGTTTCAATTGTGTGTTATCTCAAAATTAGATTCAGGGTTATTGTTTGGCCTTGGCAACTCTTGCACTCATGCTGCTTTTCTGCACATGAGATTGATAATAAAGTGCTAATTAGAAGCTTCATATTGTACTTTTAACTGAGTTTTGCAAGCAATCTGGACACTGGTTCCTGTACATGCATACCCCACTCTGTGTGAGGCTCAAGAGCGGGATAAGGCTATCAATGGCTACTAGTGAGCTACCTCCAGGATCAGAGACAGCATGACCCTGAATAGCAGTTGCTGGGGAATAACAGCAAGAGAGAGAGCCATTGCCCTCATGTCTTGCTTGTGGCCTTCCCAGAGGCTTCTGGTCGGCCTCTGTGAGAAGATGATGTTGCACTAAGTAGGTGTTCAGCCTGATCCAGCAGTCAGGCCCTTCTTATGGTTTTAAGAGCAAAGAATGTTGCTAGGGTGAAGGCAGGGTGAATTCATTCAAGAATGATGTATAACTTCTTTCTAATGCCTTTGTCATGGGTTCATCTAGTGCAGGCATGTCCAATTCCCAAGAGACTGTGATCTACTCACACTATAAAAAAATGGCAGTGATCTACCCATTGGATTAACCAAAGTTGTTGAACTTCTTTTTTGGGTCATTCAATCAGAATCACGCGATCAACCAGGGAGGCACCACAACTGACCGGTAGATCGCAATCAAATGACTGGACATCCCTGATCTACTGCATCTCTGGTGCCTCTAGTGTAAAACATGCATGCCTCACTAAAAGGAAGAGCAGTCTCTCTGATCAAACTAGGGCCAACTTTCTGATTCTGTGGGTTTTCTTCTCCTTGCTTTCCTGCAGCTCCATCCTGTCTATCCCCTCTCCAACCCATAAGTCTCCACATTCACCATGTGCTTATATTACTGCTCTTTTTAATTTGTTACTTAGAAGAGATGCCACATTTCATCTGGTTTTTTTCTGCCCATCCCACGCCTAAATGATTTTAATTTGAAAACACTTTACAGTCGTACCTTGATTCTTGAACGCCTTGGTAATCGGACATTTTTGCTCCCAAATGCCGCAAACCCGGAAGTGAGTGTTCCGGTTTGCGAATGTTTTTCGTCCAACACAGCTTCCACCTGAGTGCAGGAAGCTTCTGCAGCCATTGGAAGCCGCACCTTGGTTTTCGAACCATTTCGGGAGTCGAACGGACTCCTGGATCAGATTAAGTTTGACAACCAAGGAATGACTGTACTGTATTGATTTGGCATATCAGAGTCTTTCAACAATATGAAAAGTCCTGTTCCACTACCAAATACAGCTTTCACCAACCTGGTGACCAACATGCTGGTGGGAGTTGCAGCCCAAAATACCTGGAAGGCACCAGGTTGGCAATGGGTGACTTAATGCATCTGTTAGATATGGTGGAATTAAGAGCCAAGGGGCAACACACTCAAGAAGTGCTCAGATCCCATGTCTGGAGCTGGCAATTCTTTGTTGTCCCAGCTATAGGGTAGGCAACCCTGCCAACGATGTCTCCAATCCCAAATTCAAGCACAGTTTCTCCCTGGAATTTTGGTTGGAGACTTGAAAGCTGGGGAAGGGGCAGAGCAAAAAGTCACATGTTCAGTCCCTGGCATCTCCTGTAAAATGATCCCAGATCCTAAGGCTGGAAAAGATGTTGAAGAGCCACTGGCACTTGGAGTAGACATCACAGGGCTGTGTAGTTCCACAGCTAGGCTCAATATAAGGCAGCTGCACAGGTGCAGATCAGGGAACCTGTGCCCTTAGCCTAAGGAGACTTCGGCAAACCACATTGTAGTTTCGTGCACACTAATGGCACTATATCAATAGGTCAACAAAATGGGTATAACAGTGACCAACTTTATGGGTTCGAGGTGAAAACCTGCAATAAATTCTTATTGCAGGGCACTCTGTAGATTACAAATGATGTCACCTGGTCCTTTCTCTGTCCTGTTTTTGTCTCTCACATACCGGTATCCTTGTCCACCCCTTAGCACTATCCTATCCCTAATCACCCCCCTCTCAAGCCACTTCCTCTTCCCACACTGGCACCCCACACTGCTCTCCACAGATCACAGCTCCTCACACCTTCCTTTTACACGTTGTTCCTCAGACAGAGCTGTCTGTATAGGTTGATTCCGTTCTGATCAGCTTAATCCCTTAACAAACCAGAGAACCAGAGGGAGAGGAAACCAGATAGGCTCCCAAGGCTGCTTTCTGGGAGAGCTGTCCAAGATCAGCTCCCTGACCATTGCACACTGTTGAACCCTACAGCTGCCTCACACTTACTGAGTTCACAGGAGTCAGTATACTGCACTGGCTAGAGCACAGGCAAGCGGCCTGTGGTCCTCAGGCATAATTTCCAACACCTTCTTGCTCAGGTCAGACCTCTGCCCAGAATGATGTGTCCCAACCTGTTCAGCAAGAACGAAAAGGGATGACATCCCGCCATCCCTGGGTCCTGCTAGTTAGGAATGGTGGGATTTGTACTCCAACACCAGCTGGGGGACCCCAGTCTGAGAAACACTGCCCGATAAGAACGGAGACATCCTCATTAATAAAGAAAGAAAAAAGCTGCCCGATCTTGGGTGAGACCATCAGACGACAATCCTGAGAGAGCAGGATTGAAATCCCAGTCATGAAGCTCAGTGGGGAGCCATCGTTTCTCAGCCTAAACGACCTCACAGGGTTGTTGTAATGTAGTTGGACGTGCCTGCTATATGCCGCTTCTCAGCCCCTTGGAGGAAAGGCAAACTCGCAACACATAAAAGGTCTCACTTCCCCCTTTTGCAGAGCATCGCATCCGCCCTGACCCGTAACCGCATCCACTTCCTTCCCCCCGCGCCCCTCCCCCGCTCTCCATTCATCTTTCTCCGATTCAAATAGGACAAAGCACAGCCCCGCCCCCGTTCCAGGGCTGAGCCAATCACAAAGAAGGGAAGGCGAAGACGCGCATGTCCGACACGCACTGCTTTCCCATTGGATGAGCCGCCTGCCACTCCTCTCCCGTTCACCGCCCTTACCTCAGAAAATGCCAAGGAGCCCCGCCCCCTGCTCCGGTTCCTTTTACCGGCCTCCGTCACCGGTTACCTCAGGGAAGAAGCGGCCGGCAGGAACCGCCGAGAGGAAGGCGCCGAGAGGGCTCGGTCGTTCCTGCGCCGGCGGAGCTTCCCTGCCACCCAACTAGGCGGCGGCTTTTTCGGCGGTTCTGCCTCGCTCCTTGACCGGCCGGGCGAAAAGAACTGGGCATGCGCAAGCAACCGCTGCTACTACTACTCGAACCTGCCTTGCGCATGTGCGACTGGAAGCCGCGGCGGAGGGGGGAGAAATGGTCTGGAGTGCGCATGCGAAGGGATGTGACGCGAGTGGGGAGGGGGGATCCACTCTCACAAGGGATTAATGCGCCTGCGCGAAGAACGGGAGCGCAAGGCAAAGGAAAGGCGTTGGCGCCCTCTCTTGGCCGAATACCGGCATCGCGTGGGAAAAGAGGTCGGTGGTGCTGATCTTGCAATGAATGCGCTCTGCATAGAGAGACGCGCTTGCCAGAGTGACATTGCCGTGATTTTCTGCAACCGGGTTCGCGTCTCCGCTCCTCCACATGCAGCTGCTGGGTGACCTTGGGCTAGTCACACTTCTTTGAAGTCTCTCAGCCCCACTCACCTCACAGAGTGTTTATTGTGGGGGAGGAAGGGAAAGCAGGATGTTAGCCTACTATCATTCTGGTAGTGATAAAGCGGGATATCAAATCCAAACTCTTCTTCTTCTTATCCTGTACTATTTCAGACACATGGTTTATATACTTATGTATGTGTTTGCCTTGTACATTATTATGAACATTATATATATGTGTGTGTGTGTGTGTGTGTGTGACCTCAGAATCCCTATTACACAAACAACTAGTGGAATGAGATAATCTTGATCGAGTGCAAACCACACAATGATGGGAGGTTTCACATTTTTATTTCCTACAATGTTTTCACAGCTAGGCTGCCCTTCTCCAATGGAGGTAATAAAGTCTGTCTTTGATAAACACGGTGTAGTGAAGTTGGGAACCCCTGTTTTTTTCTTTTGTGTATTAAATTTTGGCTCAGTTAAAATTCTGGCATTGTGGGGGAAGTAAAGAGTGGTATTCTGGGAATGTGTGCCTGGTCCCCTTTAAGATAAACTTTCCTCTACCAATCTCTCTGTCTGCAAGAGTGTGAGTTAATTGTCTCCGGCCTGAAGGAAGAGGTGTTGTTATCTGAACCACAAGGTGCATTTATAATGCAAAGTGGTACGTTTGATGCAGCTGGGGTTGATGCAACTGGGCTTGTAAAGGTCAATCACTTTGCAGCCCAGGATGTCAAGTCAGACCTGGGAACATAGGGAGTGTCCTTGATCCCACGGATGTTGATTAGCAATAATATCACAGCTTGTGTGAATTGCTTGACCATCATGAAATACATCTCTAACCCCTTGCCATTGGTACGATACCCAGCTCTACCTCTCTTTTAAATCGGAACCAGTGAAGGTCCTGTGTGAGTGGTTGGAGGATGGATGGCGGTTAATGGATTGAGGTTGAATCCTGACAAGACAGAAGTACTGTTCTTGGGGGACAGGGGGTGGGCTGGTGTGGAGGACTCCCTGGTCCTGAATGGGGTAACTGTGCCCCTGAAGGACCAGGTGCACAGCCTAGGAGTCATTTTGGACTTCACAGCTGTGACGTGGGGAGGCCCACGTCAATTCTGTGTCTAGGGCAGCTGTCTACCAGCTCCATCTGGTACACAGGCTAAGACCCTACCTGCCTGCAGACTGTCTCGCCAGAGTGGTGCATGCTCTACTTATCTCCTGCTTGGACTACTCCAATGTGCTGTAAGTATGCTAAGCTAGAAATAATTAACAGTGTTTTTATTTTTCTGTTTGTATTCCTTCTTAAGAAATGTGCATCTTTTAAGTTGTCTTGTTTTTCAATAAATCCCGAAAAGGACCTTTGCTTCTTGTCTCTGTGCCTTTGGTTTGGGGAAGCTAACAACAGTGCCCTAACCACTCGGACCCTACCTATTCTGCTATATTGCTAGCTGGTTTCACGGTAAAGAGTCAGGGCGAGTAACCTGGTAAGGGGAAGGAGTTCTCCTCCCTGGACTCCAATTCTGAAGGTTACCTGGAAAAAGGGAGGTGGTGGCAGTTTCTACCTTTTGATTCTTGTATTGCCAAGTAAAAATAATACTCTGCCCCTGCTCTGTCCATGTTCCTGCTGGTGCTTGGGAGGATTGGATGAGAAGGCTGGAGAGTAAGATCACTACACACAAACATGTTTCTCTGTTCCACAGCCAACCAGCCAGGATACAACTGTTGATAAGAGTCAGTTGGGATGAGGACTTACCTTTCCCATGCAGGAAGGTGAGAGGAACACCTCTGTAACTGCACAAATTCTTCACACATGCCTTGGGTCTCTTTGGTACAACAAAATGTCTTCATCACGTTAAGAAGTCTGGACTGTTTGCATCTCTTCACACTTCAGTCTTACTGGCCAGCTGTCCAGCCCCCTTTAGCCTTTGTTGACCTTGGAAAACAGTCCCTCTTAGCCTTATCCACTATGGTCTGCCTGTAATAAAAAAAACCATCCGCATGTTGCACATCCTTGGAGTTTAAGTTAAACTCTAATTATCTGAGGAATTGTTATTCGTATCTGAGGAAGTGTGCATGCACACGGAAGCTCATACCAAGAACAAACTTGGTCTCTAAGGTGCTACTGGAAGGAATTTTTTATTTTATTTTGTTTTGTCTAATTATTACCTTTAACACACGAGAAACAACAGAAATGTTTGGCGGCATTCTTTTATCTGTTATATAAAATAGATTCTATAAAATGCCTTCTTACGTTATGGCTTCATATGTTCTTAGCAATCCCAATAGGCTCAGCAAATGTCTTCCTAATAACCCGTCCTGTACCTGAAGGATTCCATACAAGGTTACAGTATATGATAAAATTGTTGGTTGCCACAAAATAGTCTTAAGTGGACATGCCAGTACATTTGTGCTTTGGTGATGTTCCAAAGAATTGATACATCACATTTAGCTAGATGTAACATTGAATCTTCTTGTTGTTTAGTCATGTCCGACTCTTTGTGACCCCATGGACCAGAGCACACCAGGCACTCTTCCACTGCCTCCCACAGTTTGGTCAGACTCATGTTGGTAGCTTCGAGAACACTGTCCAACCATCTCGTCCTCTGTTGTCCCCTTCTTCTTGTGCCCTCCATCTTTCCCAACATCAGGGTCTTTTCCAGGGAGTCTTCTCTTCTCATGAGGTGGCCAAAGTACTGGAGTCTCAGCTTCAGGATCTGTCCTTCCAGTGAGCACTCAGGGCTGATTTCTTTAAGGATGGATCAGTTTGATCTTCTTGCAGACCATGGACTCTCAAGGGTCTCCTCCAGCACCATAATTCAAAAGCATCAATTCTTCGGCGATCAGCCTTCTTTATGGTCCAGCTCTCACTTCCATACATCACTACTGGGAAAACCATAGCTTTAACTATACGGATTTTTGTTGGCAAGGTGATTCCCTGCTTTTTAAGATGCTGAATCACCTTAAGGTTGCCAAATACCAATGCTGGGCACAGTGCTTCTGTCAACAGTGTAACCAGAGAACTAACTGGCCATTGTGTGCCCCACCCCACAACCTCTGTCAAAGGATTGCAAAACCCTGGCTGGTGAGGGACCATGATGGTGCTGTTATTTATTCAATCTCTGTAGCAGGTGCAATAGGATGGGTCATCTGGGCGGGGAAAAAGGATAGTGAATGTGTTGCTCCTGGCAACTATTACCAAACAGGGCTGGAATGTGGGCTGGAGATGAGCGGTTAAGTTATGGAGAAGGAAGAGTGCAAAAACTGGGAGATGAGAGCAGCTAAGGCAATTTTAATGCTCCCAGGCACTTAACCTGGGAGCACAAGCTAATCCATCATTCTTTTTATATTCTTAGTAGAGTTAAGAATGGAGCCTGCATGTTCAGAGGCAGTCTACCTGCGTCTGACATGTGCTTCGGGGGCCAAGCAAGCTTTCTTTCTGGGCACCTGATTGGCTACTGCGGGGAAACAGAATGCAACTGCCAATTGTTGGGGCTGTCTGGGGGGGTCAAAAACATCTGGAGGGCACCACGTTGGCTACCCCAATCCTTCACGCCTCTTTTTGAAATTCTTCAGGACTAGTCACCTCCATCTAGTTCACCCTCAGGACCAATCACTTAAAACGCACGGAGGCGCGTTTTCTTTTTATTTATTCCCCCGCGCTACCCATACTGGGACTCGTAGTTCATTCGGCGCGCTCCTCCTAGGCTTGCCTTTCATCCATGCACAGCTTCCTGGACTACGTTTCCCAGGAGGCCGCGCGGCCCGGGCCGCGAAGGAAGATGGGCAAGCGTGCCCTCGAGGAGGACGGCGAGAGGGGCGGGGCACCCGATTCCGAACGCGATCCGGGACTTGCTGTTTTCCCTTCTCCCCGCCCTCCCTCCCGTCAGTTCCGCCCTCTTCCCCAATCAGCGCGCCCGGAGGACCCTGGGGCGGGCGGCGATTGGCCACTTCGGAACCGAGGCCGAAGTTTGAAATATTTAAACGGCGGCAACGGCGTTTTGGATCTGTCGCGACTGCGAGACGAGGCCCCGGCGGTTCCGAGGTACGGCCGGAGCGAACCGGGAGCGGCTAGAGGCGGGAGACGGGAGGAGGAAAAAAAGATTCGGGAGAGCGACTGCTTTCCCTGCGGTCCGCAACTGGAGAGGGGGGCCCCCATCCTGCTCACCTGAGGAAAAAAAAAACGCAGGTAGTTCCGCGGGTTCCGTTATTTTCCTGGGTCTGCCCATTTGGTTTCCCCCCTTCCTTTGTTTCCCGCCGTCCCGTCCCCCCCAACCGCCTGAGGGCCCAAGGGCGGGTCGAGGCCCTCGAAGCAACTGGGCGGCCTAGAAAGAATCGGCTTCGGTGGGTGGCTTCCGCGCCGCCTCCCCCAGCTGGGCTTCCCGGTGGAAGGAGGGCGCCGGGTCCGAAGCCCTGGAGAGCCGCTTCCAGTCGGGGGGAGATCCGTTCGAGCCCGCGAGTCTTGACTCCGCCTTGGGCAGCTTCCTATTGTGGGGAGTCTGGAGGTGGAAATGTGCCCCGGGGCCAGATCCGGCCCAATCGCCTTCTAAATCCGGCCCGTGGATGGTCCGGGAATGAGCATGGTTTTTTTTTTCCATGAGTAGAATGTGTGCCTTTATTTAAAATGCATCTCTGGGTTATTTGTGGTGCATAGGAATTCGTTCATTATTATTTTTTTCAAAATAAAGTCCGGGCCCCCCCACAAGGTCTGAGGGACAGTGGTGGACCGGCCCCCAGCTGAAAAAGTTTGCTGACCCCTGCCCTAGGGAGTGGCTTAGGGCTTCCCTCCCTCCTTAACCGCCAAAGACAATATAATAATTATAATTATAACAATAATAATTTATTATTTATGCCGCTCCCATCTGGCTGGGTTTCCCCAGCCACTCTGGGGGTCTTTCAACAAAAGATATTAAAAAGACAAGAGGCCAGAGGGTTGTTAGTTGTTGTTTTTCTAAAAATAATTTTTATTAAATATTTTCTTAGGTTACAAAAGTATAGGCATTCTCTCCTTTTTCAGGTTGTAGAGCGTATTCTACAGATCAGTTACATTTGATGAGAGACAGTACGTAAATCTGCCGTATTTCAAAAAGTGAAAATCTAGACATACAAGTTCAGCTTTAAAAAATATATACAAAGTTGTTCAGCTTTTTTTTTAGCAAAATTGCAAAAACAAATCACCCTGGTTTTTGAGCTATTTTTGAGGAAAATAGGCAAAAGTGACACTGCCAACGCAGGTTGCCATACGTCAAGATCTCCCCGGATGTTTTACCATTTTCCTCCCAGAGGCTGCTTCCAACTGCAGTATTCCGTGTATATCTGTGAAATTTTGGATGTATGGCAACCACCATTGTATACAGTATGGGGGTGGGGGCGGAAGAGAGGATGGGGTGGTAAACAAGAGGCCAGAGTTGAGTGACGTGAGCTACATGCTGGATGCAAAAGCTTTAAGGTTGGAAAGTTGGAGAGACGGACGGACAGACAGGCCTGATTTCCTTTTAGGTTGTTAATGCTGTGAACCACTCCATTGTAGGCTCAGGTTGTATATATGTGTAAATAAACCATGTAACATAAAGGCACCACCTTCTCTGCTGTACAGCCAGCGACCATTTTGTGTGAAAGTTCTGTTGTTCCCAGTCCCCACATGTGTCAGCACATAAGCATGCCCTGTTCTGCACCCCCTTCTGCCCTCTTCCAGGTCTAAAAGGACCTGCACATCGGCGATTGCGTGTCAATTGAATGCACCTAAAATGTTTACCTGTATCTCGTTCCAAAAAACACAAACCTTAAGTTAGTGCCAGGAACCCCTGCAATCTCACACTGCTTGCAGATTACGGGTGGGATACAACACTATGTTCCACCCATCCTTCATCATGTGGTCCCAGCGTTATTTACATACAGCTCAGTACAAGGAAGAAGAAGAGTTTGGATTTGATATCCCGCTTTATCACTACCCGAAGGAGTCTCAAAGCGGCTAACATTCTCCTTTCCCTTCCTCCCCCACAACAAACACTCTGTGAGGTGAGTGGGGCTGAGAGACTTCAGAAAAGTGTGACTAGCCCAAGGTCACCCAGCAGCTGCATGTGGAGGAGCGGAGACGCGAACCCGGTTCCCCAGATAACGTTATAATTCTCCAGATTATAACATCTAGACAGGTTTATATGGGTGCAGGTTCCTCTCTCTCTTAACCCATTCACCCAGTAGGATGCAAAAAGTGATGGCTGCAAAGTCTTGAGAGAAGTGGCATTCTGGGCTTCTTAGAGAAATCCGGCTGACTGTTGACTGAAACGGATACTAGTGATTTTGACGCTAGATAGATGATCCCATCATCTGCTGGCAGAGCTGTTCTTGCATTCAGAAGGCAGGTTTGCTTTAGATGAGGGGAGGTATTCTGCAAGTTCTTTATTTCCAGTGGTTCTGACAGTGATGGTTTAGTTGCTTTCTGTTTAAGAGAGAAACACCAGGCAGATAAATGGATAAGATTAATCATTAGGTTCCCTGTACAACAGCGCCAAAGCAGTGAGTAGATACAAATTTTTGGAATGCCACCAATGCCCTGGTACATGATACATACTAACAGAACATTCAAGGCCAATTGCCAGGAGGTTTTAGAATACAGTGGTACCCCGCTAGACGAATGCCTCGCAAGACGAAAAACTCGCTAGACGAAGGCATTCGTCTAGCGGAAGGCTGCCCCGCAAGACGAAAAAGTCTATGGGGCTGCCTCGCAAGACGAAAAATTTTCGTCTTTTTTTTTCCGTTTTGCGGAGCGCGGCTGTCATTGCCGCTCCGCAAGACGAAAAACCCGCTAGACGAAAATTTTCGCAGAACGAATTATTTTTGTCTAGCGGGGCACCACCGTACTTACTACTCTTGCGCTTTCCAGTGTGTTTTTTTGCTCAGTTGCAGAGTAAGGCCTGTGTACATTAGCTAAACTGGTGCTTCAGGTTAAGAACAGTTTCAGGTTAAGAATGGACCTCCAGAACGAATTAAGTTCTTAACGCGAGGTACCACTGTACTTGCTCTCTGTTACACTCTTACTTTTGTGTTGTGGTGATACAGATTCGGTATTATAGCCTGCCCTAACTGTTAGCTCTTAGAGTGGAGAACAAGTTAAAAATTGAGAGCTTTTTGATCACTAAATAATATGAATCCAATTACAAACTTGGTTCTAGCCATTTCAGATAACAGGAAGAAAATAAGAGCCCACAACTGGAAGGAATGCTAGGTCTCAAAATAACCAGCCCAATTTCCAGCTCCATGTTGGTTAGGGGGGGATTTCATTGGTCTAGCGATTCTCCCCCCCCCCCCACCCATGCCTTCCTTTCTCAGGCACTATGACAAATCTAAACTTAGGGCACCTAGGCAAAAGCTGGCCTGGCATTAAGCAGGAGATTTTGGTTGTCTTAAGAGGCTTTCTGGCTCCCCTTTGCACCAAGTCTAACACTTCAGCCCCAAATCCCCTGCTGTCCCTTTAACACCTATTTTTAACTTGTCCCATCTTGATGTCTCCTAGAGCTTGTGGGGCCTGAATTACAGGGCATACGATGTCAGGGGCATTTATTTTTGGGTTGCTGGGAAGGGAGACACGGATCTCTAGCTGGGGTGGAGGGGCATAAGAAGTCTGGGAAATACTGGCACAGCTTTTATCTCTCTCATTTGACCCTCCCTGTTCCACAGATGAGTCTGTTGCAACATCAAGCATGATGGATAAGCAGAATTAGCATAGGGATAACATTGCAGATCCACCAAGACTTCCTGGCTGGCAAATTAGTGTTTGCATCTTGGCCTTAAAGTGCAGGGCCTCCCACATGTTTGTTAGGCCCCAGAGCTCTGCACCAGGAGCTGAGTCAGGTTGTGACCTTGCAGAGCACCCAGAAACAGTTGGAACAGCTCTGACACTGGTACTAGCAGGATACATGGTCTGCACCAGTAAATTCCACCAGAAATGGTGAAGAATAGTTAGCCAGGCATTGAAGGGCTGGGGGAAATTACTTGTGGGGGAAGAGAATAACAAGGTTTTTTTCTTTACAACATAGAAAAATTAGAAATGTGGGTCTCATTCTGAGAGAAGATGCTAATTGCATCATAGAATAATAAAATTGGGTTGTTCACTTTGAGCTGCTTCTTGACATGTTTCCTGCTTCTATATTAGAATGTTGATTTTTCATACTGTTCCTAATCCCAAATAATACAACCACCTTTCTTTGTTATCATGGGGTCATTGGCTTCTATTTTCAACTTAACTATATTTTTTGCTCCATAAGACACACTTTTTTCCTCCTAAAAAGTAAGGGGAAATGTCTGTGCGTCTTAATGGAGCGAATGCACTGGACGGCAGCGGGATCCCTCGGCTGCAGTCGCAGGGGGAGGGATGCCTCTGCTGCTGGAGCCATGGCTCCCGTCCGTCGCTTGCTGTAAAGCAAGCAAAGTGAGAGCCGCTTACACGGCTTCTGTCCTGCTCTGTGCAGCTCTCGCTCTGTTTGCTTTACAGTGAGCCGGAAGGAGGGGTGGGTGGGGCTCCTGCCTGCTCCTCCTCCCGCCTCGCTGTAAAGCGAGCACAGAGAGAGCAGCTTACACGGCTCCTGTACCGGCATCTCCTCCTCCTTTTTTTTGCTCCGGTTCCAGTGTCACCTCGGCAGAGAGGCGAGGCAGCTGACTGCCACTGGCATGCACAAATGTGAGCTCTCCCTCTCTCTTCCTTCCTTCCCTCCCTCCCTCTTCCAACTTGAATAAAATCGGGGGGGGGGGGGGCTTAGCTAGCAAGGCCAGAGCTCAGGAATGATGGGAGTTGAGGGATGATGGGAGTTGTAGTAGCCTAGGAGAATTCAAGAAAGCAAAATGATGCATATGCTATAATATCAATAAACTTTTAGGGTGATACCGTAATTTTTTATTTTTTTTACAGACTATGTCAGCTATGTTTACTATGATGCCACCAAGTAGTAGAGTCCCTTAAGTTCCTGGGCTCTATAATTTCTTATAACTTAAATTGGTCAAGCAACATCAATAGTATTATTAAAAAGATCCACCAGAGGCTGTATTTCCTGCGTCAACTAAGGAAATTTAAATTGTCCCAGGAAGTGTTGATCCAATTCTACAGAGGCATCATTGAAACTGTTCTCTGTAATTGTATAACAGTTTGGTACGGTACAACCTCCAAGAGAGACAAGAAAAGGCTCCAACGAGCTGTAAGAATTGCAGAAAGGGTAATTGGTGTTAGCTTGCCTTCAATAGAGACAATTTATGCTACCCGAGTTAGGAAGAGAGCAGAGAGAATTGTAGCAGATCCTTTACATCCTGGTCATCATCTGCTTGATTTACTTCCATCTGGACGTCGCTACAGGACTTCATATACAAAATCGGCCAGGCACAAGAATAGTTTTTTCCCTTGTGCCATTAAATTGTTAAATTCGTAGTTGTATAGCTGAAGGGGGAGGTAAAATATGGGTGGGGTTTCTTTGCTTCTTTGTATTGTGAGAGGAACAGTGTCTGTATGTTTACATTGCAATGTAGCCGAAACAAATTCCAAGTATGTTGGAAAATGTACTTGGCCAATAATAAATTATTCCTATTCCTATTCCTATTATTAGTTAAAGGTATGGTCAGCGCTCAGTGGTAAACATTGGAGAATACGGTACATTACTGACAGTTCCTTCATCACTGTATTTTCTTGCAGAAAACCTTCCCCATTCTGATAAGGATGATAAAGCAGAAAAGACTAGCATATAAGATTCCTTTTAAACTAGAGGTAGTAAAATATGCTAAGGAGCATGGAAACAGAGCAGCGGAGAGACATTTTGGGCCACCTCCAACTGAAAAAATGATAAGAGAATGGAGGAAACAGGAGGATCAGCTGCAAAAAGCAGATAAAAGTAAGCACACTTTTCGTGGAAATGCTGCAAAGTGGCCACAGTTGGACGTGGTCATGAAAGAATGGATCACAAATCACCGGAATAATGGCTTCTCAGTCTCTACAAAAATGATAATATATGAAGCCAAACGCATTGCTGTAGAGAAAGGGATTCACGATTTTACTGGATCACCATCGTGGTGCTACAGATTTATGAAGCGATGTGGCCTTGCTATGCGCACCAAAACTAGAATTGCACAAAAAATGCCAGAAGAATATGAATCTAAGATTCTGTCTTTCCATAAATTTGTAATTGACGCTAGGAAGAGAAATGAGTTTGAAATTGGCCAGATTGGGAATATGGATGCAGTCCCGCTAACCTTTGATGTGCCATTTAATAGGACTGTTGATCTGAAAGGTGCCAAAACTATCGCCGTGCAAACCTCTGGACATGAGAAAACCCATTACACGGTTGTGTTGTCTTGCTGTGCAGACGGCACCAAATTGCCACCCATGTTAATTTTCAAAAGGGAAACATTTCCAAAAGAAGTGATTCCAAGAGGAGTTGTTGTACATGTTCATGAGAAAGGATGGATGGATGAAAATGGAATGAGAGTATGGGTTGAAAAAGTGTGGTCCAAACGTCCTGGAGGGATTTTGAAAAAACCTGCCTTATTAGTACTTGACCAGTCTAGAGCATATATTAGCAAAACTACAAAAAAGTGCTTTAAGGAAGTGAAGACTCATCTAGCCATAATTCCTGGAGGTCTTACCAGCCAGTTGCAACCTCTTGACGTTTCCATCAACAAGCCATTTAAGGTCTTTATGCAAGAAGAGTGGAACAAATGGATGGCTGCAGGTAATCGTGATCCGACATCTACTGGACAAATGAAGAGGCCCACCATCACTCAGGTTTGTGAGTGGGTGAAAACATCATGGCACTCAGTGAAGGAGGAAATCGTTGTCCGGTCATTCAAAAAATGTGGCATTAGCAATGCTTTGGATGGAACCGAAGATGGTATTTTATATGAAGATAGTGAAGAAAGTGATGTCAGTGATTGTGAGCAACTGAGCTTCCTAAATTCTGACTCTAGCAATGATGAGTTCTTGGGGTTCACAGAAGACTAGAAGAGTACTCAAACCTTAAAGTCTCTCTGCATTTGTTAATGACAGTGATGATGACTCTTAATGCCACTGTTGACTGCTGTTCACTTTACATGGTTGAAATATTATGCTGATATAATGGTTGTTTATTAAATAGTTTAGTACAACATTTGATTCAGAATATTTTTTTCTTGTTTTCCTCTTAAAAACTAGTTGCGTCTTATGGTCAGGTGCATCTTATGGTGCGAATTTTTTCTTTTTTTTTGCTAGCTGAAGGCTGATATTGGGGGTTGGGGTGGGAGAAAAAGATAATGTGGACTCAGCATTGCAGTTTCCATTTATGGGCAGATTTGAAGTGACCTGAATAGAAACTGCAGAACCTGTGCCCTATTAATATAACAAACATTACTGTTCCATGTGCTGAGATTCCTAATGCATTTTGTGTGTTTGACATATAAGGTCCAGTTTAAATGGGCAGTGCATAGAAGTTAAACTCCAAAAAACCTTTGTTTCTCCTCTCCCTGCCCCCAAATGGTTATTCCCCTAAGTGTCGAACAGAATTTCTGTGTGTCTTGCGTGTGTGGTGTTGAAAGCATAAAAACAAAAATGCATTTACAAATGGCATACTTCCTAGTAAAGAAGTTACCCGCCTCTCCTGGGTACCTGGGAATTAGCTTTCTAACATGAGGACTGCACTGTAAGGAAACAGGTACCTATGGCATGAGCAACCTTACTTACCGGTACATGAGTAAGTTTGGGGTGGGACTTGCGAGGCAGTCATCCTTTGATGATGCTGAGACCCTAAAATACTTCAGCTGCTCTGTCTGAAACCTTGATTTGTCCTGGGATTTCAGCCGGGGGCCGGTCCACTGTCCCTCACACCTTGTGGGAGGCCTGACTATATTGGGGGGGGGGGAATGAGCGGATTCCTATGCCCCACAAATAACCCAGAGATGCACATTCTACTCATGGAAAAACACCAGGCAGCCCCACAACCCAGAGATGCATTTTAAATAAAAGCACACATTCTACTCGTGTAAAAACGCGCTGATTCCCAGACCATCCGCGGGCCACATTTAGAAGGCGATTGGGCTGCATCCGGCCCCCGGGCCTTAGTTTGGGGACCCCTGCTGTAATGGAAGCCTTGAACATCTGTAAGTGTTTCTGCAGTGAAGGAATGTGAGCCCTTGGGCACAAGAGGCCTGCAAGTTAGCTGGGGATATGGTCAATGGGGCAAGTGGTCGGCGTAGCACCTGTGCCAGCTTGTTCTGTTTGTAGCATGAGTTGCTCACGTCCTCCAGTCTGGTCTTGCACAATAGTTCCTTGGAAGTGCCTGGGCTTGGAAGCAAAAAGATCTGCCATGACTGGGTGGTGGCCGTGGAGGAGTGGGCAGAACGTAATGGCTTCTAACCTTGGGTGGAATCCATATTTCTCTGTGGCCTCACTGCCTCTGCTTGTCCAGCAGGGATTGTTCTTACTCTCCTGATGCAAAGGCAGAGGCTGTGCAGTATCAGTGAAGGATAGATTATGCCCAAGGTTGGATGTGATTAAGTTGTGCCTAGCTGGAAAGAGGCAAACTATGCCCTCCATGCTGCTGGTTGACCTTTTCTGCAGAGGTGCAGAAAATGACACAGCCCTGCCCTGTGATGAAAGAGTTGAGATAAGTGCTAAAAAAAGCCTGCAGTCCATAGCCTTGCTGAACTTCACTAGTAAAGCCTATGGAGTACCCTTGTACCAACCAAGTTATGATGTGAGGTGGCAGAGAGGCAGGCTTATCTGGTAAATTGGCTGTGGGAGGCACCATCTCCCAGAATGTTCTTCCTCACAAGCCCTAATGCAATGAACAGCAGGTGTGCAAAAGCATCTGAATCCTGTGTGCTTAGGCGTGGGAGCAGTTGGTTTAGTGCCCTACTTGTGTGATTTCTAGAAACATTTCGTCCAGTATTGCTGCTCCTCTGTTCAGTTGCTGTTCAGGCATCTAAATAGCTACTTGCTTTCTAACCTGTGCACATGCTTTCTATGCAGAAGGCCCCGGATTAATCTCAGATATTCCTAGGTGGGGCTTGGAAATTCCTCAGCCTGAAACCCTGGAGAGTTGCTGCCAGTCAGTGGACAACGGTGTAACATGGAATAAAACAGCTTCCTGTGCTCCAGTGAGGCTTCTAAAATAGGAAGGGTTGGTTCTCAGAGGCCTCTTATTACAAGAGTTTGTGTATTGATGTCTAATGCTATCAGATCTATTTGGAAGGGCATATTCAGTTATGGGCTGTTAAAGAAAACAAGGCACACATGTTCCCTGCAAGATCTGTATTTTTCTTTGTTTCCAAAAATGAGGGTGGAGGTCTTTCTACTCAATGCAATCTTTGACAATCTTCTGGCTGCAGATCTTAATAGAGACGAGACTGTACTATTGCTTCCAGTTTGGATGGATGACCTGAGCTGAAAACAGCAGTGTGAGCTTTTGGGGAAATTGTGCCTTGGAATTTTTTTGTCCTGCAGATTACAGTATAATAATTCACTTTGCCTTAGCCACTGTGCAAAGCTGAAAGGTAAAAGGCTCACTTCTCGATAGTGCAGTCCTGTCCACCCAAATTGGTGGCTGTAGGTAGTACAACACAAATTGCAGCCCACAGCTGATATCTGAGGAGGTTGAGCTTATGGCTTCCTCCAGTGGCCAGACCATTGCTTAACGCTGCCTCGCATGGTCGACCTGCCTTTCCCTCCTGCTCTGGAAATGCCCTGGAAACCGGACCCTTCCAGAGGGGGATTCCCTACAAGGGCCTCTAGCACACCACAGCTCCCTTGTGAATGTGTTTCTCTGGCTGCAGCTGCCTCCCCAGCTCCTGCTAATGAAATGGCCGTTGTCACTCTTGCAGAATGAGGGGCTGAGGGAGCAGTGGGCTAGCCTTGGAGCCAACCATTTCTGAAATGTGATTCCTGCTCCTCCTGCTTGGCAGCTCAACTTGTTGGGTCGTGTGGGCGAAAAGAACGTCAATGACGCACTTCAATATTTTTTTTTAAGTTGTTAGTGTTGACAGAAACTTGATCCTGATTAAGGGGGCTAAGAAGGGGATCTAATTCCAGCCAGGCTTTGGAACTCTCTTAACTCTGCTTTGGGGCTGTCACTTTCTTCCCTCCATCCATCCCTCCTCTGGGGCATTTTGATCTCTTGTACCAACTTTTCCCTAATCTTGGAGACCACCTTAGTCTTGTCGCAGGACCCTTTCTGCCTGTCTCAGCCGGTCCGTGCTTGGAGACCTCTTGTCTACATTTCAATGTGGCAGCTTTCCATGCCTTGGCAAGGGAAGGCCAAGGGTTATAAATTAGGGTGGCACCTGCTAATGGTGCTGTAATTTATATCTGGGCACCCTTCCCGCTTGTGAGTGTAGCCAGCTTTTCTAAAAGCACATAAACCAGCAGTAATCCTGCCCTAGGCCTCAGCTGACTGAAGAGGCCATGCATGCAAAGTCTTCCTTTGGATAAGCTTGAAGCTGTTTGGCTTAGCAAAAGCCAGTTGCTTTTGTGGAAGGTTGCTAATAAGGTGGGGCAACATGGCATGGATGGATGTGCTGGAGATGTTAATGCATGTGTGCAAACCTAGGATGCTAACTGGTTGCTGCATAAAAAAATAGGTGTCAGGTTTATGATTCTAGGAAGCCCTGCCCCCTAACATGGAAGTTGCCCTTGTAGTTGTAGAAAGCACAACGGTAACCCACGAAACCACCCTATCTGTGCAGCAAGGCCACAACTATGGAGCAATCTGAGTAACTTGAGTTTCAGGGCCCCTTTCTTGGCTTGCTTTGCACCAGGTGTGGTTTGGAAAACATCTCAAGTTCCTAGGCTAGAAAATCCTGTCCTTTTCTTGGCTCCTTGATTCTGTCTCCGCTGACACCTATAATCCCCTTTGCTCCTTCTAACTCAAGCTTGGGTCTCCTTCTGCAGTATCATTCTCTGGGTGATCTTAGTACATTGCCATCAATTAAGCTTTGGGAAGGCCCTCAAAATGTTGCAAAGTTGGGTGTGAGGCCAGAAGCAACCATACCTCCTCCCCCTGCATGGGAGCATCTTGTTACATTATGGCTGGGTCAGTTGTGAGGCCAGGCTGATTCTTTTAAGACTGTAGAAACAGGTTTTGAGGAATGTGGCTTGCTGAAGGCACAAATGGCTCCTGGGTTACAGGCGCCGAAATGGAATGTCTATAGTTGCCATTTGGGGGCCAGATGGCTTGAAAGTCATATGTTTCAATACAACATTTGGGTTCCTGAAGTTTGTTCTGATTGTGCAGTTAAAATATCTATATATATAAAAATGTTCCCATTGCGTGCGTGCATGACACCACCTTGCTCCGTAACCGCTGCACCAAACAGCATCAAATTAGGACAAAGCGTAACATGACCATCGAGGAAGGATCTGGCATAATAATTTTTTTAAAAAAACCACACCTGTCATGCCTAAAATATAGAATAAAGGCAAAAAGAAATGGCGCACACATTACATGTCACCAGCAACAGAACTGAAGACTTTGAACAACAACCAATAGAAAGGCTCATTGCAGGGCAGCGTCACAGATTGTGCGCCGACCAAAAAACCTCCTTCACCTCAGTCAGCCATTTTCAGACAGCAGGGACAACCCTCTATTAATCTCCCTAGCCTCAGCCTCTGCCAAGGGCCTTATCGCCAAAAAAAAAAAAAACAGTTAAGAGGAAGGCCTAAACTCTCCTTCCCCAGCCAGAAACGTTCTTAGTAGTTTCAGCTCCAGGCAGGAAAAGGTTTTTAGGCCCGGGCTATACCATTCCTTATGGCGGGGGGGGGGTGTAGGATGAGAAAATTCAGCAACTATGCTTCGCTCCCTATCCTGTCTCCTATCCTTTCTGCACTGCTGTATCACTTTACAAACGAAACTCCAGTTATCAGAAGAGGAAAAAGTGCCGCACACAAATGTATAAGGACCCTACCAGTTCTCCATCACCCCTCCTTGCATCGTTATGGTCCCTTCTGACCCCAGGCTCAATGCCAGAGCGGACTGTACCATGTATCAGGTTTCCAGGGGGGGGAGGAGATAGTAAATCTAGGGCAAGGGTTTAATTCTATTAAAGGGGCATTTAAGAGAGAAACCAGGGTTCGAATCTCGCTACTAAGCTCGCCGAGTGACCCTGGGCCAGCCTGAGCTACAACACAGGGTTGTTGTGGCTGGGACAAACCAGAAGTTGAACAGGGGAACTTCTTCAATTTCACTAAATCAATACAATCATTAAAAAAAACATAAAAAACCACAGCAACGCGTGGCCGGGTCAGCTAGTAATGGATAGAATTCTACAAGTTCCCCAGATGGTGGAGATGTCAGGTGCCATCCTGGCACCTGGGCATCTTCACTTGGCCTCAAGTGGCCAAATGCAAGGTGCAAAATGTGCCTGGTGAGTTTTGAACGCTGGCTGAAGGTCAGGGTGAGCACCTGTGTTTCTTCTCTAAAGTGATGAATTCCTTGTTGCGCAATGTTGAAGTACTTTGAGGATTAAGCTTTTTTCTTGGTCTTCTATCTTGCATTGCTTTTGGTTGTAGTTGTCCTCTAGCTGATAGTCATTGTACCTAGACCCAGGATGGTTGCAAGGTTGCAGTCCCAGTTCCACCCTGGGTCATTGGTTAGTTTTCAACATGGGTGGCTTGTGACTGTAGCTTTCAATCTATAAAAGCAGAAATAGACTGACCATCCATAGCTTTGAGAGGCTGAATAAGATAGCATTTGTAAGTTACTTGCCATGCTAATAGTACCGTATATTTCTTGATTCTCAGGGGTTTGCTCCAAGATTGCTGGGAAAAGGCTTGGCTCCAGCAAAATGTCTGAGGAACGGTATTCCTTTGATGTCCCCAATGAATACATTGACTTTAATAACATTAAAGAGGGGGACACAACTGGCGTTGATGCCTGGTTTGGTGAGTATCTGCATATTCTGCCAAGTTGGGATGAAAAACTGGTCCTGGTGAGCAGGGGGTGGTCCCTTTTTTGGCTAGGGGATTTCACAGGCTTGAGGAGGTGTCTGTTATCGGGTAAACACTTGCAGCATAAACAGTGGTGTACAGCCAGTATAGGATGCTATAGGACTCCAACCCCCATCATCCACAGACTGCATGGCCCAGAGGTCAAGGGTGGCAGGAGCTGTAGTCCCAACATCACCTGGAGGGCTGCAGACATCTTATACTCAGTGTACAGGAAGCGATGTAACAGCACTAGAAAAACCACCCTCTACTCTCTCTGCCACCGTATGTATCAAAAGGAGCATGGAGAGAGGGCTGCCTATATTGTCAACAACTTTCTTCCACGTGCAGGTGTTGGGCAAAGCAACCCACAACTGCTGAGGAGACCCTTGTTGGACTTGGCAATGGTTAAAGAAATATGCATAGGGTTGTCTGAAAGAGAAGAGGGGCCAGCTAGGAGCTATATGAGCTGAGAGAAGCAACGTAAGAGGGAGGAAAGGCCAACATAGAATATGCTGTAGGCTACCCCAAGTTGGGACGGCTTAATATTCCAAGAGCCCTTAAATGCATCACACTTGTTCTTCTGCTTGGTTGGATCAAAACAAATCAAAATAAAACGAATTGCCTGGCCCTCCTGAATTCTTTGAAGGTGGTGGAATACAAAGCTTTGGAGAACAGAGATTATTGTCAGTGCTGTCAGCCAAACAGGGTTTACCAGTATTGGCACACTGATTTCTGGACTGATACAGACATAATCAGGGAGTTGCTTGAGTTCATCTTGGAAACCTTCCCACTCTGTCATGCCCTCATGTTTTTGAAGGAAGTGCTAGGATGCAGTTCAGTTTGTATGGAGGTTTCATGTGAATAAAGAGAAGACTAGAAATGTGTCTCTAAGAGATTCTCAGGACCACATGTGATCTGGGAGCTCATCATCTGATCTTTATTAATCTGTATGTGAGCAAGAGCCTTTTCCAAACAAACAGGAATCTACAAATGCTTTCGGAGTGGTGCCAAGGTGGGTGGGTGTTTAACTGTTTCCCCCCCAGCCTAAGTTTGTCCTGCCTCAGAAGCTATAATTAGCCCTGTAGGGACCCTTTGGAGAGTAAATGAGTTCTCTTCACTTGTTTTATGTTTACAAAAACATGTAGAGAGGTCCAGTTGTGATCTTCTGTCTCGAATGTGGCTTTTGTGATTCCACACATCTTCCTCTCTTTAGTGGAAGGATGTGACGTACCAAAAGCCTCTTGAGAGATGTGCAGTTGCCTCCTTGAACGCTCACTTCCCAAATGCTGTGAACCTGCAGTATGTTCTAACAACGCACACGGGATCTGCAGGGTCCAGGTTTTTTATTGTGCTGTGATGTTTTCAGCCCACTTTAGGAAAGGGGGTGGGGGGCGGGAAGCAGTAGCCTCAAGCTCCTACCACAACTACATCTGATAACTTTGAGCTTTGAGAATTTGAGTCAACGTGGGAGAAGATTAATCTGTCTTCTTGTCAAAAGCTGGACTAGCAAACGCGACTGCTTTTGAGTCTAGCTGGCACTTTTTCTCTCTTCCCTAAGCTCTGTGTTTTGCTCCATTTTCCCCAAAGGTGGGAAAGCAACAGGGCATCTGAGGTCTTCTCTGTGTTTGCCTGGCCCTCAAACTGGGAGAGTAAGGGGCAGAGATGGCAATTAGCCTGCTGAGCAGCACTGGGAGGTACATTGAATTTAACCAGGTGATTGTTGGTTCTTCCAGATCTCAGAGCTGGTCTTCTGAGCACTCCAAGTTCAGATATGCCAGCCAGTCTTCAGAGAACTCCATGTTCAGACATGCCAGCCGGCATCCTGCAGAAATCCTCAGCATCAAGGGCTAACATTCCACGTGCCATTGTCTCTCCAATGGTGAAATCCAGTAAGTTGTTCAGCTCAGGTTAGCAAGTTCTTGTAAAGTTACAATGGTAATAGAAGGGTATATGGGCCTAGTCCAGTGATGGCCTGTGAAGTTGCTCATGTGAGGCTTGGTTTTCTTTATCCCTGGCAGTGTCAAGACCTGAATGCCTGACACACAAATGTACATCTGATTATTCCCGCCTAAGTGTTGAACCTTACACTTGTCCCTATTGAAATTCCTTTTGTTAGTTTCGGCCCTGTTCTCCCATCTGTTAAGGCTGCCTTGAATCTGGACTTTATTTTCTGTGGCATTAGCTACCCCTCCCAGTTTGGTGTCATCTGCAAATTTGAGGAGCATCCACTCAATTCCTTCATCCAAGTCCTTTATAAAGATGTTGAACAATGCCAGGCTCAGGACACAATCCTATGAGTGCAGTACCCAACATGTCACTTTTTTCCAGGATGTTGAGGAACCATTAGTGAGCACTTTTTGAGTTCTGTCAGTCAACCAGCAGAATTCATCACAGTCCACTCGGCTTTTCACCATTCCGAATATTTGATGCTAGCTACAAACAAGGCTACCTCCTTAACTTGGCACTGACTCGGGATAACTTCTAAGTAAATTAAAAAGCACAAGTCCTAATGCAGGTCTCAGTGGGGCTAAGCTAAGGTTTAACATATCCCTCTGAGGGTGCTTTATTGGCCATGCTGGGTGCATCAAGCAGGGCGTGGAGCTGTGGAAGGATAATGTAGGGTCCCAAATATAGAGTGGAAAGATGAACTACAACCTCAAATGCACAAGCAAGCTGTTTATTGCTGAAGCTAGCAAAAGATCTATTTCCTACTCATTTATTTTTCTTCTGTGCTGATAGTTCAAAGCTGTGAAGTTTTTAAAGCTCCTTCCCTCACAACCTCACTTGCTGATGACAAGCTCAAGCCTCTGTGCATCTGTTGGTAGTATCCTATCCTGTAGCAGGCTTTTCCTGGTGGGTGACAGAGGGAGCACTGTATGGTTTTTATGGATAGATATTGGGGTCTTTTGTGAATGTTGTATAAGCTATTAGCTGGCTTTGAGCTGTTGGAGAGGAAGAAGGGGCATATAAATTTTGAGGAATATATATATAGCTCGTGTTTCTTATTTGCCTTAGCCGAGAATCACAATGAAAATGAGATGGGACTGGCTAACAGGGTGCCACCAAATGTGGTTGGATCTATGGCACAGTGGTACAGTACATCAAATGAGACGGTAGCTGCTCCTGCAAGGGCCCCAGGAAGGTAAGCATTCTAATCTCCAAGTGGGTCAACTTTCCCCTGGGACTTGGTGTTGACACAGCTTGCAAGCGTTAACATAGACCATGGTTGCCTAACATCTTGATCCTCCCACAAGTGCTTCTCTCTATTTTTTCAAGAAATAGCCTGCTGAGCTTTTCCAGCTGGCCTAGGACTCCTCCTTTGGTTGCTCTTAAGCTAACTTCCAGGTCTGCAGTTCTGGGAAGCTGCAAAGTGATCTGAATGTGGGAATAAAGTTGATGCACAACCCTTCCCACCACAGCGCCCCTTCAGTGGGCTGCTTCTCACAGAGGCCAGTAGAATGAATTCATAAAATAATAAGAAGCTTCTGGTCCTCATGGCTGCCAAGAATCTCCAACATGGCTATTATATTGTAATCTAATTCTGAAATCAGGTTGTCCTTGAGAACATGACAAATGGTCTCAACATAAATGAGCAAATGTGTTTTTTTGTGGGTGTGCATCTTTCCAGGATCTAGTACTAAAAGCTTGAGGAGGGACACCAGCCAGATTTTCTCCCAATAACTATCAAAAGTCGTCATGGGAGGGAGGATCTGGATCAGTGGTTGATGAGGGAAGACAGATTAGATGCCTTCTTGTGAAAAGATGCTTCAGTTTCTCAGCAGATGCTCTACATAAATGAGTATTATCAGCATACAGGTGGGTAGCCGTGCTGGTCTGCCATAGTCGAAACAAAATAGAAAATTCTTTCCAGTAGCACCTTAGAGACCAACTGAGTTTGTTCTTGGTATGAGCTTTCGTGTGCATGCACACTTCTCTTATCTGAAGAAGTGTGCATGCACACGAAAGCTCATACCAAGAACAAACTCAGTTGGTCTCTAAGGTGCTACTGGAAAGAATTTTCTATTTTATTATCAGCATGACCATGTTCGAAATGCTGCATAAAACAATACTTGCCCAAAGCCAAATGGATAAAATACCACATGTTGCAAACATGGGGGAATTGGGGTACCTGAAGCTATTTCCTGGATAACTGCTTCTGGTGCCTCCAACTGGAGCCCCCGTACCCCAAGTGGACTATGTGCTTGGTGCAAGAGCACATGATGCATTTGCACCCCGAAGAGGCAGGCATCATCCCATGTAAAATATGCAAGACTCCTAATTTGAACATCCTACTAATCCCCTCTTTTCCCCTCTTGTTTTGGAATGGCTCCATATTATTGCAGTAGCTGAAACTTGTAAGCTTTGAGTCTGTGTCGCTTCATCTCACTCCACCCCATTCCTTTACACTCAGCCGGCTTTTCCCTTTCCCTCCCCTGTAGGGTGTCAAAACAGCTCTTGGAACGGCAGAAGAGTGCTCAGCGCAAGTGCGCTGTCAAAATACATGCCAAGAGATGTGCCGTCCTGGCCACCAATGAACAGCTGCCGCCACCTGTAAAGAAACAGTAAGTGTGGGTCTGGTGGGTTGAGCAAGGGGAGGCACAAAGGAGTGGCTTGCTAAGGTGTTTGAATTGGCTGGGGGTCACTGTGCCATCTTATTTCAAGCCCTCTCCAAGTGCCAACAAAGTTTTATCCAACAAAGCTGTCCACAATAACTTCCTCCAGTACAATGGGACAACCTCTCCATTTGCCCCCCCCCATCTGTTCTGTGGGTTCACCCAACCTTCCAGAACAGATTTGGCAGGCACAAGGAGAGGATGTCTTGTTGCACAGGTGGAAAGTGGTGTGCTAACCAGATGACTTTTCATTGGTGTCAGGGATTGCTCTTCCCTTTAGATGTTGCTCATGAGTAACGACAAGCCTTCAGGTAAGCTAAAACTATTTCTTGTCCATAATGAAATTACAGAGTCTCTGGAGCACGACTGCTCAGTTAGTTTCAGTTTCTCGGAATGGCGGGCTTTCCCGCCCCCGCCAACAAAACCAACGGCTTGGCACTCTAAAATGACGTCTGCATCGCCTCCCCGTCACTTCTTTCTGTCTGAGACTGACTGCTGTTGGTCTTTACCCTGCCATACCGGAGCCTGCCATCTCCCCCTCTTCCGGAGACATTTCCTGGTGGGGGCTTGAGCTGGGAGATGAATCTGTGGAGATTATGGGTGGCTGTTCTCTATAACCCAGTGACTCCCCTTCCCTGGAGGAATCGCTATCTTTTCTCCCAGCTCTAGCTTGCTCCTCTGTCTCTCCCTGCTCCTCCCGAGTAGTCCCTCTATCCCTGACAATTGGATACAACCCCAAACTTGGGGTGTTTAAGAGATGTCTGAACTGAGCCCAAATCCACCAGGAACTTGCCCAGCACAGGCCTCATTGATGCAAGGAAAGCTGTACAAAAATGTGGGCTTCATGTTTGGACTTTATTTATTTATTTTATTAAATGTGTATACCATTCTTCATCTATAGATATCTATCTGGGTGGTTCACAACATAAAAATAAAATATAAAAATACGAAGTACGGACAAGAATAAAAAAAAAAATCACACAAACCAATAATCTTCCCTCCCACCAACACATTTAAAAGGTATAAGATGTTAATCAGTTCAAAGCCTGGTTGAAAGGGAACATTCTTTTTGCCCGGCTTCTAAAGGTGTATAATGAAGGTGCCAGTCGAAGCTCCCTTGGGATAGCATTCCGCAATGCTCTGATCTGTGTTGATATTTTCCCCAAGCATCAGGTGTTGTGATGGGCACAGAATGTGATTCCCTTGGAATCTTGCCTTCCTGTTATTTTAAAAGCCAATGTGGGGGAACCAGTGGCCCTCCAGGTGTTGCTGGGCTATGGCTCCCTTCACTCCTGACCATTTGCCAGGCCAGCTGCAGCTGATGGGAACTGGAATCCCAACAACCTCTGGAGGGTCACAGATTTCCCCACCTCTGATTTAAAGGAATTTCTAAGCTGTGCAGGGGTCAGAAGCAGTAGACCAGAGGCTGAGGACCTTCAGGCAGCTGCAGCCTTGTACACTGCTCCCTTTTCTGAAAAGAATCTGTGTCTTTTTTATTTTTCAGGAAACGGAATTCAGCCAAGGGCAAGTCCACGGAGGACCTGGAGGTAGAGAAAATGCAGCAGCTGCAGCAAGAGGTGGCTGAGCTGCGCCGGAAGAACGAGGACTCCCTCAAAGTGGCCATTGCTGGACCGGGTGAGCTTGGAAGTAACTTACCAAGATTCCTCCCCTCCCACCCCAGCCAATCTATTGCACTAATAAAGTGTGTGCTTTTCTTTAGTGTTTGAATTTGTATTGCAACTCACCAAAGAATTATTTTAAAATTAATGATTTACAATTAAATTACAAGATACAGTTACTTACTTGCGGCCTTTCCCTTCAATGTACGTATTTTCAGGACAGCTTACCAATACAGTGGTACCTGGTGGGGAACGCCCTCCCATCAGGGGTCAGAGAGATAAACAACTACCTGTCATTTAGAAAATACCTGAAGGCAGCCCTGTTTAGGGAAGTTTTTAATCTGTGACTTTGTATTGTATTTTAATATTTCTTGGAGGCCGCCCAGAGTGGCCGGGGAGACCCAGCCAGATGGGTGGGGTATAAATAATGAATTATTATTATTATTAATATTATTATTACTTTGGTTTATGAACTTAATCCGTTCCGGAAGTCCGTTCTTAAACCAAATCCGTTCTTAAACCGAGGCGCGCTTTCCCTTATGAGGCCCCCCCCTCACCTGTGTCCTTCCACCGTTCAGCTTCCATTCGTAGACAAAGTTCGAGGCAAAGTTCGCAAACCGGAACACTACTTCCAGTTTTGCAGAGTTCATAAACCGAATAGTTTGTAAACGGGACTGTTTGTAAACTGAGGTACCACTGTAATATAAAATAAAATCTGGAACCAGCAGCACCGGGTATAGGGGGTGGAGGGCGTTTCAGCTTCCCCAATACTTTTTGGCCCTCCGCACAGACACCGGGCAGTATCATGTGAAGTGTCACATGACAGCAGCCCCCTCAATGTGGGGGGCAAGTCGGTGCCCCTGTCTGGAACTGTTATACCGGGTAAAATAGGAAGTTTCCAGCAGCATAAAAACACTAGAGGAGTTAAAGTTAAAAACAGCACAACATCATAGCCTTAAGAAATAAAAAGGCTGTTGGTGTCATAAAAAGGGGGTGGGAAACCTCAGGCCACGGGCTGAAGGTGGTCCTTAAAATAGCCAGATCCCTCACTGGTCCCATTTCACACCCAGGTTTGTTTGTTTTTGCCTTGCTGGAATGTGTCCTTTAACTCTGCTCATGACTCCTGTTTGTGTGAATGGAGGATACAAAGGGTGTGTTGTAAATTTCACAGGCGGCTAGTTTCTACGTTTGTTGCTGTGCCCACCTGTCCTCTTACTGAAAGGGTATTTGGCCCTTAGCATGAAAAGGGTGTCCCTCGCCTGCCACAGAAGGCTTTCCCCTGGGGAAAGGACCCCACAACTGGGATGCCAGAACTAAGGTCTGAAATCCATTATTCCTAGGAGCTTTCTCATGACTATAGTCATGCACTTCCTAATGCAGGTGTTAGTCCCAGCCTTGAAAGGCCTCGCTGGGCACAGGTAATCTCTGTCTGCCAGGCAGGCATCTGGCACCATGGGCCACTGGCAGCAATTCTTAAGCTGTAGCTTGGAGGGGCCACCAAAAGTTGTGTATTGAGTGCTTTGTCATCTGTCCTGAACCTGCTTCCAACTGGATTCATTGGACACTTCCAAATTCTAGTGTTATGGGAAACCTCTCTGCGAACTGAGTGAAAAGGGAGTCGCTTTACAGACCTCTCAAGTTGCTCTACTGCCCCCACCCTTGGGTGGCTTTTCTCCTCTTCGTCATGGCTTATTTATAGATGCACCTAAGCCATGCTAGCCACCGTAAATGCATAAAATGCATGGTCCACTTCTGCCTTTCAGTCTAACAATCTAGATATAAACACAAAGCTAAAGGGAATTAATTCTCAAAAGTCCCAATATTTCTTGGGACTAGCCACCTTGGAAGGGCTATCTTCTACCTCCAGTGACAGAGGGAGCATGCCTCTGAATACCAGTTGCTGGGAATCACTAATGAGAATACTTGTTTCATTCAGGGCCTGCTTTTGAGCTTCCCATTGGAGCACCTGGCTATACTCACTTTGAGAGCAGGAAGCTGGGCTAGGTGGGCCTGTGCTCTGATCCAACAGGGCTCTTCTTAAGGAATGTGATTAAGTGCTCATACTGCATTGTGATGGCCATCGGCTATAAACAATAAAATCTACTGACAGATTAAGCTGCTTAATCGCTTTAGTTAGCCTTTGTGCCATAAAGTCTGCGATTCCCTAAGTGAAAACTGCTTGGCTGTGACTTTTTACAAGCTGGGCTTTCACAAATTCTTTCCATGTCCCACTGAGCTCTCACTGGTTCATGTGAATCTGCATGGATGGTACCTAGAGCAGATTATATGTATGTGAGTGTGGCAATTTATCGTGATTTGGATGAAAAATGAATGCACCAACTTAATTGGCATAGTCCTGCCTAGTGGAGCAAGTGGGAGGCACAACCCATCTGAGGATCCCCTGAAGAAAATGAACCTTCATAGTATGCCCAATATTTCTTTTATCTTGATTGGATGGAATGTGAGTACATCATATTGAGTTGTTCAAGCTGTCATGTCCTGGACATTGGAATGCTTCTTATTAACTCTCACCCCCCACTTTCTCCCCACCAGGGCAAACTGTCAAGAAGATAGCGACCCACATCACCAAGCCGGTAGATTTCCACTTCCGCACAGATGAAAGGATTAAACAGCATGGTGAAAACCAGCCCGCCACAGAGTATAAGGAGGTGGATTTCAAAGCTGCTCTGAGGAGGCACCCACCATCTCCGGTGAGAGCAACGAGAATCAAGAAATGAGACTTCTGGCTACAGAGCCTTCAACTGCATGTTGTTGCATCTCTTGGGGTGTAAAGATTTGCAAGAAATAAATTCTATATAGGGCAAGAAGAAGTAGGTACCAATTAAAAAGAATAGAGGCAGATTATTTTGGAGTCTTTTGCTGGGGCCTTGTGTTACCTCGACATAGGCTAATAATTTATTTATTTATTTATTATTTATACCTCGCCCATCTGGCTGAGTTTCCCCAGCCACTCTGGGCGGCTCCCAATCGAGTGTTAAAAACAATACAGCATACAACATTTTCTTATGTATGTAGCCTACTTTGTGGGGTTAATCTCTGCTTAGATGAGACCCTCTCTAACCATTCTATAGTGCCCTTTCCTTATGGTAAGTTAAAGAGGCTTCAACTTTAGCCTCTTTCAGAACAATACATCAGTAAACTTGTACTTCTGCATTGCTGCTTTTAAAAAGGAATGGGCCTTCAAAATGTATATATGCAGATTTCACCCGCCACTGAAGTGAATAATTATTCATTTATTCAGTTCACAGGTAAACTCCCTAATGTTCTTTTGTGGAGGTGTGGAGACCATGCACTGCACCAAGAGCTTTAGAATGAGATAGACTTGCAAGCCAAGTAAATTCTGTCAGCAGCTGGTGGGCCCAAGGTGCATCCTGCCTTGAGAACATTCTGCTAACAAACCAGCCCTGTCTCCTTACAGGTCCAAGTGTCAAAGGGTATGACAGTCCCAAAACCCTTCAACCTGTCCCAAAGCAACAAAAGGAAGTTTGATGAAGTTTCCACAGAATTTGTATCACTGGCCCAGCAGGTTAGAAACTTCCAGCAACGCACCCCGCCACGTTACCACCTGAGGAGTAGGAAGGCCGAGGGAGGTAAGGCTGCAAGTGGCTTGGCCGGGAACCCCTTTGTGACAGTGGCAAGAACAGTGGCAAGTGGCACAGTCCCTCTGAACTTGGTGACATTAATCAGGTGCAATTATTCATGTCTTGGAGACTGCTAAACAGCGGTGCCTCTTCTTTCCTGCCAAGAGGAGCAGGGAACCACAGTAAAGATAGGTTGGCTATTTTTCAAGTGTGCAGTTCTAGAGGGACTAGACAGTCAAAGATAGGAGGTTAAAGTTGGAATTGAGACTTTTGCTTAATTTTCCTAATTCTGTTAACATCAGAATTTAGGTTTGTGGTCGTTGTCGTCTTCTCTCTTTTTATTTGAAGAGGTTGGGCAAGGACACAAGGCTTAAACTTGGGAAAATGTAAAATGGGAACTGTGGATGGCACAAGGAAGGGTTGAATATATCAGAACTAACACCAGCCTCACTTTCCATACTTTCCTCTTTTTTTCTAAGGTAACAAGATTTCATATTTGCAATTATGAGAGCTGGCTAAATGCGCCTCTTTTTAAAGATAACTTTGTAAGCTGTGCTTTTGTTTATGGTCCTTTCCCCCCGTTCTTGCAGGCATAAGCCAAACAAAGCCATTTAAGGCCAAGGTAACCGACCCCAAAACTCCCCGCCTTGAAACCAAGACCCGCCAGAGACCTGTCAAATGCAAGAGCGCTGCTGAGTTAGAGGCTGAGGAGCTTGAGAAGCTTCAACAGTAAGTGCAACTCTTTGCCCAAATGACGCCTCTCTGAGCTGAATATAGTTCAGGACTCCTGGTGGTGTCCTTGGTGTAGAATCCAGCCAGTGAGCCAGAATTGTGTGAGTGCTTCTCTCTGCATGGATTTCATGTTCAGGCTTGTGCGCCCTGCAGTCCATTGGGGCTAAGGGAAAGTAGTGAGAGCCCCTTGAGGGTATGAATATACTTGGGAAGGCATGTTGGGCGAGACTGCAGCAAGCCCCCCCCCCCCCGGGCTTCCTTGGTTAGAGGCTGGTTTGTGCACTTGCCTGTATCTATTCCATAGCAAATCTTCCAGCTGAGATTGTGTCATCTACAAAACTGGGAAGGAATGCCTCTGGAGGAAGAGGTTCCATACCTTGGTGCTTGAGAACATGCTTGGCGTGTAGGTGCCAGGTTTAATTTATAGCCTCTCCAGCTAAGGATGTCCAGTAGTAGAGCTTTGAGAGACTCTGGAGAGCTGCTGCAAGTAGGCATAGCCGATGACTCATAGAATCATAGAATTGTGGAGTTGAAGGGACCCCAAGGGACATCTAGTCGAACCCTCTGCAATGCAGGAATCTCAACTAAAGCATCCCTGACAGATGGCCATCCGACTTTAAAATCTCCAACAAAGGAGAGTCCACCACCTCCCGAGGGAGATCGTTGCACTGTTTAACAGCTTTACTGCGAGACACTTCTTGTGATGTTTAGTTGGAATCGCCTTTCTTTTAATTGGAATCCATTGGTACAAGTCCTACCCTCCAGAGAAAAAGAAAACAAGCTTGCTCCATCTCCCATGTGATAGCCATTTAGATATTTGAAGATGGCTATCATATCTCCACTCAACTTCCTCTTTCCCAGGCTAAACATACCCAGCGCCCTTGATAATCTTGGTCATCGTCCTCTATACCCATTCCAACTTATCAATATCTTAAATTCTGGTGCCCAGAACTGGACATAGTATTCCAGGTGTGTCCAAGACTGAATAGAGCAGTACTATTACTTCCCTTGACCTGGACTTCTGCTGATGCAGCCTAGAATAGCATTAGGTTTTTTGCTTGTTTTTTCTGCTGCATCACACTGTTGGCTCATGTTAAGCTTGTGGTCTGCTAAGACTCCTCAATCCTTTTCATATGTACTACTGACAAGCCAGGTGAGTCTTATATTGGACTCAATGGGCCTGTGGTTTGACTTAGGATAGAGCAGCTTTGTACACCCACATGAATGGGTCAGCCTCCCTTCTGAGTGGGAGAGGCATTAGCACTACCCTGTCTGCTCATCTGTCTATCAGACAGGAGGAGCCTTGTGGGTTAGTTCAAAACGTCCACACTCAGAAATGTCCAAAGTTGCAGACACACGGCCATGGCTTTGAAGTGTCTTGCCACAGGAATGGGCTAACCTCAGGCAACTTCAGTTGCCTCTACTCAGCCTATGGCATGGAGTAATTTCGACTCCACATTGGAGTCTCACCCTTTGCTTCATTGTCTGACAGGTACAGGTTCAAAGCTCAAGAACTCAACCCCCGGATCCTGGAGGGAACACCAATCTTGCCCAAGAAGCCTCCAGTGAAGGAGCCCACCAAGCCAGTTGGCTTTGATTTGGAAATAGAGAAGCGCATTCAAGAACGGGAGAGCAAGAAGAAGCACCAGGAGGAGGAACACTTCCAGTTCCATTCGAGGCCATGTCCGACTAAAATCCTGGAGGATGTGGTGGTAATCTTTGCAGCTTGTGTTTTTCATCCTCCAAGGAAAATGGGCTGAAGTTGGTACTAAGGTGGTCTGAATCTATGATTGATTCTCTGCATTCCGCCAGGCTTCCGGTTTGCCTTTTTGATGCCAAGAGCTTCAGTCCTTTGTCTGGCTTCAGAGTCTTCTTGTTCTAGTCTAGTGCTTGCTGCTCATACAGTTTCACCTATGGACCTCTTGGCTTGGCTGTTGTGCTCACTGCCTACTTTTACCCCACATCCATATTTGGACCATCAGAAACACTGTCACCTTCATCCCTAACCAGATGCTCACCAGCTCCTGTCATAGAGGAGAGGCACCTTTGTGGACCCAGTGGCTGCATCCACGGTTGGCTTCCCAACTTAGGGTTGCCTGCCAGTGGGGGAGGGGCAAAGTTGGTGCACAAATGGACTCACACGGGCAGGAGCAGGCAGATATCCAGTCTCCCCGATCCATGCAGCATGGAGGGTGTGTGTGAAGGTTTCTTGCCTCTTGCTGGAAGCTGTCCATCCAGCACTGCAGTGGGAAGGAAAGTACTTTTGCTCACCTCTTGGAAAGGTTGAGCAGCTCAGAGCACTCTGGATACAGGAAGGAGCATTCCTTGTTTCCCTAGCGCTCTGACCTGCTAGCAGTGGCACCATGAAAGAGGGAGAAGAGGTGTCTTTCCAAGGCGAGCAGAATAAAATTAGTCCAGGGGACAGGGAGGCCACTGAAAATGATTCTAACATTAACAGAACTCTCTCTTGGTTAAGACTTGAGTGAGCAAAGATGAGGGCTTTGTGCAGGGCACCCAGAGCCCTATGTATTTAAGGGCAGAACTGATCATCAGGTGGCACTGCTGTGTTTCCACCAGGTTGATTTGCAAAATGTGGAAGGGGAATTTGTTTTAACACTACTCCATGTTTCCTGACTCACCGGTATTGCAACTTGCTGTTTTGTTCCTGCAGGGTGTTCCTGAGAAAAAACTGCTCCCTCCCACAGTCCCACAGTCCCCAGCATTTGCTCTGAAGAACAGAGTTGGCATCCTGGCTAAAGAGGAGAAAGTGAAGGTGGTTCTTTTTCTGTAGTGCGTGGTAGTTGGGGGCCCTGGTGTAGCCAGTCAGGGCCTGACATGGGGGGTTGGGGTTCAAATGAGCCACTCAGCCCTTCTAAGGGAGTGTTTTGCCTGCAACCAGGCAGTTCTGGGCCATCCAGCTGACACAGCTGGATGGTAAATATCCTAGCGGCTGGGTGATTTTTTTTTAGAGTCCCTTTTTGAACTGGTTCCTGGATTTGCCACAACGAGCCTTCCCCAAAGGACAGCCATTCTGCCCTCTCCAAGTCTCCTTAAGATGCAACTCTTCACACAAGGTCGGGTGGGGGAGTGGGGGCTGCCTTTGTTCCCTTCCCTACTCCATTTCCCGTGCTGTTTTTCTCTACAGGAAGAGGAAGTTGTGCCTGTGATCAAAGCCAAGCCAGTGCCGTACTTTGGGGTGCCTTTTAAGCCAAAAGCTGCAGAACCCAGGCAGGTGGAGATGTGCCCTTTCTCCTTTGACTCTCGGGACAAAGAGAGGCTTCTTCAGAAAGAGAAGAAAATTGAAGAATTGCAAAAAGAAGAGGTGGGTGCTTTTCATTTAGGGACACCCTCTTCCTGTTGGGGCAGAGGCCATCCTCCTGGCACTACTATCCAAAAGCAAGAGCGGACCCATGCACAATTCTCAATGTAAATGGGCCACAAAAGAAGGAAGCAGATGTTGGCCATTCCCTGGGCTATGTAGGAATCTGCTGGTCATATCTCTAACTCACGGGTGGGCAACCTGGGGTCCTCCAGATGTTGTTGGACTCCCACTCCCATATTTTAATGTTTTGACAGAATTGTTTTATTGTGCGACTGGTTTTACATTTGTAAACTGCTTAGAGGCCACTTTGGCAATTAAGTGATACATAAATTAATAAAATAGAAAATTCTTTCCAGTAGCACCTTAGAGACCAACTGAGTTTGTTCTTGGTATGAGCTTTCGTGTGCATGCACACGAAAGCTCTTACCAAGAACAAACTCAGTTGGTCTCTAAGGTGCTACTGAAAAGAATTTTCTATTTTGTTTCGACTATGGCAGACCAACACGGCTACCCACCTGTAACATAAATTAATAAGTAACAGTTACCGCCAGCCCCTGCCAGCATGGCCAATGATCAAGGAGTTGTAGTCCATCAACATCTGCAGAACCATAAGTTCTATAATTGATCACATTTAAGACCAAGCTTCTAAAAGTGTCTTTGGCAGAGAAGGGAAGGCCAGAGGTTCCCATCAGTTGTCCAGGCTTCATTGTGGATGCTCACTTGCCTAAAATAGCTGTAGGGAAGTAGATGGAGAAAAGTGAATGCCAGTCTGTATTGTTGTTCTTTCTATTTCTAGATCGCTTTATATTTTTATGCCCCCCCAAAAAAATCTCAAAGCTGATTACAACCTACATTAAAACATGAAATAAAAGCAATCCAAAATAAAACACTACAGAAGGAAGTCAAATATAAAGTGTACATTCAGAGCAGCATAATTAACAGGAAACTAAAATACCGTATTTTCCGGCATATAAGACGACTGGGCGTATAAGACGACCCCCCAACTTTTTCAGTAAAAAAAAGAGTTTGAGATATACTCGACCGCAGATTCTCCACCGGCATATAAAATGACCCCCGACTTTTGAGAAGATTTTCCTGGATTAAAAAGTAGTCTTATATGCCAGAATACACAGTATTACCTTAAAATCTTTCAAAACATTACAAATGTAAGCTTCACTATTTACCGGTATTTACACCATTACATTGTACAAAGAATCTCAGTCCTTATTTGCTGCTATTCCACGAGGATTCCTGACAAAGTATAGGAAGCTCCCTCATATGGAGTCAGATGGCTGGGTCATCTATCTCAGTATGGTCTGTGCTGACCAGCAGCAGCTATCCAGGATTTCAGGCAAAGGATCGTAGAATCAGAGTTGGAAAGGGACCCTGAGGATCATCTAGCCCATCTCCATGCAGTGACAGATGGTCTTCCAACCTCTGCTGAAAAACCTCCAAAGAAGGAGATTCCACAACCTCCCTTGGGAGTCCATTCCACTGTTGGACACTTCTTACTGTCAGAAAGTTCTTCCTGATGTTTAGTCACAGCCCTGGCACAGCGACTTGAAAGGGCCTCTCCCCAGTCACCATCTGCCTGACCTCAGATGCCAGGTGGGAACCAGAGGAGAAGGAGGGCCTATTGATCTCTAAATAGCCTCCCCCAATTTGGTGCCCTCCAGCTGTTTTGGACTACAATTCTTGTCATTCGCAGCCACCATGGGCATGCTGGCCGGCGCAGATAGGAATTGTAGTCTATAGCAGCTGGAAGGGCCTCCATCCAAAAGGGGAGAGGAGATGCACCTGAAAGATTAGGTGAGGGAAGGTGGCCTCCAAGACCTCTCTCAGCTTTCCCCAAGAGCTTTCCCCAAGAGCTTTTTCACTTGATGTGTTTACTATGTTCCAAGTCTTCATCTCATGAGCAGTGCTGAACCTTCTTCTGTGTTTTGTTGGAAGGTGCCAAAGTTCAAAGCACTCCCCGTGCCCCAGTTTGACCACATCAACCTTCCAGAAAAGAAGACCAAGAGCCCCACCAAGCTGGAGCCCTTCCAACTGGCTGTTGATATGAGAGGAGCTGTGAAGCACGAGCAGTGGGAGCAGCAGGTGAGGGGGCTGAGCAGCTGACTGAGCCAGGGGCCCTTCCTGGCCGTCTTTACAATTTCCCTTCCATCGTCGGAAGAGGAGAGTCTGAGGCTGCCATCGGAAGCAGCATGCAACAACCCTGCACTTGTGGGGGCTGATTCTGGTGTTTGGACTGGGAGCATCCTGGTGGCCTCTTCCTGCAGTGTTTTGTCTGGCCAAAGTGGCCTTGTTGTGGATAGGGTCATGAGAAACAGATGGGGGAAAGCATCCTACAAAGGGTGGTTTTCCTGTTATGCATCAAAATCGCTCACCCACACAGGGAAGAATGTCAGATCTATATCTCTACTGTCCACCCCGCTTTCTTCTACAACAGGGATAGTTAACCTGGAGCCCTCCATATGTTACTGGGCTGCAACTCCCACAAACTCTAGCCCGCTTGGCCAGTAGTCAGGGCTAATAAAGGTTGTTGTGGTCCAACAACATCTGGAAGGCCCAAATTAGCCACATCTGGCCTAGAAGGAGAGAAGTAGCTATATGGAATAAGCCCTCTTTGTTGAATGAATGCTTTTCAGCCCTGGAATTTGCTGCTTGAAGTACCTTGTTTTAAAGAATACTTGGGTATACGGAGTCTGGTCCCTTCTCATCATCACTGCTTTTAGTTATTTTCAAGCTGCGTGTTGTCGCATGGCTCAAGGGCCACGTGTGTATGACAAGGAGTGTGTATTTGTACTTGTGTGCAAGTGCATAGTGTCTGTAAACTTGCTCTTAGATAATGCGTGGTAGAAAGGAAGAAACTGAATCAAATTCTTGAAATCCTAGCCAACCCAGACAATACTTGACCACAGTACCTTATTTTTGCTGACTTGTCAGTCTGCCTTGTGGACTTTGTTTGCCTTGGTGAGGAGTGTGTAGGGGTCTCTTAAATCTTTTCCCCCCAACTTCCCTCTCTTCCTGAACAGCTCAAGGAAGAGATGAAACAACAGAAGGAAGCTGCCTCTTTCAAGGCTCAGCCAAGCACCGTGCTACACCAGGAACCTTTTGTGCCCAAGAGGGAGAGCAAACTCCTTTCAGGTGAGGCTCCCTTGGGCAGCCTTCAGGGCCCAGCCACTTAACCCCAAAGTGGTGCCTTGCGTGATGTTAGCTTGCATCTGTGCTTGGGGGGCAGGGGGGAAGTCCCATCTCAGTTGCCACAAGAACAGGTGAGGGCAGCAACGTTTGACAGCTGCGTGGAGACATGGCTGTTGATTGAGTGCTAAGTTAGATCAGGCGTAAGTAGAAGGTAGGGAGCCATGATCTTGGCAACCGCTTCCAGCCTTCTCTACATTCCTTAGTTCCTTGAGGACAAAGGGCTTGGCTTATGGCTACTCCAAGGAAGAAGCGAAGAGACACACTCGGTACACTTTGACCATAAAACTAAGAAATGACAGCTGATGAAGAATAAACGAAACAGGGCCTTGTCCTGGAGTTAAAAATCATTGCAACTGGAATTTGTTTCATACTTTAAACAACAAAAATAGAGGAAGCCATTGTTTATTGCCGTCCTGGCCTGAGTCCTTGCAATCTTTCTAATTGATTTTCTGAATTCCCCAAGGACTCCTATTTTTTTATTATTTACTCCAAGGAAGAGGCAAGCTTGCTCTTGGGTGACAGAATATTGTCAGTGCCCTTTGTGGGAATGTTGTAGATACTAGGAGAGGATATATTGATTTAATAGTATCCTCCTTAACTCACGCTTGTGAGTCAGCAGCTGAGCAACATTCCCCAATATACAGCAGGAAGCTAGTTGGTAGATTCATTTGAATCTCTTGAGTTCAGAAATCCAATCTGGCTTTGTTCAGATTGGAGTATGTTCCTGGTAAGACCACTTTTATGCCTCCTAAAAAGAATAAAGACACAAAAAGCTTCTTTTAAAAGTAACAAGAAGTTTACTCACATTCAGTTCACAGTTGGATCCCTGAAGGCAGGCTTTAGCTTGTAGTTACAGATGCAGTGTGGCTTATATCCTTATAAGGATGGGCCCATGTGCTGCTGGCAGAGAACCAGCCGTGCAGTCCAAGAGAACAAAAGGCATCAAAAGAGGAAGGTGGCTGCGTGACTGGACCTTTTGTGGGGTCTGCAAGGGTCACGGCCACTAACTGGTCACATGCAGGGGGAGGATGCTCCAGACCAGGTGTAACAGGAAGTTCAACTGGCTGGATCAACATCCCCCTGTCTGTGTCCACTCTAGGCAAACAGGAAGTGGTATACTTGACTGCTTATGTTACATCCCACACCCTGAAGCCTTGGTTGCAATACTTCCGAATGCCGGAAGAGCCATTGCTGGAGGGTAGAGGCTCTTGTGCTTGAATCCTGCATGTGGGCTTCCCACAGGCCTCTGGTTGGCCCCTGTGGGTACGGGATGCTGGGCTGGATGGCCCACGGGCCTGTCTGAGCAGGGAGCCAAGTGTCTACATAATGCCTTGTACCTTTCATCCTAGCAAATGAAGCTTCAAGAGAAAGCATCCAACCAGCCTCAAAGCAGTTCTGCAAAGCTCAGTTTTGCAGCTGAAATTCTAGTTGGATCCTGTAGGATGAAGGACTAGCACTAGATGGACCTTTGGTCTGATCCGGCAGGGCTGCTCTTCCATTTTGAAAAACAAACAAGCAATTGGGGTGCTTTGCGTGACAGGCACCACCTTCTTGCATAAAGAGTTGTTCCCCTTCTATTCCGAAACTCAGATGTCCTTTCTGGTTCCATAGCTCCCAAAAACTTTGAGCTGGCCACAGAGCGGCGCGCCCGAGAGCGGCAGGAATTCGAGAAGCGGATGGCGGAACTTGAAGCTGAGAAAGCGCGGCTGCAGGAGATAGCGAGACGTCATGAGGAGGAGCAGAGGAAAGCCGAGTTGGCTGAGCTGAGAGAAGAGCTGGTAAATAAGCCTCTGGCTTGAGGGGCGTGAATCTGGATCATAGATGCCTAAGCAGCTGGGTCAGCAATGGATCCCATCTTTTCTTAGCAGTGCAGGCAGCTCAGTAAACAAAATAACATAATACATAATATTTTTACTGGCAGAAGGTCTTAAAACCAACCAAGCCAGCTCTGTAGCTCAGTAGTAGATCTCTTACCTTGTTTGTGGGATTTTCCAGGCTCTGTCTGTGCCACCTGATTGGAAGGTCTTTGGCTTTCCAGTTCTGGGAAAACAGGCCCAGCCAGATGTCTACTACACTTTGCAGCAGTTAATTCTGAGCTGGAAAGATGTTGGAGAGTTGCCTTGGTATAAAGTACCTTCATCTGTTCCTTTGACTTTTAAGGTACCTACAACCGTTCCTGGGTCTCGGCGGGTCAAGATTTTCTTAACTCTTGCTTCGTCACATACTGGGAGGCGGGGAGGTGCAACCAAAGGCACACTGAAATTGGCTTAACTTGAACTTACGGCTCAATTTTCTCTTGTATGCCTCCTCCGCCATCCGCAGTCTCTCAGTGGTTGGCTGCAGTCCACCCCTTGCCCTCCTTGGGGGGTGAGCAAGGCTGTTCCTTGACAACAGCACTTTCTCCTTTGATAATGGTGCTTAGAACCTTCTTCTTTTCCTTCCCAGGTACACAAAGCCAACCCCATCCACAGGTACCAGCCAGTGGAGATCAAGGCCAGCGACCAGCCCCTGACAGTGCCCCACTCTCCAAACTTTTCCAAAAGGTTTCAACGCTGACATGCAGCCAGAAAGAAAAGACAAGGGGTGCTTTTTTCCCTTCTTAGTATAGAGACTTTTGTATTTTATTGACTTATTTAGCAATGAACCTATTACATACTTAAGCAACATAAATCGTTACTACTGGGAGTGCTTTTCCTGCTAAGCCTAGAAAAAACAGTGTGTCATTTTTCAATTTCTCTCCATAACTGAAACCCAACCCTCAAAACATTTTGCACATACCCTCTAGGTCTTGAGTTGCTAAATGCAGAACTTCCTTGTTTTTGTGTGGCCTTGTTTCCTGGACTGGATCCTCCTGCCTTAATCGCTGGCTCTGGTTGGGAACCATGCTTTCGATAAACCTGTACCACAGCATGTGGAACTGAGTGCAGTCAAGGGAAGAGGGCAGGTTTTCTTTTTCTTTGAGCTGAGGTGGAGATGGATGCATGCTGTTTCTCCTCCCCATCCCCTTTCTGCGCTATTATTTTCACATACCTATACAGGAAGCAACAATCGGTATTCCACCAGAAGCACCACATTTCTCATTTAATTACATTTAACTTTCCAGTGATTTTAGCTTTTAAACAAAGGTTGACACATGTACCATGACCACAGAACAATGTTGCTTTGATGTTGTATATGTATTAAACGTAATAAAACTCTGCCAGGTTGTTTGGAAATGGGTGGTTTTCTTGTCATTTGGCTCCTTTGCGCATGGGTTGTTAGTTTGTCCATTAATTTTAATTCCCAGAGTTGTGCGATCCAGATCTGAAGCAGGTCTGTGCTGAGAGACTTCCAATGCATTGCCATGGTAAGCCGTGCTGCAGCCATCAGGTGAGTAACGAGATCCTTGTAGCAAAGCTGTTGAGCGGCTTCTGAGCAGTATGATAGAAGTGCTATTTTAGGATCCAAATTGGATGCACGCTGTTGACCACCTTCCCAGACGCTGGGCTTGCACCCTCCTTGCAGCTGCCAACAAGGCCGGTTAATGTTGCCTCTGCTCTCCTCTTTGTCTGCTCGGCCAGAGCTCAGGTTTGGATCACTTGAGTCGGGTCGTGGGGATGCCCCCACATGATGATGATGATGATGATGATGATGATAGGAATAGAAATAGGAATAATTTATTATTGGCCAAGTACATTTTCCAACATACTTTGAATTTGTTTTGGCTACATTGCAATGTAAACATACAGACACTGTTCCTCTCACAATACAAAGAAGCAAAGAAACCCCACCCATAATTTACCTCCCCCTTCAGCTATACAACTACGAATTTAACAATTTAATGGCACAAGGGGGAAAACTATTCTTATGCCTGGCCGATTTTGTATATGAAGTCCTGTAGCGACGTCCAGATGGAAGTAAATCAAGCAGATGATGACCGGGATGTAAAGGATCTGCTACAATTCTCTCTGCTCTCTTCCTAACTCGGGTAGCATAAATTGTCTCTATTGAAGGCAAGCTAACACCAATTACCCTTTCTGCAATTCTTACAGCTCGTTGGAGCCTTTTCTTGTCTCTCATGGAGGCTCTACCGTACCAAGCTGTTACAGAATTACAGAGAACAGTTTAAATGATGCCTCTGTAATAATAATAATAATAATAATAATAATAATAATAATAATAAATATATTTATACCCCGCCCATCTGGCTGGGCCTCCCCAGCCACTCGGGGCGGCTTCCAACACAATATTAAAATACAATAATTCATCAGATATTAAAAGCTTCCCTAAACATGAGGTTCTGTCAGGGCTTCCCCAGCCTGTTCTTACTTGCCTCCTTTGGGCTAATGGTGTAGCAAGAATCAGTGCTATCCCTCCCTGCTTTCACCCATAGTTTCATGGATAAATCCCAACAACTTGGTTTTCAGTCATGAAGAATCGCAACTTTACATTCAGAAGGTCCCAAGTTAAATCTCCAGCATTGCCAGGTAAGGCTGGGGAAATCTGCCTGAAAACCTGGAGATCTGCTGCCAGTGCGTGCCAGGAACAATGGGCTAGGTGGGCCCAATAGGTCTGGCTTTGCAACACCCATGAGGATCCCAGCACTGGGCTAGTAGTGAAAAGTTGCCTTTTGCTTCTGGTTTGTTGCAGTTGGGAGTAACGCTCTGAACTTCAGTTTCTCAGATTTAAAGCTAGATCTGTGCTGTCACTTATGAATGCTTCTGGCACCGCTGACTTGCCTAGCAGAAGCCCCCATGATCTGCATACCAGCTGATTTTCAATAAAGACCATCATGCACAGTACAGGTGAAACTTGAAAAATTAGAATATCGTGGGAAAGTCCATTTATGTAAGCAATTGTTTTCATTAGCTACTGGAGTTTAATATATGAGATAGACTCGTGACATGCAAAGCGAGATACGTCAAGCCTTTATTTGTTATAATTGTGATGATTATGGCGTACAGCTGATGAAAACCCCAAAGTTGAAGATGTTAATTTGGGGTTCTCATCAGCTGTACGCCATAATCATCACAATTATAACAAATAAAGGCTTGACGTATCTCGCTTTGCATGTCACGAGTCTATCTCGTCTATTAGTTTCACCTTTTAAGTTGAATTTAGTGAAAGAAATGAACCTCTCCACGATATTCTAATTTTTCGAGTTTTACCTGTAGAGACTATAGGCAGATTCAGGGCAAATAGGTTTTCATTTTGACATTGAGCAAAGGCTGCCAGGGTGTGGCGGACACCAACATCCTTTTCCCAGAGTTGGAATGCGCAAACATATGAAGCTAAGTTAGCCCTTGTAATCCACTTGTGGTGGCTCTCAAAGGCAGAGGCAGGAATCTTTCCAACTATTACCAGCAGCCCCCTTTTTAAAAACGGAATTTGCAACTGGGGTGCCCTGCATGCAAAACATTTAGCCTATTGCTCAAATTTGGGCCCTTCCACACTACACCCAAGCAAGCAGTTGCCTGGTTTTTGTCCATAGTCTAAATACGGTTGCATGGTTAAATACTGTTCCGTGTGGGCAGGAGCTATCATTAAAAGAAATAGAATTGTGTAATTTTCACCACTGATATTAGGGTGGAAGATAAACAGCTTTCACAATGTGGTTGGAATAAAGTGTTCAAGACAAGGCAACTGCATTTCAGAAGACTCATAAGCCAGACTCTTCTCAGCAGATTGATACACTCTGTACATAAGCAAAACACCTGGCTTGAGAGCAGTACATGTGAAAAGGATCTAGGAGTCTTGGTAGACCACAAACTTGACATGAGTCAACAGTGTGATGCAGCAGCTAAAAAAGCCAATGCAATTCTAGGCTGCGTCAATAGGAGTATAGCGTCTAGATCAAGGGAAGTAATAGTACCACTGTATTCCGCTCTGGTCAGACCTCACCTGGAATACTGTGTCCAGTTCTGGGCACCTCAGTTCAAGAAGGATACTGACAAGCTGGAACGTGTCCAGAGGAGGGCAACCCAAATGGTCAAAGGCCTGGAAACGATGCCTTATGAGGAACGGCTTAGGGAGCTGGGTATGTTTAGCCTGGAGAAGAGAAGGTTAAGGGGTGGTATGATAGCCACGTTCAAATATATCAAAGAATGTCATATAAAGTTGATCCTGTTACACTCTTAAGAGAGATGTTTCCTTAAGATGGAAGCAAGCTCATGCCTCCTGTGACAGGCCCAGATCCCTGAAGACCGCAAAAGCATACATTCTGCTTCCACATTGGCAAAAGCAGGCAGGCAGGTTCCTTCTCCAGCCTGTGCTTATAAGTGGGGAAGGACCGTGGTGTTTTGCATTATTAATTGAATTTATATAGCGCCCTTTACCCGCAGGTCTCGGGGCGGTTCACCAAATAAAAATATAAAACCACAAAATGCACAATCAAAATAAAAAAAACAACCAAATAACCTCCCTATTTGCATGGAATTGGCTCTAGCCTTTCCAGGAAGGGCTGGGGAAAATTCCCTGCCTGAAATGCTGGAGAGCTGCTGGTGGTCAGTGTAGACATTACAGAGCTACATAGATGCATGGTCTGACTCTGTCTACGGTAACAGCCTACTTTCTGCCCATACATCAAATGCATTCCAGGCGGCGGTGGTGAAAGCTGCAAGCGTAATTTGTGAAGTGGGACAACAGGACAGTGCAGAGCAGCAAAAAATCCCTAATGCTGGCTGTTCTAGGCTGCATCCAGTGTCCAGATCAAGGAAAGCAGTAGTACTGCTCTATTCAGCCTTGGTCAGACCCTCCAGAAGTCCTGTATCCAGTTCTAGGCACCACAGTTTAAGAGGAATATTGACATGCTGGCAGCTGTGCAGAGGAGGGTGACCAAGATGAAAAAGGCTCTGGAAACCAAGCCTTATGAGGAACAGTTGAAGGAGCTGCGTATGTTCAGCCTGGAAAAGAGGTCAAGAGGTGATATGATAGCCCTTCAGAAGACAGCTATCACATGGAAGGTGGAGCAAGCCTGTTTTCTCCTGCTCCAGAGGGCAAGACCCAAACCAATGGATTCAAGCGACAAGGAAGGGGATTCCAACTAGACTATGAAGAACCTGCACCAAGAGCTGTTTGACCGTGGAGTGGGCTCCTTTGGAAAGCGATGGACGCTCCTTCACTGGAGATTTTTGCACAGATGTTGGATGACCACCAATCATGGATGCTTACGGCGCAATTCCTGCATTGCAGGGAGGACCCTAGGTGTCCCTTCCAACTATGATTCTATAACCTGTGGTGGCGTTGGCTGCAATTGGTGTTTTCTTTGGTACCCCTTCAAAGGGGCAGTATGAGCATTATTGCTCAGGCCAAGGGTTATAGACTTGTCCCCCCCTTTGTTGTTGTTGTTTGTTGCTGTTGTTTAGTCCAGTGTTTTTCAACCACTGTTCCGCGGCACACTAGTGTGCCGCGAGATGTTGCCTGGTGTGCCGTGGGAAAAATTGTGTTTATTTGATTCCTATTCAAGAGAATTACTTTATATATAGTCAATATAGGCACAGAGTTAAATTTTTAAACAGTTTCTAATGGTGGTGTGCCTCGTGATTTTTTTTCATAAAACAAGTGTGCCCTTGCCCAAAAAAGGTTGAAAAACACTGGTTTAGTCGTTCAGTCGTGTCCGACTCTTGGTGACCCCATGGACCAGAGCTCGCCAGGCACCCCATCCTCCACTGCCTCCCGCAGTTTGGCGAAACTCATGCAATTTGCTTCGAGAACACTGTCCAACCATCTTGTCCTCTGTCGTCCCCTTCTCCTTGTGCCCTCCATCTTTCCCAACATCAGGGTCTTTTCCAGGGAGTCTTCTCTTCTCATGCGGTGGCCAAAGTCTTGGAGCCTCAGCTTCGGGATCTGTCCTTCCAGTGACCACCCTCTTTAAGAGTTGTCAAAGTATGTTCCTGATGTTTCCCAATCACCCCACCCCCCCACCCCGGCAGGAAGTTCCCAGTGCTGTTGGAAGGCTTTGAGAAGCTGTTGACTACATCACAGACTTGTTCTCCCCGGATTTGTCCAGGCACTCCAGTTACAGAGCAGGGGCTGGGCTTTTCAGGTAAGGGTTTTGCATCCTGTTCCAACTCTTGAATGCCAGCTGCTCTGTTGAGTGGCTCGAATTAGCCTTGGGGATAGAGTTTCCCTGAGAAGGGGACGGGCCTGACTGCCCAACCAACTTTCTCAGACCCATGGAAAGAGCAGAAAGGTTAAAGTTTGTCCTGCTTGAGGCTGTGACGGCACTGTAGTCAGGGGAACAGGCATGCTTGACCGCTGGCCAACTCTCCCAGGACACTGTGCACTGGCTGGAGCCTTTGGGCTCTGTCCACAGAGCCAAAAACTACCCGGTGGGTGTGCTTGTTTTCTCCAGCCTGGAACAGAACAAACACACACACACACACACACACACACTGACCCCAGCCATGCTCCAAAAGTCAGCCCGGGTGTGTGTGTTCCTTTTGGGTCCGTCTTCTATATCAAAACATCTTTTGAGTGCTGCAAGCCTCGCGGGGTGCTTCCAGGCCGCTGCTGTTTTCGGCTGATAATCACATCCCAGCAAATTCAAATCATTTTTATTTTATTCATCATTTAATTCAAGTCACGTAGTTTGAGCTGATGGCGAGCTCTTGCTCAACAGAACCACTTTCCCCAAAGAGCAGATTTTTATATTCTGTTTCTGTCGTGCAGGAATTGATGGCAGGACAACAAAAGTGGGCTTTGCAAGCCCTCGTGGTTCCTAAGAGATTGAGGCCTCATCCGCACTATGCACTTAAAGCAGGATCGTGCCACTTTAAGCAGGTTTAAAGAATTCTGGGAACTGCAGGCCGAGAGTTGTTAGGAGGTGCCTATTCTTTGCACACAGTGCTACGATTCCCAATCCCTTTTATCTATTTTATTAAGCTTGTAAACCCTCCTTCACTCGAAGATCATGGGGTGGTTTTCAAGACAAAAATAGAGAATAAAAAAACAAATAAATAGTCATACCTTGGAAGCTGAACGGAATCCGTTTTGGAAGTCCGTTCGACTTCTAAAACATTCAGAAACCAAGGCCTGGATTCCAATTGGCTGCAGGAAGCTCCCTGCAGCCAATTGGAACCCGCATCAGATGTTCGGGTTCTAAAGAACTTTCACAAACCCAGGACACTCACTTCCGGGTTTGCAGCGTTCAGGAGCCAAAACCTTTGACTCACAAGGCGTTCAACTTCCAAGGTGCGACTGTAGTTAAGACAATGCCAGCACCCTCCCCACAAGCACATTTAAACTTTGGGAATTGTAGTTCTGTCTGTCTTTCATAAACATGTGCAATGTCTGCCCGTCCGTCCCAGCTAGAGATCTGCCTTCTGGAGTGAGGGGTCCTTTTTCACACCAGGGTCATTTGGGGGCAACTTCTGAACGCCAGATAATGGTCCATAGGGGGAGAAGTCAAAATAGGCAGGGCAGCTAATGTGAATTTTACCTTGGTTTTGTCAGCTAGTTCTGGACACCCCCTTGCCCACCTCTCTCTATTCCCCATCTAGTGGAGCAAGAGGCGTCCTCAGAGTCACAAGGACACATTCCAGCCCGTCAAAAACTCTGCAGAAGGTGAAAGTGTTTGGAAGGCCACAGAGATAGGCCTGGAGGGCCACATTGGCCTGATGTTCCCCACCCCTTTGTCATAGAACAGCCTTTCCCAGGTGTGCTGGCTGGGGCTGCTGGGAGTGGTGGGCTGAAACATCTTGAGGGCACCAGGTTGGGGAAGGTTGCCGGCAGAGGGGGCACTCTTGGTTTTTCCTCTACCCTTAAGGTTCAGTGTGTGCGTGTGTGGTCATGGGGAGAGCCTTCTCTGTGGCAACTCCTAAGCTTTGCAACTCCCCAGTGGCGTAGCGTGGGTTGACAGCACCCAGGGCTTCGGATACCTGCCAGCCCCATAGGCAGCTCCTGGGTTTGCCACGTGCCCCCATCCAGGGACCATCCCAGGACGGGCTTCGGAAAGCCCAAGTTTTGACCTTGCTTTGCCCAGGAAACCCGAGAGATCTCCGGACGAGGGGAAGGGCCATTATTCTCTCTGCCTTGAAGTTCGAAACTCCCTCCAGCAGTGTTTGTGGAAAGGTGGCTACCGGGTGTCATTTTGTTCCCGAGCTGGGGTGAGAGCTCCCAAGGAGGTCACACACACCCGGAACAGAATGGGCAAGTGCAGACCTCCCCTGCTACTACTGCCTCTCCTCTCCCCCCACCCCAGGACCCCTACTTCCAGCCACCTGGGGCACGTTTATCTCCAGCCCCTTGCAAGTCTTGCTGGCCAGCTGCTCAAGGGCGCAGAGTGGCACAGCAGGAGGGGGCCCAGCTTTATTATCTCTGCGCACCAGTTGCTCTGAACCACCCCTCCAGCTTTGCATGTGGAAGCTCCTCTCCTCTCCCCAACCTTGTCCCTCCTGCCCTCTGGATCTGGGCCTAGGCGGGGAGCTCTGCCACACAAGGAGCCCCCAGCCCATCCTCCTGCCTAGCTTTGCCTGGTGCGGCTTGGGGAGGGGACATCCCATCGCGTCTTCCTCACATCTGGACAACAGTGAGCCCAGTTCAGTGCTAGCCAAGTCCACCTGGGTGCTCCAGGCTTAAAGGCAGGGCCATCAATTTCCCGGGAAAATTTTGCACACACACCCAAATGCACCCGGGGCCACTGCCCCTCCCGCCCCCCCCCCACTCCCTCCAGCAGAAATGCTTGGCCCCTTCCTTGTAAAGTTTCTGGAGATTGCTCAAGGCACACCTCTTTACGCTGAATTTTGACACTTGAGGCGTATGTTTTTTGAAACCCACCTTATACTTATGCTTGTAGGTTGCTTTAAATTGCTCTTAACAGTGTGTTAAGAAATCAGCCCCAAGTGCTCACTAGAAGGACAGATCCTGAAGTTGAGGCTCCAGTACTTTGGCCACTTCATGAGAAGAGAAGACTCCCTGGAAAAGATCCTGATGTTGGGGAAGATGGAGGGCACAAGGAGAAGGGGACGACAGAGGATGAGATGGTTGGACAGTGTTCTCGAAGCTACTAACATGAGTTTGGCCAAACTGCGAGAGGCAGTGAAGGATAGGCGTGCCTGGCGTGCTCTGGTCCATGGGGTCACGAAGAGTCGGACATGACTGAACGACTGAACAACAACAAGCACAGAGCAAAACCTTTGTGGGTTTTTCGTTTTTCGCCTTCGGCAGCAACCAGCCCGGCTGCCTTCTAAGTGCTGTAACGTTGGCCCAGCCTCACAGGCCTTGCAAAAGCCATTGCTAATGAGACAATCGCTCCTGTGCCGTTGATTGTTTGGCCAGCCCACGGCCCAGGCTGATGAAGGCTAATGAGGTGAATGGCATAGTCGCGGGGTGCTAACTCGCTGCTATGCTTGCGGACAACAATGTATGAATCACTGCTCCTTTCTTAGCTTGCTGGAGGGGGTGGGGGATAGATGCAGGCAGAGCAGGCACTGAGCTCTTCATTTCTGGCTGCTAAGGAGGGAAGTCTCCTTAAGTGGCTGGGGCAACAGCAGGCTGAATCTGCAGCAGGTTAACAGAGACTAAAAGATACCGAAGAATTGATCGCCGAAGAATTGATGCTTTTGAATTCTGGTGCTGGAGGAGACTCTTGAGAGTCCCATGGACTGCAAGAAGATCAAACCTCTCCATTCTGAAGGAAATCAGCCCTGAGTGCTCACTGGAAGGACAGATCCTGAAGCTGAGGTTCCAGTACTTTGGCCACCTCATGAGAAGAGAAGATTCCCTGGAAAAGGCCCTGATGCTGGGAAAGATGGAGGGCACAAGGAGAAGGGGACGACAGAGGATGAGATGGTTGGACAGTGTTCTCGAAGCGACTAGCATGAGTTTGGCCAAACTGCGGGAGGCGGTGAAAGATAGGCGTGCCTGGTGTGCTCTGGGCCATGGGGTCACGAAGAGTCGGACACGACTGAACGACTGAACAACAACAAATCCAAAAGCCCACCATATTCATAGAGGAGATGGCTATCAATGGCTACCAGTTGCTGGAAGCCCCAGGAGGACAGAGGGCTCTTGTGCTCAGATCCTACTTGCCAGCATCCCAGTGCTTGGCCACTGTGAGATTAGGATGCTGGACTAGATGGGCCATTGACCTGATCCAATAGGATCTTTGTAGGTTCCTATATATTTCCCCCCCTATGTGCACCATCTATATCTGCAGATCCACAGCTCAACCCAAAAAAAAAAAAATGCCACAGGGGCTCAAGTGCTCTCCTCTGAATAGAAAAGCAAACTGCAGCAGCTGCCTCTGGAACTCCCTGCCACTTGAGGAAACGGTGAGCTGTGTGCACGAAACAGTACGCTTTAAAAGCACCACTTCTCATCCGGATGTTGCCTGCGCCCTTCTCTTTGGGAGCGGTGCCCCACCAGCTTTTGCACCATTCAAAAGACCCCTGGCTGCGGTTTCTTGGATTCTGTGCTGATTTTGTCCGTGCCCACCCACCCACCCACCCCCTGCCAAAAAAACCCCATTGCTTCCCTCCTCCCCCTGGCAGGTGCTTGTATTGCTTGCACATTTGGGTCTGGCTAAGCCGCTCGTTCAAAGCCCTTCCCAGCCTCTGATCCTTGGCACGCTTGTTGACTGCGAGAATCTGACTCCCGGCACGAGAGAGCAAAGGAAAGCGGATGGATGACTTGTTTTAATTAGGCCGGAGCTGGCAGCCTGACAGGACGGGATCTCTGGGCCCTTGCCTCGCGCAGCTGCATACGTACGCTCAGGAGAATGGGCAAGTATTTGCAGGCGTATCCGGGACCCCACAAGTTCACTTGGTTTTTTACTTATATGCATCCACTGCTCTCCGTATGCCACACCACGGTCTGTTCCACTTAGGATGGAAAAGAGACTACGTTTCGGATGCTGCCACTACTTATCAGCAGCCCCCTTGCCTGGGGTTTTTGGCGCTGGGCTTAAGAGGCTGTTTGCTTGTCCGAAAGGGCAAGGCACTTTCTTCCTGCTTTCCGTCGCAGTGACTAAGGGAGATTCTTTCCCGAACCAGACCCTGCTTGAGAGAGACCCTCTTAGCCTCCCCTGCCCCAGGCCCTGGGTCGTTTCCAGAATTATTTTGTCCTCTGCATTTGTGCCAAGAGCAGCGAAAAGATGCCATGCCTGACATTTTGCAAACAAGGAGGAGTTCCTTCCCAGGCAGGCGTTAACTGCCACTCTGAGAAAGAGAGAGAGAGAGAGAGCCTAGGGTGCGGTGCTGGGTTCAGGACAAATTCATGGAAGACAGGGCTATCAATGGCCACTAGCCATGCTAGCTATACTTCACCTCCCCAGCTGGAGGCAGCTGTGCTTGTGAATGCCAGTTGCTGGAAACGGCAGGAAGGAAGAGTGTTCGAATCCTGCTTGTGGGTTTCCTCCCAGCGTCTGGGGAAATGGTATTAAAATCACTTTTCTGACCATGCTTCCAGATTGGCCAATCCATGGAGGGACTCTTAACAGAGAAGTGATGTGTACCTGCCATTATCAGAAGCATCCCAGTCCATGAAATTTCAAGGCCCAGACCTGAGACCTAGAGGTGACCCATGGTGATGTCACTGGCCCTGGAGACGGAGGTTAATTGGGGGTGTGTGCAGATGATTCCCCACTCCAGAGTGTCTGTGCTATAACTTCTAGCCAGCTTCTAATGGGCCGAATGCTTGCAAGATGGATGCACAATCTTCTAGATAATTTTCCGAGGAACTCTCTTCTGTCTGCAACAGAACTGCTGACCAAGGGCTCAGAAAACTTCCTTTTCCTCTCAGCCACCTCTGGCCCGGTTAACACCTTGAGCATCTGCGCTCCCACTGTGATTATTAAAAGTGCACTTGCCCACCTGGAGATTCAACCCTTCCACCTGCCACCTGGAGGGGACCAGGCAAACCTGGAGGCCTCAGGTCAGAGCTCGGGCAACCCCACCTAGCAGAGAATTCTTGGCAGTCCGGGGCAGTGAATCATTCCGAGTACCAACAGGGCAGCCTCCTCGGGGCTTCCTGGCGCCTTCAATGTATGCCCTGTGACGCACAGAGTGGGAATTGCCCTTGCCGGAGCTGATCCTCCGTTTCCCCAGTCAAACTGCCCATTTCCTTCCTGGTCTTAATATAGATGGCAACCCCCATGAGCAGGGAAGGGCGTGCTGGCACTCTGCTAGTCTGAACAGCCTCTTGGCACCCAGCAAAGGTTAAACAATAGGAGATTCTGCCCGTTGAGTCTGGCCTAATCCCCATCGCCGCTAAACAGCCCCGGGCAACTATGGGACACCCTCCCTGCACACGCAAACCCAGGAGACCTTGCCGAAGAAATCCTTCTCTCCCAGCTTGGGTGTTGCTGGGGGTCGGTCGGGCAAGGGAGGGCTGTCTCCTCTGTGTCAGACCCCCTCTGGCAGGCTCCCCAAGGAGCAGGGAGTTCAGCAAGGGTGGCTGGGGTCATCTGATTGCTGTTTGTTTGAATTCCCATCTCCTCTGAGCAGGAGGGAGAGAGAGGGAGAGAGAGAGACGGGCAGCAGAATGGAGTGTCCTTTGAACGGAAGCCAGAGGGAACAGGTGGCCGCGCTGAGCAGAGCGCAGCAGGCTCATAACTGCCAGAGTTCTGGGGTAAAAGATACTCCTCTCTCCCCATGCTTAATCCAGCTCGGTTACGCCGAGTATAGAAGGCGGGCAGCTCTGTCCCACTTTTAATCCAGCCCTGGCGGCCCTCGGTGACGGCGACGGTAGGTGACAGACCGCTTGCCTTTTCCCCCCAGGGGTAGAGCGTGGGAGAGGCCCCACTCTGCGCTGGGACTTCCTTGGGCTAGGCAGAGTTCGAGCCTTCCAGCCTGCGGCCTTTGCTCTTGGCCTTTCCGTGGGTTTATGCGGAGGGCTACCTGTCCAGGTAAACTCCAGCCTGGGTTCATGCAGGCTCTCCTACTGGGAGATGGAGAGAGACGGTTTGGGGACGTTCTTCCCAACAGGGTTGCCTGGGCATTGTGCAGGGTAGCCTTGGCGTAGTTTGGAGGCTCTGCTTCCAGCAGTCGAGAGATGCCTTGGTCCAAAGAGGTCCTCTCGGCCGTCTTGGTGGTTTCTGCTCTGAGAATCGAGCTCTGAGGTGGCTAATGTCTCTGGCAGGTGCCGGGGCGATGGCTCCCTGCAGGCGGCTATTTCCACCTGCTCCCTAGGGTAAGAGCAGGCAAATCTTGGCCAGACTTTTGCTGACTTCCTTCGGCCGTCTGGAGTGCAGTTCACGCTGCAAGCTTCTTCCCTGCACAATTCAAGGCTTTTGATTCCAGGGCTGCCTTGAGCTTTAAGGTGAGTTGTCACCCACATCTCAACGAGGTGCCTTGGGATGGCAAAAAAAACCCCACACACCTTGAAACAGCATGCCAGACTGTGTGCAAAATGAACCCAGAGTTTGCGGAGAACTGTGAAATTTTGTGCAAAGCTGGGAATTGTCTGCAAAGTTGGACTGAGTTTGTTGTTTTTAGGCATTGGAGCATCTATTCCTTTAGCTTTTTTATTGTGTGTGTGTGTGTGTGTGTGTGTGTGTGTGTGTGCCTGCGGGGGTATAGTTTGAAATAACAGTCAGACGCTCTGTGGAATGGGCATGGCTACAGGCCAACCCAAAGAGGAACAAATGTTGAAATCAGGGGCATTCCAAACAGGCCTGCAAGTGCTAATTGATCTGATTTATAGATCAATCAGCCAACATGTTAATTGATGAGGGGATTTTTTAGCTGATAGGGAGGTGAATTTTTGGAGGTGAATTTGCTTCTGGTATGTTGCTGTAAGAAGGAATTGGGGAAGACTTATATTAAAGAGGTTGTTCTGTTCCAATAATGAAGTGATAGCCTTTAGCCGTGAATCTTTAAGTCACCTCATGCTTTTTTCAGGCCTGAGGCTGAGGTAGTTGGGTTTTTTTTTTTTTGTACTACACAAATCAATTACACTGAAATGTTTGTCATGTGCAATAATTTCAATGTGGTTCTGGTGAAATGTGAATTTACTATTTTTAATTGATTACTGACTGGTTGCAATTATTGTTAGGCTTTATTGCATGACCATAAGCCATCACAAACACTCATGGTGACGGCTGAGATTTAATTATCAATGTATGCAACACCACACTGAGCTTTCTTAAAAGGAAAAAGCCCCTGCCCCCAGGAGCTTACAATCATAATTTCCACAGTGCGGGCAGAGAGCAGGGGGAGGGAGGGAGACTCAGCGTGCAGCCACAAGGGATGATGAATGCGGGCAAATGCCACTAATGTTTGTTTCAGCAGGGGGATGATTATTAAAGGCAAGACTGATCAAGGGCCAGCGATCAATCATCTGATCATTAATTGGTTCAAACAATTGTCCCTGACCATTAGGGACACTTGAGAAGCGATCTGCTAGGTCTGCTGCTAGACGGAGGACCAGGAGAGGCGGCTGTTTTAATCCCAGTGAACTCGAGTGGGATGCATCTCTCTCTGCCGTGTGTCCTTGATGGGTGGAATCGCTAAGACCCAAGCCACTTTATTGATGGGAACCATCTACTACTACTACTCCTCAGGGCAGACAGCAGGCCTGGTTAGCAGCACTGCCAAGCCTTCCCACCCTCGGCACAGAGGGCGTCCTGGTTGGGATCCGTCCAGGCTGCAGCCATGCAAGAGTCTGCTTTGGTCCGGAGGCCCTTGTCCCTCCAGGTTGATACCATCGCCTTCTCGCGGTCAGGATAAGGAATGGCTGAAAAGGAAATACTCTCTATTTACAATGTGCGAATTAGGCAATTGAATCTACTCTAGGCAACACAGTAGATCTTATTTTGATTGATGGGTTGATTAAGAGCAGGGGTGTCAGAGATTACCTTTCTCCCCATAATAATATTTTGTTCTTTTTTCCACATAGAAAGTTGCATTTGCTGCTCAACGATTTTATCCTAATTCAGCAAAACTAGTGACTTCTCACTCACCCAACAGCAATGTTTATAGTCCAAATTACATACAATTGCGTCTTAAGGTTTAATTTCATCCTCTCCAACATGTTTCTTAATATGTTCTGCTGTTTTCTAACGCTTCAAACTCCACTGCGGCCTTCGCATATGGGAAAACAACTTTTTATATAGACCAGAAATCTTTAAAAGATTCTAAATCTGTAAGTTTTTATCAGCGCTGGCAATTTTGCAATCTCTGCGTATTCCAAGATTTTCACAACCACTCTCCTTTTGAGGGTGTTCTTCTCCCAGTGGCGTAGGAAGGGGGAGCGGAGCGCCCCGAGTGCCACTCTGGGAGGGGCGACAAGATGGCCCCTGCCTTCCCCCAGGTGTAGAGCGGCCGAGGGCGTGGCGTCTGTATGGGTTGGGAGAGGGTTCCTCCGCCACTGTCTCCTCCTTCCATTTCTGTGCACAGAGAATCCTTGCCGCTGTCGTCACATGTAGAAATACTGTTGAGACTTTCTTCGGGATTTCGCTGTCTAAGATCCCCAGACGGATGTCAGATTTCCAATGGAAATGGAAGGGGAAATTGCCAGTGCATGTGCGGAATCGGAATCAATCCATTTAACTTAATTGGTATTCACTGTTGTCACTTCCAGCCTTCGAAATGGAATTGATTTGACACTGATACTCGCATTGCAGGGGGTTGGGCTAGATGACCCTTGGTGTCCCTTCCGACTCTGAGATTCTGTGATTGTGTTTCCTCCCCCCCTTTCCACTGTGTTTTCCTTTGCATCGAAATGAATGGGGTGTAATAATGAAATAACGCCGATATAATGCAATTCTACCAACGCGGACAGCAAAACAAATAATGTCGTTTTTGGCAGAGGGTGGACTGCAGCAGATGGAAACGCTGTTGCTTGCAGCAGGAGAAAATGGGGAAAGATGCTATCTTAAATTCAGAATAGCTGGGGGGTGAACTTGTCTCTGCCATGCTGGAGCCCAGAGGCTGCAACTCACCAAGAATGGATGGGGAAACGTCCCCCACTTTGCATCTCCAGCAAGGGCTGGGAGAGAGTCCTGCCGGAAAGCCTAGAGTGCTGCTGCCAGTCAGTGTAGACAGTACTGAGGAAGATGGACCAATGGCCAGCCCAGGAAGGGTCACCCAACTGATCCAACAGTTCATCCAACCCAACCCAACATTATCTGATCTGACTGGCAGCAACTCTCCAGGTGTCTCAAGCAGAGAGAAGGTCTTTGCTATCACTTTTAGCAGGAAATGCTATGAGAGATTGAGCCTCGGGGAGGTGGCCACCAAGGGGGGGGGCGGGATGCTGAGCTGGAGGAGCTTCCCTTTGGCCTGTGCAAACTCCCAAATGCTCATCCTCGGTGCACGCTCTGAGTGGTGCAGGGACATGCTCCCCTTGCGCGTTTGCCTCTCCCGAAGAGGAGGTGCTCATCATTGCAGAGACTTGGCTCACATCTGCACCATGCACTTGAAACTCTCTTTTACCGCTTGAACAGCCAGGACTTTGCCCAAAGAATCCTGGGAAATGTAGTCCCTATCACTTTCACTTCTGCAAAAAGTCCATTGTTTGAAGAGGTGGGTTTCTTGTGCCAGGGTCCTTTAATCGTGCAAACCTGAAATTCTGCAAGGCGCTTTTTACTCCCTCCTGCGGAATGACAGTGTGGAGGCACTATAAAATCAGGGTCAGGACTCAGGGAACGAGTTTGCTGTTAATTCGGCAGGGAGCCACAGACCTGGGGGCCCGAATGCCTCTCTAATCTGGCCCTTGGAACTGCCCGTGAGTGTTTTTTGCCTAGCTGGAATGTACCCTCGAACTCTGATGATGGTTCTTGTTCGTCTGGATGGAGAATAGAGGGAGGAAGAGAGTGTTTGCGAATATATGTAGAAACCAGTCTGCTGCACAAAGGTGAAATTTACATGCATTGCACCACCCACTTTGGCCTCTGGCACTGCCTGCCACTGGCACGCGATCCCCCGCACACAGGGTCCTTGTACTGAGAAAAACGTTGGAACTCCCTGCCTGTTGACGTCAGGCAGCTGCCTTTGCTGAAATCTTTCTGGTGCCTGCTTAAATACAGTCTTTGCTTAAGCAATCCTAGCCAGGTGTATAGAAAGTCAATACAATCTTTTGCCTGTTTTAGTTTATTATTTTAACTTTTTAAATGTCTGAAGTTTTTGTTGTTAATTTTTCATAATGAAATTTTTGTTGTTTTTATCTTTCTTCGTAAACCACTTCCTCCCTCTTTCTTTCTTTCTTTCTTTCTTTCTTTCTTTCTTTCTTTCTTTCTTTGAAACAAATGAATAAATGATGCCTCTCCTTGGCATGTAGGGCAATTTATTGCGATGCCCCAAAATACTTTTTGTCACATTAATTTCTGTTATTTTCTGTAGCACTACTCTCCCTTATTTTGTGTCTCACTCAGAAGCTGACCTGAAGGCCAAGGAGGGAACCCCAGTTTTGGACGCCTCTGCCAAACACCCAGCGTCCGAGGAGGCTTCCCTGGGAGGAGAGCAGAGGATGGAGAAGGACGGAGGGTCTTGCAGCACCCCCGGCACAGAAGGGGGAGGAGAAGCACCTGCCGTGGGCCTGGAGGGGCCAAGAGAAGGAGCGGAAGCCGGGCCTGAAGAGCCAAGCCAGGCGGCGAAAGCGGAAGGGGGAGCAGGGCAGGAGGTGGCCAAGGCAGTGGAAGAGAGCCACACGCAGCCTGAAGAGCCAAGCCACGCCAACGTGGCAGGAGGGGAGGGGAGCCACGAAAGCCCACCAAGCGCCCAGCAGAAGCACCTTGAACTTCAGCAGAGCCTCAGCTGCCCAGCACACCTGCCCAGGTAAGCCTTTATTAATGCATTGATGTATAAAAATATTTGTTTGTACATATATATATATATATCATGTGAGGAGTGAGGAGGAATTAAAGAACCTCTTAATGAGGGTGAAAGAGGAGAGCACAAAATATGGTCTGAAGTTCAACATCAAAAAAACTAAGATCATGGCCACTGGTCCCATCACCTCCTGGCAAATAGAAGGGGAAGAAATGGAGGCAGTGAGAGATTTCACTTTCTTGGGCTCCATGATCACTGCAGATGGTGACAGCAGTCACGAAATTAGAAGACGCCTGCTTCTTGGGAGAAAAGCAATGACAAACCTAGACAGCATCTTAAAAAGCAAAGACATCACCTTGCCGACAAAGGTCCGTATAGTTAAAGCTATGGTTTTCCCAGTAGTAATGTACAGAAGTGAGAGCTGGACCATCAAGAAGACTGATCGCCGAAGAATTGATGCTTTTGAATTATGGTGCTGGAGGAGACTCTTGAGAGTCCCATGGACTGCAAAAAGATCAAACTTATCCATTCTGAAGGAAATCAGCCCTGAGTACTCACTAGAAGGACAGATCCTGAAGTTGAGGCTCCAGTACTTTGGCCACCTCATGAGAAGAGAAGACTCCCTGGAAAAGACCCTGATGTTGGGAAAGATGGAGGGCACAAGGAGAAGGGGACGACGGAGGATGAGATGGTTGGACAGTGTTCTCGAAGCTACTAACATGAGTTTGGCCAAACTGCAAGAGGCAGTGAAGGATAGGCGTGCCTGGCGTGCTCTGGTCCATGGGGTCACGAAGAGTCGGACACGACTGAACGACTGAACAACAACAACAACATATATATATATATATATGTGTGTCAAAGCGGTTTGCAGCAATGAAACCATAAAAAAGTTGAAAGCAGACATTGTTTTATGTTATTGTTTTCACTTATACGCAAGAAGCAACAATCGATATTCAACGATGCCCACCAGCAGCAGCTGTAAAAGCACCAAAGGTCTATTTAATTTCATTTAACTGTTAAGTGATTTCGGTTTTTAAGACAAAGGTATCATTCCACAAGTTGCCACGTGTCCTCAGAGGCTGATAACCATGTTCTATACGTATTGAATATGTAATAAAACCATACCTGGGATAGCTCAGTCGGTAGAGCCTGCTAATCTCAAGTTTGTGGGTTTGAGCCTCACGTTGGTCAAAAAATTCCTGTATTACAGGGCGTTTGACTAGATGACCCTCGTGGTCCCTTCCAACTCTGATTCTTTGTTTGGAATGCAGTGATGTTATTCATAATTGCCTGGCAGAATAGAAAAGTTCTCAGCAGGCGTTTAGAAGTTGGCAACGAAGACGCGTGCTGAATCTCTAGTGGCAGAGAGTTCCACAGGGCTGTGATAATGAATGGAGGAGGAGGAGGAGGGCTATTGAAGGCCATGCTGGCTGCGCTCTGCATCCACAGTCAGAGGCAGCAATGTTTCTGAAGACCAGTTGCTGGAAACCACAGGAGGGGAGAGGGGTCCTGTGTTCGAATCCTGCCTGTGGGCTTCCCATAACAGGCATCTGGTTGGCCAAAGTGAGAACAGGAAGCTGGACTAGATGGGCCAGATGCAGCCGGCTCTTTTTTAATGTTCTTATCTTCTGACATTTCAGCCTGGCAGATATTCCGGAAGAGGCTCCGTCAGATCTCAAGAAGCTGACTCCTCAAGAACCGGCTGCTCCAACCCACAAAGCGGTCCCGCCACCCCCCGGGGAAGCCAAGAAGGCCCCTGATTTGGCGCAGGCCCCGGCGGCAGAGCAACCGAGCCCAGCTGATCAAGGAGAAAGGACCTTGGCCGAACCCCCTCCCTTAGCCCTGGGGGGCACAACTCAGGGTGCTGGTGAGCCCAGCGTCTCCGCAGAGCAGCCGCCGTCGGGGGAAAGCGAGAGCGCGGCAACCCCTGAAGAGGTTCCGGATACCCCAACCAGCCCATACCTCACTCCAGACTTTGGCAAAGAGGACCCGTTCCTGATTTTGGGTAAGGCCACCGAGGCCTCTGGGGCCAGCCGAACGAGCCTGGTCCAGGCAGATGATTGGAGGGAATAGGAGTGAGGGGGGGGGGGCAGAACAGCTCTTTATTTTAGGGGAGAAAGGAAGGAAGGAAATGTAAGTTGTTCATCCTTTAGGCCAGGCACCCCCAAACTCGGCCCTCCAGATGTTTTGGGACTACAACTCCCATCATCCCTAGCTAACAGGACCAGTGCTCAGGGATGATGGGAATTGTAGTCCCAAAACATCTGGAGGGCTGAGTTTGGGGGTGCCTGCTTTAGGCTGTGCAAACAGGCTGTGCCTGGCTTCGTCTCAGGGAGAGGGTGGGACCGGAACAGAGCAGGAGAGGAATGCAAACATTGGGCATGTTTTCTCAACTGGCACTGCAACAGGGATCAGCTGCAGGAAACAGGTTGTCGGCGAAACCTGCAGAGATCGAAGCACATTGTGTGCATCTTCAGAGGAGAATGTGTGATGCCTTTCCCTAAGGTGGCAGAAAGGAGCCACCCATCTCGTTTTGCCGCCTGAGGCAAAACAGGAAGGTGCCGCCTCTCCCCGCCGAAGTCTCACTTACTGGGGTTGTTCAGCGGCTTCTTCTGGTGAGATCTCATAGAAACGGTCGCCACATGACTCTGGAGGTGGGTGGGGTGCCGCAGGGCAGGGTGCTGCCCTGTGGGATTCCACTCCCACCCCCACCCCCAAGGCTGCTTCTTCAGCCTGCCCAATGGGTGGGCCAGCCCTGGTTGTGCAAAGGGACGCCTTTTCGACACCGTCCCAGCTCCCTGCAGCAAACTGTTGCTTGAAAACCAAGCGCTTTGCACAGGTTAAAATACTAAAACGGATTAAAAGTCGCATCAACTGGTGGCATGCCTCAGCTCCCTGTGTGTTTGCCCGACAGGTGGCCCTCATTTGGCCCAGGGGTGCCCTGTTGCTGACCACCATGGCCTCATAGAGCAGCTGGCGCCTTTGGCTGTGGCATTGCTGAGCCCAGAGCTTGGAGACTGCAGGGCAGGAGGAAAGTTTGCCCTCTTCCCTGATCCACCTGGCATGCAATGCCTCCCTCCCTCGACTCCCTCTCTGGCATGCGGAGAAAAGCTCCTTTCCATGAGATAAGCAGGCTGGCAGAGCGAGGGACGGGGCGCATCGCAGCATCAGGTGTTGTTGTGATCGCTCTCCCCGCTGTGACAGATGGGACAGCTTGTCTTGTGGCCGGGTGACCTTGCAATGGGGTTGGGAGGGAGGGAGTGTGGGGCGTATGCAAGGCAAAATGTGGCAAGTGGGTGAGGTTAAGCTGCGAGCGGCAGAGTCAGGTGGGCAGGGCGGCAATGGAGGGGGGAGGGCTATTGTGTGTTGTCTGTTGGAGAGGTGATCACCAGGTGGGTTTTGTCCTGGGCTGAGCATTCGCTAGGCACCTGCAGTTTCCTTGTGCCAAGGGGCAGGATCTGCAAAATGCAATGCCTTCAATGTTCAAGTCAAATGAAACAATGGAATCTCAAGTTTCTAGTCCTTATGAAAAGAAATGTTTGAAGGCCCAATGAAAGTGCAGGGGAATTCGGGCAGACAGTGATGTGTTGTCCCCTCCTCCTTTCTTTCTCACGGAAACCTCGGGACCTGAACCAGGATGTGCTTTGAGCCCAGTGTTTCGGGGTGGGTCATAATTTAGTGATGGAGGATGCACAGAAAGCCCCATTCCCTGGCATCTCCAGGAAGGCCTGGGACAACCTCTCTGTCGGAGACCCTGGAGAGCCATTGCAAGGCAGGATAGATCTGAGATGGACTGACTTCAAGCTTGCAGGATCTGTTTTGCTCTTTGCTAGAACCTCTGAGCTCCACCAGTAAGTGCAAAATATTGCCTTTGAATTGGTAACAGGCAGAAACGTAGGATAAATGAGTGCACCCGAGCACATTTTCAGCCCAGGAATTAGTTTGCGGCACTAGAACTGAACCCCCAGTCCTTTCGCACACAAAATTAATTCCTAATTTATCCCCAGAGTTCCTTTGCTTCGGCAGGGAAGGGCAGGGAGCTGTGAGGGATGCTGTTGCTGTTGTTTAACAACCTGTGAAATGAAAATTGACAGTTGTTTAGTACAGCATTCTGTGCTTTGGGGTCCTGAGATGTTGTTGGACTACAAGTCCCATAGTCCCGCCCATTTGCCGACTTGGCTGGGGATGATGAGAGTTGTAGTCCCACAATGTCTGAGGACCCAAGGTTGGAGAATGCAGATCTAGTATGATGCAGGTATTGACCAGTAAATCCAAATCTACCTTCTGCCCACGCCTGGTAGAGATAATACTGAACTAAGTGGGTCGGTGGCAGGGCCGGATTTAGGTTTGATGAGGCCCTAAGGTACTGAAGGTAATGGGGCCCTTTATATGTCCAGCTGTCCTTTGTGAACAACAAATTGTCACTGTTTTTTTGTGTTGAATATATGCTGTATGGTAATTTTTGGACCTAATAGGTATCTAAAGCCTTTTGCACATAACAAAATAATGTATTTTATCAAAGTAATTGTTGAACTGAAACACAATTAAGAAGAAGTATATTAATAGTGAGCTAATTATTAAGCTCTAACTTAAAATGATTGGGGGCCCATTACGTACATCATAGGAGCCTACACAACACAAAACACTGTTGCTGTATGTAGGTTTTATTTTATTTGTTTTGTATCTTATATTTTGGAAATCTACATCCACTTTTTTCCCCTTTTAATTTTTTTGGGGGGAGAGGGGGCAAGAGAGTAGGGCCTTAAGCTATAGTTTGTTTAAGTAAAGGGTAAAGGGACCCCTGACCATTAGGTCCAGTCGCGGACAACTCTTGGGTTGCGGTGCTCATCTCACTTTACTGGCCGTGGCAGCCGGTGTTTGTCCACAGACAGCTTCTGGGTCACGTCACGTGGCCAGCATGACCAAGCCGCTTCTGGCGAACCAGAGCAGCGCACGGAAACGCCGTTTACCTTCCCGCCGGAGCGGTACCTATTTATCTACTAGCACTCTGACGTGCTTTCGAACTGCTAGGTTGGCAGGAGCAGGGACCGAGCAACGGGAGCTCACCCCGTCGCGGGGATTTGAACCGCCGACCTTCTGATCGGCAAGCCCTAGGCTCTGTGGTTTCTACCCACAGCGCCACGTAAACCTGGCACCGGCTAGTGGCCTCACTCAGTATAATGCACCACCTCTTGTGGTTATAACCAGCGCCGTGCCGTGCAGCTGTGGATGGGTGCAGTATCTGGTACAGAACTTCCTATGCCTAGCACCTTAAGCTTTTAAGAAAATTAAAGTTTCAAGCCCTCGTGACTGTAAAGATAGGCTTAGAAGGATGTGGGTCATGCCTCCGGTGAAATCTCACTAATGGTGAGGGACGGGGTGCCATATTTGCTGCACAAGCACCCTGCAGCACATGGTTAACCAATGGAACTCCCTCCCACAGGAGGCAGCGATGGCCAGCAACCTAGAGGGCCGAAAAGTAGGTTAGACAAATTCATGCAGGAGAGGGCTGTTGATGACTTACTCCACAGCTGGAGGTGGCAATGATTTGGAATTCCAGGTGCTGGAAACCCCAGGAGGGGAAGGGGCTCTTGTTCTCGTCTGGGGCATGCTGGCTTCTCATTAGAATCATAGAATTCTAGAATCGTTTAACATTCACAACACCCCTGCGAGGTAGGGTAGGCTGAAAGAGGCAGGGACCGGCTCAAGGCCACGGAGCGAGTTTCACGGCCGAGTGAGGGATTCAAACCTAGGTCCTAGACTGACACTCTAGCCACTATGCGACACTGTCTCTCCACTTCAGATTTTAAGTAAATCGTAGAATTGTAGAGTCGGAAGGGAAACACAAAATGAGAACACAAAAAATGCATAATAAAACGAAGAGACAGAAGGGAGTGACCCCTGGGGTCATCTAGTCCAACCCCCTTTAATGCAGGAATCTCAGCTGAAGCATCCATGACAGATGGCCATCCAACCTCTGCTTAAAAACATTGGTGCATCTGTCTGGCCCCTGTGAGATCCGGATGCTGGACTGGCTGACCCAGCAAGCTCTTATATTCTTAAAGGTAAAGGGACCCCTGACCATTAGGTCCAGTCGCAGACGACTCAGGGGTTGCGGTGCTCATCTCGCTTTACTGGCCGAGGGAGCCGGCGTACAGCTTCCGGGTCATGTGGCCAGCATGACTAAGCCGCTTCTGGCGAACCAGAGCAGCGCACGGAAACGCCGTTTACCTTCCCGCCAGAGTGGTACCTATTTATCTACTTGCACTTTGACGTGCTTTCGAACTGCTAGGTTGGCAGTTACTCCCAGCCTAAACATTGGAAATAGAGAGAATGATTTGCTCAGTTTCTGCGTGATTCCAGCTGACCTTCCCCAGAGAGGAAGGGGAATGAGCTGAATCTCGCATTCCTTTTTTCCTGCATGGTTACCACCCATGCATTGGCATCTGAATGTGTCTAAATACTAAGCTAGGTGCCCTGTATGTAGCGCAGCTTTCAGTGGTTTTAGGAACATACGAATCTGCCTTCTACTGAGCCAGAACTCCATGCAGCTCAGTGTTGCCTACAATGACTCACCGTGGCTCCCCATGGTTTCATACAGGGGACACCCCCCCCCAAAAAAAAGCCCTGCCAGGAGATGCCAGCGAGGATTGAGCCCGGAATCTCCTGCAGGAAATGTTGTCCCTCTGCCACCGAGCTTCAGGCTTTCTCCCTGATGGGCACCTGGATTCATAGATTCATAGAATTGTAGAGTTGGAACTAGAGGGTCCCCAGGGGTCATCTAGTCCAACCCCCTACAATGCAGAAATGTCAGCTAAAGCCCCCTGGGCAGATGATCACCTGACCTCTGCTTAAAGCAGGCATAGGCAAACTCGGCCCTCCAGATGTTTTGAGACTACAATTCCCATCATCCCTGACCACTGGCCCTGCTAGCTAGGGATGATGGGAGTTGTAGTCCCAAAACATCTGGAGACTCGAGTTTGCCTATGCCTGGCTCTTAAAGACCTCCAAGGAAGGGCAGTCCACAACCTGCAGCCCAGCTCAAGCTAAGCAGTATCTTGAGGAGGGGAGCGGTTTCGATTGAGAAAACAGCAGGAGGACCTTGGGTTGCGCCCGTGGCCAAGATTGTTTTGGCCTGGATACGTCTTGGAGCAAAGATGAAACCCTTTTATGCTACTCGGCAAGGCGCCGTCCCTCATGCTCCTGCCCAGAGGCACCATCGCCATTTCGCCAGTAGGGGTCGCCCTCTGCACATGCCTTGGGGAGGCGCTGCTTCAAACGGAATTGTCACCATCAGCTGTGGCTCCTGGCCATGGCAATTTCCATCAGGGACTGAAGTGACCCCCCGGGGGGGGCACAAGCCTGGCCAGGGTGTGTGGAGGTCCTGGGCTGCCCAGAGGACAAGACCCCCCCCCCCCGGCAACACCGATGTGGTCCTAAGCAAAGCAGAGCAAGATGTTTGGCACCAGCTTGGCTGCAGGAGTTGCAGGAAGGAGCAGCCATGCAGCCTCTGGATTTGTGTAGGGTTTCCTTAACCTTTCCTTCTCCAGAAAATGTCCCACAAGGCAGCGGGCATGGATTCTGGGAGCCACGGATGAGAGCTGGGCGCAGGGTGGGAGCCCCAAGTGGACGAATGAATTAGCCCAGTGGTTTTTGTTTTGTTTTGCTTTAACCCCTGCCTCTCTCTTCCAGATGACACACCTCCCCCACCTGCTCCCTTCACCCACCGCATCGTCCAGCTGAGGACGGGAGATTTCAAAGACACCTACAGCATCAATACCAAGGAGATGCTGGGAGGGTAAGGCCTGGCCGAGGGGAGGGGGAGGTGGGAAGGGAGAGGGTGCCAAATCATAGCTCTTCCAACAGCATAATCGTGACTGATTTCCGATTTCCTGACGGTTTGCTGCGATATGGTTATTATTTTTGAAATAATGCACATAACAGAAAACAATAAATAAATAAAATAAAATAAAATAAAATAAAATAAAATAAAATAAAATAAAATAAAATAAAATAAAATAAAATAAAATAAAATAAAATAAAATAAAATAAAATATTATTTATACCCTGCCCATCTGGGCGGCTTCCAACAGAATATTAAAATGCAATAGTCTATTAAACATTAAAAGCTTTCCTAAACAGGGCTGCCTTCAGATGTCTTCTAAAAGTCTGGTAGTTGTTTTTCTCTTTGATATCTGGTGGGAGGGCGTTCCACAGGGCGGGTGCCACTACTGAGAAGGCCCTCTGCCTGGTTCCCTGTAACTTGGCTTCTCACAGTGAGGGAATCGACAGAAGGCCCTCGGCGCTGGATCTCAGTGTCCGGGCTGAATGATGGGGGTGGAGACGCTCCTTCAGGTATACAGGACTGAGGCCATTTAGGGCTTTAAAGGTCAGCACCAATACTTTGAATTGTGCTCGGAAACGTACTGGGAGCCAATGCAGATCTCTCAGGACCGGTGTTATATGGTTTTGGTGGCCGCCCCCAGTCACCAGTCTAGCTGCTGCATTCTGGATTAATTGCAGTTTCCGGGTACCTCAAAGGTAACCCCACATAGAGCGCATTGCAGTAATCCAAGCCGGAGATAACTAGAGCATGCACCACTCTGGCGAGACAGAAACGGAAACACAGCAGCTGCAGGTAAGACTGGCATTTGTAAATATAAAAAAGAATGCTACAACATTTTGGAAAGTGCAGAATATTGAAGAAAACACACCCACGTACCTGCAGACCCAATTCTCTCAAGCAATAAGTAAGCAACAGACCAATGAAGTATTGCCCTAAAGCAGGCATGTCCAACAAGTCGATTGCAGGGGTGTGCCATGTCAATCGCGGTATCAAGTTTAGTGAATGCCTTAGTGTTCAATTTAGATCTGGGGGTGGGTGGGGGGGGGGGGAGCTCAGCTACTTTGGGCAACCCTCCCCTTAAAAAAGCTCAACAACAGGATTCCTCAACCTCAGCCCTCCAGATGTTTTGAGACTACAATTCCCATCACCTATCCCTGACCACTGGTCCTGCTAGCTAGGGATCGTGGGAGCTCTAGGCCAAAAATGTCTGGAGGGCAGAGGTTGAGGAAGCCTGCTCAAAAACTCCTGGCAATGACAATGGGTAGATCACAGCCAGTCTTTTTATACTGTGAGTAGATCGCAATCTCTTGGGAGCTGGACGTGCCTGCCTTAAAGGAACGCTTAGTTCATGGATAGCTCAGTTGGTTAGAGGATGGTGTTGATGACGTCAAGGTCGCAGGTTTGATTCCCGTATGGGGCAGCTGCATATTCCTGCATCGCAGGGGGCTGGACTGGATGACCGTCAGGGTCCCTTCCAGTTCAATGATTTGCAACATCATCAAAGCTAGAAGTCAGGTCATTCGTCATTCAGATCTAGAAATCCCCATTACTTTCTCATGCGTGCACTCTTGGGTTGGGGCAACTGGCTGAAATGTTTTTAAATGTTTTAAACAGGTTCCGAATTTGGTTTCTCTGTTTTGTTTTTGCCAGGCTGATGCTGATTAAATGTTTAGTTGGGGCTGGTGGTTATTTTGATTTGGGTATAACTGTAACCAGTTTATTATTGTTATTATTATTGTTGTTATTATTATTATTGGTTTCTATTGATTTATTGGTTGGTTGCTTGTATAGGATATTTTGTTTTTAAATGTTTGGTGCTTTTTGTGTTTTTATACCTGTATATGTTGTAAGCTGCCCAGAGTGGCTGGGGAAACCCAGCAAGATGAGCAGGATTTAAATTAAAATACTACTACTACTACTAACTACTACTACTACTACTATTCTGTGAAAGAACTGTAATGAGAGGTTTGTTGTTACCAAGCCATCACTGCACACAGTGCCTGAATGCAGTTTTAAAAGGCAAAAGGGTCTTTGCCCCGAGGAGTTTACAATCCAGAAAGATAATTGGTGGTGGTGGTGAAACAGACAGAGGCCAGCGGGGGTGAGGGGAGGAAGGGATAAACACAGGCAAGTGCCGTCATCCGTTCTTAAATGTTCGTTGCAGCTGGGAATGAAGCTTCATGGAAAAAGTGAGCTTTTTAGTGCTTTGGAGGAACGTTGGGAAGAATTCCTAACTCTCACGGCCTGCCTTTCTCTTTCCCTCCACAGGGGGAAGTTTGGAGAAGTCCGTACGTGTGCAGTGAAGGAGACGGGCCTTAAGCTGGCCGTAAAAATTATTAAGAAGCAGGGGCCGAAAGACAGGGTAGGTGCCCGCCTTCGCCACTGGTGTGCAGTGTGCTGCAACATGTAGCAATGCGCGGCAACACCTTTTCTGCACCGGTCTTTGTGCTAGGTTTTCCTGCATGGCTGCCATGCTAAGTTTAAACAAAATAAAAATTTAAAATTTTTTAAAAAATCCTTCCAGTAGCACCTTAGAGACCAACTAAGTTTGTTCAGGTTTGTTAAACTCACTCATCATTTCGTCCAACCGAAATGAGGCCCAAAGCGACGGACGAGAGAGGTAAAGTTGCAAAATAATGTAAGAACAGTGCAAATGTACTAAAGAGGCGATACCCAGCTTAAAGTGTTTTGTCAGCGCTTGTGCAACAGAGCTTCCCCCCCTCCTCCTCATGCCCTGGGCATTTCCCAAACCTGCTCCGGGGGGTCAGGGGAACCCCTAGAACAGGTTTGAGGGGGAAGAGAGGGGCTACTCTGTTGCACAAGGAGAAATCCTTGCTTGCACTGACAGGGCATGTTAGTTGGATAGCACCCATGGTTTGTGCATAGGTGGGCAGCATGGCAGAAGCATCTCTCCTGAAGCCCATCCTTTGCCAACCTGGTGCCCTTCCTAATTTTTGTACTGCAACTCCTGTCAGTCTCAGCTGGTGGAAGCTGTGGTCCAAAACTGTGACCAAAAAAGTATAAAGAACTCAGCCGTGACAATCCCTGAAACGAGATGGGGATGCTATAAGGATATAAACCCAAACTAAACTAAACTCAAATCCAAAAAATTCAGGGTGAGTACCCCTAAATAGCTATGTGACGAGTTAAACAAGAATATATATAACTTATAAATCAAACTGAAAACCCTAACGAGATGCCGGCCCTTTTCTCGTTTCGCTGGATATAGTCTGTTTCCTCAGAGGGAAATTAATTCTAGAGACTATAGGAAAATGAAAAAGGTTTTCAAGGCTGCAAAAACATAAAGGACTCCAGAGCAGTAGGCGGAATTCCTCCCAAACTGTTTAATTATATCATTATATCCCGTGACTGTTTTTTGTCTTTTTGTGGTCCAAAACTGTGACATTGGTGGGGGCTGATGGGAGTTGTGGTTCAAAATGTCTGGAGGGTGCCAGCCTGGCAAAAGCTCCCATAGCCAGCTTCCGTTCCACGCTGACCAGCTTTTGCCCCTCTAGGAGGCGGCCGAGGTGGAAATCGACGTGATGAATCAGCTGAACCACAGGAACCTGATCCAGCTATACGACGCCATCGAGACTCCGAGGGACATTATGCTCTTCATGGAGTTGTGAGTCATGGAGTTGCGAGGAAGGCTCTCGGTCCGCAGGCAGTCGCTGCACTCAGGCCCACAGTTTGAAAAGACACGACACACGAGGAAAAACGAATGCGGAGGGAGGAGGAGAAAAGCAAGCTCTGGCACAAGTTTAGCAGACACGGCGTTGATTCATTCAAAGGAGGACATTTGTTTCATTGGTGTGGCGACCAGCCGAAATGTGACCTAAATGTGTGGGCGGGGATATGGGATGGCCTTTTGATGATGTCACATGAATCCTGGGGAAAGCCCACATGCATGAGTAGCACCCACAATAGACTGCTGCATGCCAGTGTCCTGAGGGATTGGGGTGAAAAAAGCAAAACAGGGGTTTGGGGTTCACCTGATGGTCTAAGGCAGCCCCTTTCCTGCGTTGCAGCGTGGAGGGTGGCGAGCTCTTTGAGCGGATCATCGACGAGGATTACCAGCTGACGGAGGTGGACTGCATGGTGTTTGTGCGGCAGATCTGTGACGGGATCCTCTTCATGCACCACATGAGCGTTCTCCACCTGGACCTCAAGGTAGGAGAGCATCTCTGCCCTCCCCCGGGAAGAAGGAGGGGGAAAGGCAAAGCTGCTGTGGGCACAAGAATTTCGGGGCTAAACCAGTGCTTCCCGGACACTGGTTCCATAAATGCATCTGCAGTAGCTCTGAGGCAACCTTATGAAAAGCATCACTCAGAGTAGAAGATTGCACAACCCACTAAGGAAGATAAAATTCAAAAGTGCGACAATTAATGGCACGTTTATTCAAATTCCAATGAAAACTATTTAGTTGAATTCAGCAAAATGGATATATCTGATCCAGTGATGCCAACTTTTCAGAGTCAGATGGGGTATAAATAAAATTATTATTATTATTATTATTATTATTATTATTATTATTATTATTATTTATACACTCCCTGCTGCCTCCTTGCCTCTTAGCAGCCTCCCCACCAGGTAATCCCACTGCCGCCCAGGGGCTCCTATCACCAACTTTGGTAAAGGTAAAGGTAAAGGGACCCCTGACCGTTAGGTCCAGTCGTGTCCGACTCTGGGGTTGTGGCGCTCATCTTGCTCTATAGGCCGAGGGAGCCAGCGTTTGTCCGCAGACAGCTTCCAGGTCATGTGGCCAGCATGACTAAGCCGCTTCTGGCGATCCAGAGCAGCACATGGAAACGCCGTTTACCTTCCCACCGGAGCGGTACCTATTTACCTGCTTGCACTTTGACGTGCTTTCAAACTGCTAGGTGGGCAGGAGCAGGGACCGAGCAACGGGAGCTCACCCCGTCGCGGGGATTCGAACCACTGACCTTCTGATCGGCAAGCCCTAGACTCTGTGGTTTAGACCACAGCGCCACCCGTGTCTTACCACCGACTTTGGTAACCACTGTCAAAAAAGAGATGGGCATGAAACAGCCGTGGGTCTGCCCAGTTCCTCTGCTGAGCCAGACACAAGATCTCTAGCTGCTGTCCGGAGAGACCTTCCTGCCATCTTCTCCAAACCTTTTCAGATTTCAAGGGGATTATTTGCAGGTTCCCCACAAAGTCACTCACCGGAGGTGGTGTTTTGGGGTGGGGGGTTATCTTTTCTCTCCCTCTGCAGCCTGAGAACATCCTGTGTGTGACCTCGACCGGCCACATGGTGAAGATAATTGATTTTGGACTTGCCCGAAGGTAATGTCCAGACCATCGCCAGCCTGCGCCAGCCCCCTCTCCCCTTTCCGCACTCCTGATCCTGCTGTGTGCCTCTTCTGGGCACCGGGCGAGGGGGGGAGGGCACAGGATAAAGTCCTTTCCGAAGGGAGCAGGAACCTGATGCCCGCCTTCCCGGGGGGTGGAGAGGTCAGGCGTTTGTGTGCATTGATTGTGCTAGATTCTTCTCTCTCTCACTCACCTTCCCAGGTACAACCCAAGAGAGAAGCTGAAAGTGAACTTTGGCACCCCTGAGTTCCTGTCTCCGGAGGTGGTTAGCTACGAGCAGGTCTCCTACACCACGGATATGTGGAGCATGGGGGTCATCACCTACATGCTGTGAGTTGAGGGGCAGGGCTTTAATAAAATAATAATAATAATAATAATAATAATAATAATAATAATAATAATAATATTTATACCCCGCCCATCTGGCTGGGTTTCCCCAGCTAGTCTGGGCAGCTCCCAACAGAATATTAAAAACACGATAAAACATCAAACATTCAAAACTTCCCCAAACAGGGCTGCCTTCAGGTGTCTTCTTCTTCTTTTTTTTTTCTTACTATTTATTCAGAAAATGTATATGCCGCTTAACAAAAATCTGCAGCTGATTTACAGAAAAAGAATCAAAGTACAATAAGATATGCACAAAGTTCAGAATACAATTAATACATTTCGAATGCGTCATTTAAAACAGCCACTGAACAAGGTAGCGCTCTCAAACATCTCCAATAGGCCTGAGTAAACAACCAAACTTTTAGGAGACTTTTTTTCTCCCCCTCCTCTCTGGACAGACCTTCGTTCTTCAGATCTTTATCCATGTACACAGTCTGTTCATTCGAGCTTGTATGTTTGGGTTGGCTTCACCCCTTTCTATCCAATTCCTGTAAATTGCCCATTTATTTGTAATTCTTCGGCATTTATTTTCCCAACTATCCTCTGCCGCTATCTGTGCAAATATTTCAGATTGTACGTATTCAAAAACGTAATCATTCCATTTTCCCATTTCCCATTTAGCCCTTTCTTTCCATCCCAGTGCAATACCTTCAGGTGTCTTCTAAAAGTCAGATAGCTCTTTGTTTCTTTTGACATCTGGTGGGAAGGGGTTCCACAGGGTGGGTGCCACCACCGAGAAGGCCCTCTGCCTTGTTCCCCGTAACCTCACTTCCCACAGGTAAGGAACTGCCAGAAGGCCCCTCAGAGCTGGACCTCAGTGTCCGGGCTGAATGATGGGGGTGGAGATGCTCCTTCAGGTATACTGGACCGAGGCCGTTTAGGGCTTTCAAGGTCAGCACCAGCACTTTGAATTGTGCTCAGAAACGTACTGGGAGCCAATGTAGATCTTTCAGGACCAGTGTTATATGGTCTCGGCAGCCGCCCCCAGTCACCAGTCTGGCTGCTGCATTTGTCGTTTATTTCATTTTATTTATTACCGGTAATTGCATACCGTCGTTCATCCGGAGATCAGAGGGCGGCTCACAGACATAAAAGCACAAAATGAGAAAACGAAAACACATAATAAAACAAAGTGGCAGAAGGGAGGGACCCTGAGGGTGATCTAGCCCAACCCCCTGCAATGCAGGAATCGAAGCATCCCTGACAGTCGGCCCTCCAACCTCCGCTCAGAAACCTCCAAGGAAGGAGAGCCCACCACCTCCGGAGGGAGACTGTTCCACTGACGAACAGCTCTTGCTGTCAGAAAGTTGGAATCTCCCTTCTTGTAATTTGAACCCGTTGGCTGCGGTCCTGACCTCTGGGGCAGCAGGAATGTATTTGGCAGAAACGGAACTGCAGCAGAACACCCACAGCGTCGATTGCGGTGGAGAGAGGTTGGAAGGGAAATGGGCCCGGCAAGCCGATTTTCCGTGCTCTGACGTAGCCACAGCGTGTTCTTGAGCAGCCAGGCTGCTGGCCCCGGAGTCGCTTGCTTTTGCCAACTTGCTGAGCCCCAGGAGGGTTTTCCTTCACTTTATTGAGCCTTTATTGATGCTCTCTCCTCCTCTCCCCGCCCCGTTCCCCTCTCAGGCTGAGCGGACTCTCCCCTTTCTTGGGCGACAACGACACAGAAACCCTCAACAACGTCCTGGCAGCCAACTGGTATTTTGACGAGGAAGCTTTTGAGGGCATCTCCGAGGAAGCCAAGGACTTTGTCTCCAACTTGATTATCAAGAACAAAAGGTCTGGGACCAGTTGGGGCCAAAGGGGGGGAGCTTTGCTCTTTTCTGTGTGGGAACCGATTAACCTCCGGGTCAGCCAGAGAGCAAATGGAGAGGCACCACACCCTTCTCGCTTTTAACATTTTCTAGCTGGAGGGAGACCAGTAGAAAATTGCACGGGCTATTTAGAATCATGGAATCATATAGCTGGAAGGGACCAAAAGGGTCATCTAGTCCAACCCCCTTTTCACCCTGCGTGGCACTTGAACCCACGACCCTGAGTGTCTCATGCTCTACCGACTGAGCTATCCCAGTTGAAGAAGTGAATCTGGCTTCTGCTGTGATGACAGAGGAAGTTTCTGGAAAAGAGGGGAGGCGATAGAGGTTTCTAAAAGGAAGCTGGGTGCTGAGAAAGGGGGCAGAGAGACTTTTCCTCCGGCCTCACATGACACTAGAAGTTGTGGACATCTATAAGGACCTAAAAAGAGCTGGCTGCTGGATCAGGCCAATGGCTCATCTAGCCCAGCATCCTGTTCTTATGGTGGCCAGCCAGAAGCCTATGGGAAATCTGAAAGCAGGAGTCGAACACAAGCCCTCTACCCTCCTGGGGTCTCCATCAACTGGTATTCAGAAGCATTGCTGCCCCCAGCTGGGGAGGCAGAACAAAGCCATAATGACTAGTAGCCATCTGCGACCCTCTCCCTTTCCATGAATTTGCCCTGTCCTCTTTTAAAGGCGCCCATGTCTCCTGTTGGAGGGAGTTCCCCATTTTATCTCTGTGTGGTGTAGTGGTTAAGAGCGGTAGACTCGTAATCTGGTGAACGGGGTTCGCATCCCCGCTCCTCCACATGCAGCTGCTGGGTGACCTTGGGCTAGTCACACTTCTCTGAAGTCTCTCAGCCCCACTCACCTCACAGAGTATTTGTTGTGGGAGAGGAAGGGAAAGGAGAATGTGAGCTGCTTTGAGACTCCTTCGGGTAGTGATAAAGCGGGATATCAAATCCAAACTCCTCCTCCTCCTCCTCCTTCTGCTTCCCAAATGTCTCTCTATATATATTTGTTAGAAAGTTGTGATACATGGGATATCCAAACCGTGTGTTTGAAGGGGGCCATGCCCATAAAACAATAATAACACAGGATAAAAACACCCCATGGGGGGGGGGAAGCTGCAGTAACTGGCTGTGTGTGGCACCAATTGGCTGCTGACTGTGCAGTCGACAACTTCCTCCCCAACCGGCAGCAGAAGTCGAGTGCGAATTCTGCAAGGCAAGTTGGAACGCAGACTCTGTTGGATGCGCTTTCTATTCATTGCAGGGTTTTGTACGTTGCAGGATGGGGAGGGGCTAGGGGTTCTGGGATACAGCAGCTGCAGGTAGTGACCCCCCCCCGATAACCTTGGTCTCTTGCCCCCCCCCCCCTCCCCAGCGGACGCCTGAGCGCCGCACAGTGCCTGCAACACCCCTGGCTCAACAACTTGGGAGACAAAGCCAAGCGGGTCAACCGGCGGCTGAAATCCCAGGTCCTGCTCCGAAAATACGTGATGAAGAGGCGATGGAAGGTATTTGCTTATTTATTAAATTTCTATCCTGAGCTTCCTCCCAAAGGAAAGGGGCAGCCGGTCGTGGGAGGGAGGGAGCTCGCCGTATCCGGAGGGGGGGGGACGGTGGCTTTCGCCCATTTCCCCACTCTCCTGTGAGTCAACCCACAAGCTTTGGGCTCAGACTGGGAGGTCGTGCAGTGGCTGCTGTTGGGCCACCCACTCACTATTTTGGGCTGGGGTTCAATCACATACCAGCGGAATTCAGGTGGCGCAAGTCTAGTTGAGTGGGGGGGAGGCCTTGCACAACAAACCTGCTTCCCCCCCCCAAAAAATAAGACTTTTTGCAGCGAGGACAGAGAAAGGAAAATGCCCTGGGAAGTTTGCTATAACAGTAAACCCAAAATCTTTTTTTTTAATTTTTTAAAACAATATTCATTTACATTTAAATTATTTTAAGTTTTTGCACATTTGAATACCCAGACTTCCCCCCGCCCTCCCCTGGTTTCCAATTTTTATCTGTTCTTTTATATGTTGCATCAAATTGCATTTTTTCAAAATCATTTTATATCCTTTTTTAACTTTAGTCTTATTACATTAGAACTGTTATAACAATTGCTACTGGAAGGTGCTACTGGAAGGAATTTTTTAAATTTTGTTTTGACTATAACAATCCTATTAACTTTTTAAATATCTACAGTGTTCTTTAAGGTACTCTATAAATTTCTCCCACATTCTGCTAAAAAAAATTATCAGCTTAGTTCCTGATCTCCACGGTCAACTTTGCCATTTCGGCATAGTCCATCTTCTTGGTTATACACCCTTGATTGGAACTTTCTCTTCCTTCCACTTATGGGCAAAAAGCATTCTTTTTAAGTACTTTGGTATTTCATCCCCTATTATTCCCAATAGAAAAGTTTCTGGTTCTTTGATAAAGGCTAACTTGAACATTTTTTTCAATTCATTACATATCATTTCCCAGAATTCTTTTACTGTTTTACATGCCCACCACAGTAAACTCAGAATCTTACCCAGGGCTCCCACAGACCATTTCCCCTTCCTCGTAGGCAACGAAAGAAATTCTGCAACGGAAGTTAGAAGCACAAACCTTGATTTGCATACTTTATTTGCATTGCAGAATGCAGCTTTCCTTGATGCGGAATTTTAATTTATTATAATTTGGTGTGAGCTTTCTAGCCTTAATGCTTCCCCCCTTTTTTTCTCCCTCTTGTTTGCCTTTTCTTTTTCAACCGCGCAGAAAAACTTCATCGGCGTCTGTGCTGCGAACCGGTTCAAGAAGATCACCAGCGCGGGATCCCTGACCGCGTTGGGCGTCTGAGTGGCGGGGCTGGAAGCGGGCAGAATCGAGCGACATGTGGACGGAAAGGGGGCAGGGGGAACCCCAACGGGAAGCTTGAACTGTGTTGTGCTCCTTGGTGCCCCACGTCTCAGGGACTTGCTTGGGCAAGAGGATTGGGCCCTGCCCCAGAGGTGGCTCCATCCCGGAGAGCTGGAGGCAAGAAGCCGGTGGATGCCGGCCTGGAACATTTCAGCAGGGAAGCTCCTTCCATGTGTAGGAAATTTGCTCTCTCCAATAGCAGCCCCATATTCCCGCGCAGTTCCCACTAAGCGAGTCTTCCCCACCTCTCCATATTGTCTGACTTGAGCACCGTCCTCCTGTTTAGTGGACATTGTGCTGCCTCTCCTTCTTGGACTCCACGCTCCACACAAACCCACCTTTGTGGGTGCCGTGCTGTTTTTGGACTGCTGCTAAGGACCTCATCCGACATACGTCTGACCGTTTTCTGCTTCCAAGGGACCTTCCGAAACCACCGCAGCCAACTGCGTCTCCTTGCTACGCCTTGTTTTTTGCCTCCGATTCCACCGTGCAGACTTTAAGGGAACTGGTTTCTGGGTTTCTGGCTGCGGCTTGGCTGAACTGCGGTTTCCCCGCTGTGACTGTCCTCTCCCCAGCCGCTGGGACTGGTTCTGTAACCCACAGGGCTTTATCCCCAGCGAGCCAAAATCTTGACCCCCCCGGTGCTGTGGAGAGCAGCACCTTCCCAAGCCCCAGGTTTGTGCTTACAGGGGGTATTGGATCCCCACCCCCACCCCACCCCCCGACTGAGAAAGATGGCTCCCAAACCTTTCCTATAAGGATTTTGCCAACCCTGCCAACCCTGCGCCCTTCTCCCTTTGCAGAATGGCTTCTCTGCTTCCAATCTGCTTGCACCACCCACAAACCGATCGCTACCTTGACACACACACCCCAGACCTCTCTGCTCTGCCTTTTTGCACAGAAGTTGTGCCTCATGACCCTGCTTAGGAAGGCCTTGTCCGTTCCTGACCCCGCTACCCCCTCCCCAGGGCGTGCTCCCGGCCAGTTAGCAGTGCCCCCTGCATGCTCTTGGAGTTAGCTGGGGTTCCTTTAGCACAAGCAATGCCTTGCAGATCCCCTCCACCAAAAACACACACACCAAAAACAACCCCAAGGACTTGAACCCCACTGTGCCATGCCGGCTTGGACTGCTGTGAGAAGCTGATAATGCGGACAGGAAACTGCCTTTTCCGGCCTGCGCACTCGGAGATCCTCTAGGCTCTGGGCGTGCAGGAAGCAAACAACCGGCATTCCAGCAGGAGCATCCCCAGATGGGCAGCTGGTGCAGAGGAGGAGCTGGAGAAAAAGAAGACAGCATTGTGCAAAACCACTTTGTGCTAACCTCTTTGCCCTCCTGAGCTGCCGAAGGGTCTGGAAGGGGAAGGGGAGAGGTGGAAGGGGGTGGGGGGAGAGCAAGGCTCTTGCATCCCTCACCCCCCCACCAGAGGAAGAGGGGAAGGAGATGGACTAATGAAGACCATCTGGGCTGGGCTGGCCTCGCCACTGCCGCCTCCTTGCCCATCTGAAAGGGCTGCTTCAGAGCCGGCCACCAACGGAGAGGAACTGCTCCGAGTGTGCCTGTTGAGTGGAGATCTCCTCCATCAGCCCAGGGTCACTCCCCTGCAGATCCCGCGAAACCGGCCTCAAACGGAACTGCAGGCCAAAGCCGAGCGTGTTTTGCAAAAACCTCTTTTATTATTTAAACTTCCCTCCAACTCCCCGTTAGGTTAATGACCCAGAATAACCCGGGTAAACGTAGTTCCGTGGAAGGGTGTGGGGGGAAGCAGGGGTGTTGACAACAGTTTAATTGTGGCTTTCAGTTCCTGCAGCACTGTGGTGTGCTTTGGGAATCCTCACTGCATGTGTCTTTCCCGCAGCCGAGCCAGGTAGGTCACTCGTGAGCCCATTTTCCTGATGGGCAAGCTGAGGCCAGAAGGAACCGGTACAAGGTACGTGTGGACTGCCACCGAAAGGAGAAACCTGGGGTCTCTCCCATCTCCTGCTTAGCAGGGGGTTGGACTGGATGGCCCTTGTGGTCTCTTCCAACTCTATGATTCTACGATTCCTGGTAATATGTACAGGCTGCCCCAACCTGACGCCTGCCAGATGTTCTGGACTACAACTCCCAACAACATCACCCAGCATATCTGCTGGCCAGGGATGGTGTTGGAAGGGCAGTAGCCCAGTGGCAGAACACCAGTCCCAGGTTCCATCCCTGGCATCTCCAGGTAGGGCCAGGAAAACACCCCACTTGAAGCCCTTGGACAGCTACTGCAAGTCAGTATAAGCAATGCTCAGCTGAATGGACCCGTGAGTCTGACTTGGAATCATGCAACATCATATTTTCCAATGTGATGGAAGGGGGTGGACTCTGCTTCCTGGGAGGTTTCTAAGCAGAGATTGGATGCCCATCTGTCATGGAATCTCAAGTTGAGAGATTGGATGCCCATCTGTCATGGAATCTCAAGCAGTAGACTCGTAATCTGGTGAACTGGGTTCGCTTCCCCGCTCCTCCACATGCAGCTGCTGGGTGACCTTGGGCTAGTCACACTTCTCTGAAGTCTCTCAGCCCCACTCACCTCACAGAGTGTTTGTTGTGGGGGAGGAAGGGAAAGGAGAATGTGAGCCACTTTGAGACTCCTTCGGGTAGTGATAAAGCGGGGTATCAAATCCAAACGCTTCAAGAGGCTGAGTGCTTTAGACCATAGTGCTACCATCGTCCTTCCCAGAGGGGAACTACTTCCTACTTTGGGAACCACTGATTTAGCAGTGGAGAAAAGGGTGTGTTTTTCTGTCCATTTTAACTTTGGTCTGATGCTGGAGGCGGGGAGTGTGTGGTTGGGGATTGCGTGTATTTTCTGACAGTTGCGGGAGGGCGGATCCTGTGTCTATTGATTTACTAAGCTTTCCCCCAGTTCCACAAAGTTCTCTGGCTTGGGTTTGTCACGGTGCCTCCCCATGGAAAAGAAGCAGTTTCTGCTCTTCCCCCCACCCCCCGGTTGTGTCTGGCTGAGTGATCTCTTGATGTGCCCCCAGCGCCCCCACCCCTTGTCGAATGTAAATAAATGTACAGATTCAAGTACCAGTCCTTTGTCTTGCGTCCTCCAAAGGAGGGTGGGGAGGGCTGCGTTTTTCTGAGTGCAGCAGGGTGATTCCTGCAGGGTTGGGCTAGATGACCACCAGGGTCCCTTCCAACCTTACAATTCTGGGTTGCTGCGTCCTGCACTAGCAATGGGGAAGGGGCAGTGCGGTCTTAAGGCCCTGGGGACACTTTTTTTTATTAGTGAAAAGGTGAGTAAGAAGTGGCACGGCTGAAGCTTATACAATTATGTATCGGGTTTATAAGATTACGGCGTTGAGAAATTCTTTCTCCTTCTCTCATAATGTGAAAACTTGTGGAGTTCCAAAGAAGCTGAACGTTGAAAGATTCGGGGCAGAGAAACGAAAGGACTCCTTCGGACAGCACACAGTTAAACGATGAAACTTTATCTCACTGGAGGCAGCCTTGGCTGCTTTTTTGGGGACAAAGTAATAATCATTAATATAATAATAATAATAATAAATCTTTACTACGGTCATAGACCAGCAAATAAATAAGAATAAAATTGTGTACCCCACCACCGAGACCATTCCATTGAAACTATCCAACCTCCCAAAATTTCAGCACCTCTTGCGATGGTTTGACCCCTTTCCATTTTAACAGCACAAGTTCTACAAACACCCTCCATATCCTCAAAATCATCTCTCCTGCATATTCCCCGCCTTACCTTAATGGCACATTCGAAACAAAATAGGAAACAAAATAGGAAATTCTTTCCAGTAGCACCTTAGAGACCAACTGAGTTTGTTCTTGGTATGAGCTTTCGTGTGCATGCACACAAAAGCTCATACCAAGAACAAACTCAGTTGGTCTCTAAGGTGCTACTGGAAAGAATTTCCTATTTTGTTTCCTATTTTGTTTCGACTATGGCAGACCAACACGACTACCCACCTGTTAATGGCACATGTTAATTTATCACTAATGGCTATATCCCACACCTCCTTATACCTTCCTTCCATTTTACATTCTGCTTGCCCCTTCCACTTCCTATCTGTCATGATTTGTGCGGCTGTCAATAAATTTGTTAGCAAGTCCTTCGTGGTCTGGGAACCTCCCACCCCGGGATGACCAGGCCCTGCGCTCCACAGTTGGAGACCCGCAATGCTTCTGACTCCCAGTTGCTGGAAACTGCAGGAAGGGAGAGGGCTCTTGAGTTCGATTCCTGCTTGCTGGTTTCCTGCAGGCACCTGGTCAGCCACTGTGAGAAGAGGACGCTGGGCTAGATGAGCCACTGGCCTGATCCAGCAGACTATTATTATGTTCTTATGCCTTGGGTTCCAGGTATGCACCCCTGGGGCAGCAGGTAAGCGGAGGAGAGCGGTGGCCCTTGATTCTGGGTGCTCCATGGCCCACCTGGGTGCTCCAGGTGGGTGAACTGCCTTTTCTTGCCCGTCTGGAGAGACCAGTAGTATTGTACCTGCCTTTTTGATTGCTGACTGACAGCGGAAGTCTCCCACGGAAAGTAATGGACTCTCCTTCCTCTGAGGCTTTTAAGTACAGGTTGGATGGCCATCTGTCAGGGGTGATTTATTTGAGATTCCTGGAATATTTTTTTGGCAGTAAGAGCCGCTCGGCAGTGGAACAGACTCCTACGAGAGGTGGTGGACTCTCCTTCCTTGGAGGTTTTTAAGCAGAGGTTGGATGGCCATCTGTCAGGGGTGATTTGTTTGAGATTCCTGCATTGCAAGGGGGCTGGACTAGATGACTCCTGGGGGTCCCTTCCGACTTTGCAATTCTGTGACACTGGCTCAGCTCCTGGCTCCTCCGCTCAGTCTTCAGCCGAGCTGCCGGTCAGCAGACTTGCCAGACCAGCCACTGCCTCGCTCTCGCTGCCCTGCGATTGGATGATTCTATATATAGAATTTCCTTCCCAAGAGGGCATCCAGCTGGCTGCAGCTTCCCAGAATGGCATTCAGGAGAGGTTGCCCAGGGTGTTTCACAAGCCTGCGATTGCACAGCATGGCCCTGTCCCAGTCTGCCGGAGGAGCCCAAGGGGGCAAGGCAGGCCATGTGCTGCAGCACCCGTGGCGGATCCCAAGCCTGAACGTGTGCAGAGGAGGGTGACCAAGATGATCCAGGGTCTGGAAACCAAGCCTTATGAGGAACAGTTGAAGGAACTGGGTATGTTTTGCCTGGAAAAGAGACTCTCATCAAATATCTCAAGGGCTGTCACGTGGAAGAGGGAGCAAGCTTGTTTTCTCCAGCTCTGGAGGGTAGGACTCGAACCCATGGCTTCAAATTGCAGGAAAGGAGATTCCGATTAAACATTCGGAATATTTTTTTTTTTTGGCAGTAAGAGCCTTTCGGCAGTGGAACAGACACCTACGAGAGGTGGTGGACTCTCCTTCCTTGGAGGTTTTTAAGCAGAGGTTGGATGAGCCTCTGTCATGGATGCTTCAGCTGAGATTCCTGCATTGCAGGGGGTTGGACTAGATGACCCTCGGGTCCCTTCCATTCTATGATTCTATAACAGAAGTGGCATTTAGTGGTGTCCTATGAGCTAGACGTGTACTTTGTGGTGAGATGAGATCTTTTCTCTCCCATCTGCCTCTCTTGGTTAGTGTTTCCTTCCAGCCTTTCCCGGCGCAAGGAAGACCGTTCCTTCTCCACTCAAGATTAGTTTTATACAGAGCGTCTCATTGATGCTTTGCTTCCCTTGGGAATAGAATCAACCTCTGTCACTTTCCAGATGTGGTTTTGCAGACTGACCAGTTCCTAATAATTGGTGTTCAGGGATGACCTCTGCAGAGCCTTCATTATTTGCAGGCAGGCAACACACACAAAGGGTCTTTGTGGGTTTTGGAAATGTGTTTGTGGACAGCAACAAATGGAGATAATACTGTATGTGCATTTCTTCTACTCTCTCTGTCCCTGGGTCATGCCAGATCCTGTCCTGCCAGCAAGAGCTGATGGATCCCTTCTCTCTCCCCTATATCCACTGGGCATTCTGTTGCCTTTGCGGTTTGTCAGCTGCCCAGAGAAGGAGCTCTCCCTGCTGATGATTTCAAGTGAGCGACCGTACAAGCAATGTTGTATTGGCAACCTTTTATTGGAAGAACGTTGTTGCACGCCGCTTCAAACTCTGACCAGCGCGAGATTCCAGGGCTTCCTAGCGCCGAGGCACTGCGGAAACTGTGGTGTCTTCATGATATATGGTTTATTTACACATCTATGCAACCTGAGCCTACGATGGAGGGGTTCAACAGCATTCATGCCCCCCACCCAAAGGGTCTTGTTTCTCCCATAGCCACAGGCTTTGGATTCAAATAGAAATCAAATGTTGCTCTGACTCCCCCTCTCCAGCTTGCTTCACTTCCAAGTCACATAACTGCAACTCAGTTGGTGAGAGTGTGGTGCTCATAATGCCAAGGCTGTGGGTTCGATTCCGGTACGGGCAGTAGCTTATTCCTGCATTGTAGGGGGGTCAGACTAGATGATACTCAGGGTCCCTTCCAGCTCTACAATTCCACGAGCCTAAATTCTGGCTTTGTCTTCCAACTAGCCACAGAGCCCTTCCCCCCCTCCCTTAATGGCTCTTCACCCAGGGGTCAGCAAACTTTTTCAGCAGGGGGCCGGTCCACTGTCCCTCAGACCTTGTGGGGGGCCGGACTATATTTTATGGGGGGGGGGAAATGAACGAATTCCTATGCCCCACAAATAACCCAGAGATGCACTTTAAATAAAAGCACACATTCTACTCATGTAAAAACACCAGGCAGGCCCCACAAATAACCCAGAGATGCATTTTAAATAAAAGGACACATTCTACTCATGTAAAAACACGCTGATTCCCGGACCAGCCGCGAGCCGGATTTAGAAGGAGATTGGGCTGGATCCGGGCCCCAGGCCTTAGTTTGCCTACCCATGACTCAGGCAGCGATCACTTCACCGGGAACCTAGCCTGTATATTATTTGAACACTTGCTGGAATCCAGGGCTTAGAAGGATCTCGGCATGCAGCTTCCTGCTACCCACCCAAAACTCATAACAAAAATCTTTACACGTTTTCAGATTGGAAGAACATTGTCTTACTTTTCTCCATGCAAAATCCGATCGCTTCTTCCGCCACCCACTAGGTTCTGTGAGTAATCGGAGATAAGATCGGCAGTCCCAGGGAAGGAAGGGGGGTGGTATCCAGTCCAAGAGGGCAGGAAGAGGGGAAAGTCTGCAATCCCATGATGAAAGAGGTGAAGGTCTGCCTGGGAAGGGGGAGTGTGATTGTAGGGCCAAGTGAGGACTCCATCACTACTGCAAGGGGTTGGGCACCGTCCCTGAAATTATAGGAACCCCAACCAGGGCCGGATTTAGGTTTGATGCGGCCCTCAGCTACTGAAGGTAATGGGGCCCTTTATATGTCCAGCTGTCCTTTGTTCAACAACAAATGGTTGCTGTTTTTTTGTGTTGAATATATGCTATATGGTAATTTATGGACCGAATAGGTATCTAAAGCCATTTGCACATAACAAAATACGTATTTTATCAAAGTAATTGTTGAACTGAAATACAATTAAGAAGAAGGATATTAATAGTGAAATACAGGAGGGGCCCATTACTTACATCATAGGCGCCTACACAACACAAAGCGCTGTTGCTATTTGTTTTATTTTATTTGTTTTTTATCTTATATTTTGGAAATGTACACCCAGGGTTGTTTTTTGGGGGGGGGCCCAAGAGAGTGGGGCCCTAAGCTATAGTTTGTTTAGCTTATATGTAAATCCGGCACTGACCCCAACGCAAGAGACCATTTGAACCTCAGTCCAAGCCAAGGCCGGCTGCTGAGGAACATCATCACAGAAAGAAATGTCTTTTAGGAGCTGGTGCGACAGAGATAGGAACTTGGTTTGGTTCACATTTCACAGATTCAGAATCATAGGGTCATCTGGTGCAACCCTTTGCAATGCAGGAATCTCAATTAAAGCATCCAGGACAGGTGATCACCCGACCTCTGCTTAAATAATAATAATAATTAATAATAATAATAATAATAATAATTTATTTGTACCCAGCCACTCTGGGTGGCTTCCATCAAATATTAAAATACATTTATAATATCACAGATTAAAAACTTCCCTAAACAGGGCTGCCTTCAGGTATTTTCTGAATGTCAGGTAGTTGTTTATTCCCTTGACCTCTGATGGGAGGGCGTTCCACAGGGCGGGCGCCACCACCGAGAAGGCCCTCTGCCTGGTTCCCTGTAGCTTTGCTTCTCGCAGTGAGGGAACCGCCAGAAGGCCCTCGGCGCTGGATCTCAGTGTCCGGGCTGAACGATGGGGGTGGAGACGCTCCTTCAGGTATACAGGACCGAGGCTGTTTAGGGCTTTGAAGGTCAGCACCAACACTTTGAATTGTGCTCGGAAATGTATTGGGAGCCAATGTAGATCTCTCAGGACTGGTGTTATGTGGTCTCGGCGGCCGCTCGAAGTCACCAGTCTAGCGTTCTGGATTAATTGCAGTTTCCGGGTCACCTTCAAAGGTAGCCCCACATAGAGTGCATTGCAGTAGTCCTCCAAGGAAGGAGAGTCCACAACCTCCCAAGGGAGACCGTTCCACTTTCAGCAGGGAATTACCTGAGTTGTCCTTCTCGAACCAACGCATGGACTTAAGCAGCTATTCTTCAAAATCTACACTTCTCCAGCTTTGAAGTTTGAAGTTCCCCCACCGAGAAAAGAAATGCAAAAAGGCACACACTCATGGAAGTTAACACACAAAAGAGAATTACATTCGGGGAAATGGCTTGCACAGACATGTACACTGGAACAAATTGTATGCAGTTAGGAGAAATGCGCACTGCCGTGCCGGTGGTCTTGCATGAGGACTTTACAAAATAGCAATAATGGTAGGCTGATAGGGGAATGTGGCAAACTGGAAAAGATTGGGGAAAAGAGAACCTGGGATTGGCATATTCTTCCATCCCTAGGTAAGGCACATGGAGGATGTGTCCCTTATTGAGGAGTAGAAGAATCTGTCAGTTTTGACACACAGAGAGAAATGTGTGTGTGATGATGAGTTGGACATTATAATTAAAAGTAAGGTAACCTTTAGGTATAAATGGTCAAAGCCTGGAAACAATGCCTTATGAGGAACGGCTTAAGGAGCTGGGTATGTTTAGCCTGGAGAAGAGAAGGTTAAGGGGTGATATGATAGCCATGTTCAAATATATAAAAGGATGTCATATAGAGGAGGGAGAAAGGTTGTTTTCTGCTGCTCCAGAGAAGCGGACACGGGGCAATGGATTCAAACTACAAGAAAGAAGATTCCACCTAAACATTAGGAAGAACTTCCTGACAGTAAGAGCTGTTTGACAGTGGAATTTGCTGCCAAGGAGTGTGGTGGAGTCTCCTTCTTTGGAGGTCTTTAAGCGGAGGCTTGACAGCCAGGAATGCTTTGATGGTGTTTCCTGCTTGGCAGGGGGTTGGACTGGATGGCCCTTGGGGTCTCTTCCAACTCTATGATTTTATGATTCTATGAAATATTATAACCCATTTGTATGGCCCATCTTCCCTCCAGGTTGCTCAGAATGGCATCCCATCTTAAGCTCAAAACAGCCCTTTGAGGGAGGTTCAGCCAAGAGAGATGGGGTTTTCAATCCTTGTAGCTGTGCAAGGATTTGAATGCAGGTATGGTGCTGGAGGAGACTCTTGAGAGTTCCATGGACTGCAAGAAGATCAAACCTATCCATCCTCAAAGAAATCAGCCCTGAGTGCTCACTAGAAGGACAGATCCTGAAGTTGAGGCTCCAGTACTTTGGCCACCTCATGAGAAGAGAAGACTCCCTGGAAAAGACCCTGATGTTGGGAAAGATGGAGGGCACAAGGAGAAGGGGACGGCAGAGGATGAGATGGTTGGACAATGTTCTCGAAGCGACTGGCATGAGTTTGGCCAAACTGCGGGAGGCAGTGAAGGATAGGCGTGCCTGGCGTGCTCTGGTCCATGGGGTCACGAAGAGTCGGACATGACTGAACGACTGAACAACAACCTGCTGGCATAAGGCCTGAACTGTCTTCTTCCAAGAGTTCACAGGTCCCCAGCATTTGTGTGTATGTGTATGTGTGTGTGTGGGGGGGAGTTTTCCTGCTCCACCTACCCCTGTGCCCTTTTTCACATCCTCCCCTTTCCCAGCGCCTTTTGCAGAGGAGCAAAACACATTTTCCAAAAACAAGCAGACCAGCCAACGTCAGCTCCTCTGAATGGTGCCAGCAGAGTCAGACTTGGCTCACTGGCCAGGACTGTCACATCCAACCTCTTTCAGACTCCCTTTCACTGACGCTGGCGAAAAGAAAGTCTCTCCCTCCCTCCCTCCCTCCCTCCGTCTGTCTGTCTCTCTTTTCAACCCCCACCATCAGATTCCAACTGAGGAAGGAAAGTGAGTCAGGGACCAGCCTGGCGTCGCTGGCTGCCTTTTCCAGCCAAAATAGGCTGACCGGGTGTGTGTGTGTGTGTGTGTTTGTGACCCAGCCAGATGCCAAGTCTTGGGGTTGACCTCGTGGCAAGGAAGGGCCACCGAGAGGATGCTGGCACTGCCGTGGGACAAACAATGACAGATGCTTCTGGGTACCTGCGTTAAGAGGCGTTAAGAGCACTCTTGAAGATGGGGGGGCGGCGGACCTGGCCAGGGTAGTACAGCAGCAGCAGTGGTGGTTTGGCTTCAGGAGAAACCTAGAATTGTGGGGACCTCTAAGGGTCCTGTAGTCCAACGGCCTGGAATGCAGCAATCTCAACTCAAGCACCCCAGAGGCATCCGGTCAGCCCAGGGCCGCCCCACCCATGAAGCAAGGAAAGGCAACTGCCTCAGGCAGCAGCATCCTGAGGAGTTGTTGTTGTTCAGTCGTTCAGTCGTGTCCGACTCTTCATGACCCCATGGACTAGAGCACGCGAGGCACTCCTGTCTTCCACTGCCTCCTGCAGTTTGGCCAAACTCATGCCAGTCGCTTCGAGAACACTGTCCAACCATCTCATCCTCTGTCGTCCCCTTCTCCTTGTGCCCTCCATCTTTCCCAACATCAGGGTCCTTTCCAGGGAGTCTCCTCTTCTCATGAGGTGGCCAAAGTGTTTGAGCCTCAGCTTCAGGATCTGTCCTTCCAGTGAGCACTCAGGGCTGATTTCTTTGAGAATGGATAGGTTTGATCTTCTTGCAGTCCATGGGACTCTCAAGAGTCTCCTCCAGCACCATAATTCAAAAGCATCAATTCTTCGGCGATCAGCCTTCTTGATGGTCCAGCTCTCACTTCCGTACATCACTACTGGGAAAACCATAGCTTTAACTATACGGACCTTTGTCGGCAAGGTGATGTCTTTGCTTTTTAAGATGCTGTCTAGGTTTGTCATTGCTTTTCTCCCAAGAAGCAGGCGTCTTCTAATTTCGTAACTGCTGCCACCATCTGCAGTGATCATGGGGTAGCAGATCTCAAAGTAGATTTTGATTGCAGAGGGCAGCGACCAAGATGATCGAGGTTGTAGAAACCAAGCCTTATGAGGAACGGTTGAAGGCGCTGGGGTTTTTTCGGAGACTGAGAGGAGATACGATAGCCATCTACAAATATCTCAAGGGCTGTCCCATGGAGGAGGGAACAAGCTTGTTTTCTCCTGCTCCGGAGGGTAGGACTTGAACCGGCGGCTTCAAGTTACAAGAAAGGGGATTCCGACTAAACATCAGGAAGAACGTTTGGACAGCAAGAGCTGTCACACAAGAGGTGGTGGACTCTCCTTCCTTGGAGGTTTTTAAGCAGAGGTTGGATGGCCAACTGTCATGGATGCTTTAGCTGAGATTCCTGCATTGCAGGGGGTTGGACTAGATGACCCTTGGGTGGTCCCTTCCAACTCTACAATTCTATGACTTTCTTTGCTCCTGGTTTTAATGTTCACTCCCCACTTCCTCCCTGGCAAGGAGGCAGGCGCCATTTTGCAGTTCAGAAGCCAAAATGCCTTGGGCGAGCCATGTGAGAACCGGATGCTGGACTAGATGGGCCATTGGCCTGATCCTGCAGGCTCTTCTTCTGTCCTTACGACACCCAGGTAGTGTTGCAATGTCTCGCGGCCTCCGGGAAGCGACGTGAGGTTGCTAAGTGAGAGGCTGGCCGCCGGCGTGCCTCGCCTCCTCCGCGGTGCCAAGGAGCTCCTTCCGCCTCTCCCTGAGCTGGGAGAGTTTCCTCCCAGACCGTTTCCTGCTGACAACCCCTGACCAGTCCCTCCCAGTGACCACCCTGCGGCCCTGGCTGGGAACCAGAGCAGCAGCATCTGGTTTGAGTTACCCCGAGAGCTGCTGCTGACGTCTCCTTCCTGTCTGGTTCCCAGGAGTTCGGCTCTGCCCGAAATTATGTCGCCCACCTTCAGAGCTGGGCGTGGGGGGAGGAGGGGAGAGGCACAGCCTCAGAGGCCAGGATCCATCCAGGCTGCGGGGAGAGAGATGGCGACGGGGCCTGGCTGGCTTCCCCCTGCCCCTTTGCAGAACTGACCACTCCTTGCGTTATTCTGGGCACGTATTGGGGTTTCTTTCGCTCGCCTCCGTCCCAGCCTGCTTCCCCAGGGGAGTTTCCCGGCCGGCTAGAAGAGGCTCTTGGTCATTGATTCACATTCCCTCAGACCTGCGGTAGCGTTGGGCTGCCAGGCTGGCTCCAGGCTATAAATGGCTCCAGGGTTGGTCGCGGTTGAGGCCAAGGGGACAGTCTGCCTCCAAGGGGGCCCTGGAAGATGAGGCAGAGGCCGGGCCCAGGGCACTCACTCGGATGTGATGTTGAAGCACAGCGAGAGAAGCAGGCTGGAGGGGAGACCTCAAAAAGGCAAGGACGGAGAGGGTTGAGAAGCGAGCCGTGAAAAAGACTCTAGGAAGCAAAAATGGAGACACTGTACCTTTGTTTGTTTGTTTGTTTGTTTTGTAGCACAATAACACCTTTAGTAAAAACTAATTAAAAAAACAAAACAGAGAGGGCTGAACGTGTCCCTGCCCCAAAAGAAGATGCAAGGTAGTGACAAATTCTAAGCAAATCTGAGCTAATTCTCTCTGGTGGAACGGTCTTGGAGGTTTTTAAGCAGAGGTTGGATGGGCATCTCTCATGGCTGCTTTAGCTGAGATTCCTGCATTGCAGGGGGTTGGTCTAGATGCCCCCGGGTCCCTCTCTTCCGCCTCTTTTTACCACGTCTTTTGTGTTCTCGTTTTGTGTTTCCTTTCTACCTCTTGTTGTTGTTCAGTCATCCAGTCATGTCCGACTCTTCGTGACCCCATGGACCAGAGCACGCCAGGCACGCCTATCTTTCACTGCCTCCCGCAGTTTGGCCAAACTCATGCCAGTCGCTTCGAGAACGCTGTCCACCCATCTCGTCCTCTGTTGTCCCCTTCTCCTTGTGCCCTCCATCTTTCCCAACATCAGGGTCTTTTCTAGGGAGTCTTCTCTTCTCATGAGGTGACCAAAGTATTGGAGTCTCAACTTCAGGATCTGTCCCTTCTACCTCTACGATTCTCTGATTTACTTAGAATTTGAAGTGGAGAGACAGTGTCACATAGTGGCTAGAGTGTCGGACTAGGACCTGGCAGACCAGGGTTCGAATCCCTCACTCGGTCATGTGGTTCGCTCCGTGACCTTGAGCCGGTCCCTGCCTCTTTCAGCCTACCCTACCTCGCAGGGGTGTTGTGAGGATTAAATGAGGGTGGGGAGAGGCGTGTACACCACCTTGAGCTCCCTGGGAGGAAAGGGAGCGATATGAAGGCATTTAGTAAATAAAACAAATGAATCTGATGGGGGCTTTAGAGGCTGCGCTTGTTACACTGGAGATGGATGAGTCAGGGTGGCATCAGGGGGCAGACCTCAATGGCAGAGTTGCACCTGGTTTCCGCGGAGAACGGCCCAGACTCGGTCCTTGGCTCCATCTGCAGTCAAAAGGCTCAGGTAGGAGGTGATGGAAATACCCTTCTCTTTCCAGGGTCCTGGAAAAACAGCAGAGTCTTGCTGGGGCAATTAAAAGCTCACGAAGTCCAGCATGCTGTTCTCTTTTTAATGACTCTAATAATAATTGTTATTAGTTTTCAATTATGGTTTTCCCAGTAGTGACGTATGGAAGTGAGAGCTGGACCATCAAGAAGGCTGATCGCCGAAGAATGGATGCTTTTGAATTCTGGTGCTGGAGGAGACTCTTGAGAGTCCCATGGACTGCAAGAAGATCAAACCGATCCATTCTGATGGAAATCAGCCCTGAGTGCTCACTGGAAGGACAGATCCTGAAGCTGAGGCTCCAACACTTTGGCCACCTCATGAGAGGAGAAGACTCCCTAGAAAAGACCCTGATGTCGGGAAAGATGGAGGGCACAAGGAGAAGGGGACGACAGAGGATGAGATGGTTGGACAGTGTTCTTGAAGCTACTAACATGAGTTTGACCAAACTGCGGGAGGCAGTGAAAGATAGGGGTGCCTGGTGTGTTCTAGTCCATGGGGGTCACGAAGAGTCGGACACGGCTGAACGACTAAACAACAACAAAGCTCTCACACGCTTGTGATCCCCTGTAGCTGATATTCAGAGGCAGACTTCATGGAGGAGAGGACTGCTAGCCATTGGGGGGGGGGGCAATAGAAATATTTAACTAACTGACCAATCACGTCAGTTCTGCCCCCCCAACAAAATCCTGGCTATGCCCATGAGACCTACTAGCCACAATGGCTCTGCCCCCGCAGTTGGAGGCAGCAGTGCTTCTGAGTACCAGCTACTGGAAACCGCAGGAGGGGAGGTGGATCTTGGGTTCGAGACCTGCTTGTGGGTTTCCTATTGGGACACTGGGTTTGCCACTGTGAGAGCAGGATGCTGGACCAGAGGGGCCACTGGCCTGATCCTGCAGGCTCGTCTTATATTCTTCCCTATGTTCTTGTGGTCCTAGAGGCAATACATAGCCACCTTTCATAGAATCATAGAATCCTAGAGTTGGAAGAGACCCCAAGGGCCATCCAGTCCAACCCCCTGCCAAGCAGGAAACACCATCAAAGCATTCCTGACAGATGGCTGTCAAGCCTCCGCTTAAAGATCTCCAAAGAAGGAGACTCCACCACACTCCTTGGCAGCAAATCCCACTGCCGAGCAGCTCTTACTGTCAGGAAGTTCTTCCTAATGTTTAGGTGGAATCTTCTTTCTTGTAGTTTGAATCCATTGCTCTGTGTCCGCTTCTCTGGAGCAGCAGAAAACAACCTTTCACCCTCCTCTATATGACATCATTTTATATATTTGAACATGGCTATCATATCACTTGTTCGGCTTCCCAAGAATATGCACATGTGAGGCAGCCTGAAGAGGACCAAGCTAGATTTGATGCAGAAGGCAAATGCGATGTCTCTTGACATGGGCTCCAAATTTGATTGGAGGCGGGGCATATAAGCTTAGCCTCCAGTCCCACCCCACGGGTCACTTCCCTCCTTAGGAAATCAATCCCTTGTCCCAAGATGGGGAGATTAAATGGTGCTGGCTATTTAAGGAGCACCCATCCTGATTCCTTTGTGAATAGGCTAGCTGAGGGGTCACCCCACACTTCCCCAGGGCATTTCCCCATCACTTTCCTTACTGCAGAACGTCTTGCTTTTGGGAGAAAGCGGCTTTGAATGCCTCCCGTTGACTGTAACCACGCAGCCTCAATTTCCCAATGTGTGACAGAATCCCACCCCAAAACCAAAACAGGCTGGAGGGGGGAAATGCCGCAGGAAAGAAGGGCCGTCCCAATAGTGGGAGAAGCCGACAGCCGTTCTTCCCCTTGACAACACAGCCCCATTTCTTCCTCCTCTCCCTTTGCTCTGCTCAGGAACATCTTCTCCCGCCACCAGGACTTGTGGGGTCGGAGGAAAGGGAACGGGATGGGGGCTGTGAGCTGGCGCTTCGACCCCAAATGCCGCTGTCGATCTTGGCTCTGGGGTAGCTGCAAAAGTCCTTCGGTGCCCCCAAGATGGAGCCAGAGTGGAGCCCCTTGCTGCTCTCCACCCCTTGCTTGCTTCCACTGCCCAGATGCGCGGAGAACTTCTGTGGGATCCTGCTCTGTGCAGGCACTCATCCAGACCACCCACCCAGAGGAAGGAGGAAGAGGTGGGTGGGCAGGAATAGGAGCCAAAGATTTCTGGTACAGTGAAAAGATACTGGGGATTGCATCATGAATATGTGCATTTGTACATAAGGGGTGTGTGTTATTGTTCCCCAAAAATCTCTTCCCCCCCCCCTTCCCCTGGACTTGGGATAATATTAGCAGTGCAAGGGGAGCATCAGGCATCAGCCAGGTGACAGAATCCTGGCCAGCAGCTCTGTGGTCTTTCTATGAAGTTTACTTTATAAATTGAGAAAGTGGATAGAGGAGAGCTATTCTTCCTGTCTCGTAACTCTAGAATTAGGGGGTATTCAATGAAGCTGCACGTTGGGGGATTGATAGAATCACAGAATCGTGGAGTTGGAAGGGACCCCAAGGGTCATCTAGTCCAGCCCCCCTGCAGGGCGGGAATCTCAACCACAGCATCCAGGACAGATGGCCATCCAACCTCTGCTTGAAAATCTCCAAGGAAGGAGGTTCCGTTCCGTAGTCAAATAGCTCTTGACATCGGAAAGTAATTCCTGATGTCCGGTCAGAATCTCCTTTCTTGTAACTTGAAGCCATTGGTTCAAGTCCTACCATCTGGAGCAGGAGAGGACATACCTGCAGGTTGTTGTTTAGTCATTTAGTCGTGTCCCGCAGTTAGGTCAGACTCATGTTAGTAGCTTTGAGAACACTGTCCAACCATCTCATCCTCTGTCGTCCCCTTCTCCTTGTGCCCTCAATCTTTCCCAACATCAGGGTCATTTCCAGGGAGTCTTCTCTTCTCAACCTGCGGGTATAGGATGCTATACAAATTTAATAGATGATAATAATAATAATAATAATAATAATAATAATAATAATAATAATAATAGACAAGCTTGCTCCATCTTCCATGTTGACAGCCCTTAGATATGTGAAGGTGGCTCTCATATCTGCTCTCAGTCTCCTCTTTCCCAGGCTAACCATACCCATCTCCTTCAACCGTTCCTCATCAGGCTTGGTTTCCAGACCCTTGATCATCTTGGTCGCACTCCTCTGCACACGTTTAAGCTTGTCAATGGAAGGAAGGACTTCTTCATGAAGCATGTAGTTAAAACTATGGTACTCTTTCCCACAGGAGACAGTGAGGGCCACCAGCCGGGGTGGTTTGAAGAAAGGATTGGACAAGTTCATGGAGGAGAGGACTGGGCCCTGTCTCCATGCTTAGAAGCAGTAATGGCACTGAATAACAGTTGGTGAAAGTCTGGTGGTCGTAGAATCATAGAATTGTGGAGGTGGAAGGGATCCCAAGGGTCATCTAGTCTAACCCCCTGCAATGCAGGAATCGCCGCTCAAGAATCCCTGAAAGGTGGCGATCCATCATGCTGGATTATGTTTTTGTTGTGATTTTATTGGTTTTAGCCGCCCTGAGCCCGGTTTGGCGGGGAAGGGCGGGGTATAAATAAATTATTATTATTATTATTATTATTATTATTATTATTATTATTATTATTATTATTATTTGGGGTGTGTGGGTCGGGGCATTTGTTTGTTTGTTTGTGTACAATCTCCACAACAGCACCTCCTTGTAGGATCCTTGTCAACAAACCCCAGGACGCCCATGTCAGGACAGGGTGGAATTTATATTGCAGCCGTTCTTCCATGCAACATTTTCCTTCTATGAACTCAAGACATCCGCTCACTTATTTTGGGAAAAGCCAAGGAGGAGTCCCCTTTGGGAAAGGAGACCTGTTCTCTGCGCTGGAAGTCCGCTGAGAATCAAACCTATTATTCCACTGTGCTCAAAGCTCTTTTGGTAACAGCCCCGATGGGAGACTAAAGGTTGGGACCAGCAAAACATCTGGCAATCTGTGCGTGAATGAGTAACCCATCATAGGTTTGTCTGTGAGTGTGTGTGTGTGTGTGTGAGAGAGAGAGAAATCTGCGGTTGGGAACAATTGAGGACTCCTCCAGTAAACTGCTTATTGAGCATTCACCCTGATTTGCTTTCGCAAAACCTACACAGAGGGTAGATTCTATCTGGCATTCACTGAACATTAGTTGTGATTAGTTGTGAGCATTCTCCCTGCATTCATCCTGACTTGCTTGCGGGGTATTTACACAACCTCCCATTAGTGATTCCTTCGCCCCACACTTTCCAACACATTTCCTTGTCGCTTTCCAAACCACGAAAAAGCCGGGTTCTTTCTTCTTCTTTTTACAGCGGATTTGTTGTGCTAAGGAAGCAGAATGCCTTAATCCACTTTAAATGCACGAACCTAAGGCTCTGGTATGTGACTCCCTCCCACGAATAGTAACTGGCAGTCTGGAGGCTTCCTGTAAGCAAAGGATTTCTCTCTCCTGGTGGGAAGTGGGACTCATAGCTTCATAGGAGCACATGCTGCTTCCCTGCCCCCGTGCTCTAACTGAGAGACAGTGTGGTACAGTGGTTAGAGTGTCGGGCTAGGACATGGGAGAGAACAGGGTTCGAATCCCCACTCAGCTATGAAGCTCACTGAGTGACCCTGGGCCTATCACTGACTCTCAGCCTAAACCTACATCGTAGGGTTGGACAGTGTTCTCGAAGCTACTAACATGAGTTTGGCCAAACTGCTGCGAGAGGCAGTGAAGGATAGGCGTGCCTGGCGTGCTCTGGTCCATGGGGTCACGAAGAGCCGGACACGACTGAACGACTGAACAACAACAACAAGGGTTGTTGTGGGTGTTTAATGAGGACTGGGACCTGGGAGCCCAGGGTTCAAATCCACACTCAGTCATGAAGCTCACAGGATGACCTTGGGCCAGTCATTGCCTCTCTGCTTAGGCTACCCTGCAGGGGGGTTGTGGGGAATAAATGAGGAGGGGGAGATTTATGTATGCTACCTTGAACAACTTAGAGGAAGAAGATGGGCTATAAATGCAATTAAATAGATAACTAACTTGGGCGGGGTGTAAATAATAATAATAATAATATATTATTCAACAACAACAACAACAACAACAACAACAACAACAACAATAATAATAATAATAATAATTAATATCCCACTTTCTTCCCAAAATGGCATGTGCAAATTGAAGAGACACGGGTAAAATACCAAAAGCTAAAAACATATTCAAAGATAACAGTTTAAAAGTCGATAAACACTAGTATATTTAAAACAATATAAAATACAAGTTCAACCCGGGGACGTGGGAGGGGCGAAGTGGCTTGGGTGACACCCAGACTGGTGGTCCAGTGGCCTGGGGTTTAGAGTGAAGAAGACCCGGCCTGAGTCTTCCTTGGAGAGGAGTTGCCCGGAATCAAGAAAAGCAGCTGACTTGGCAGTCTTTATATATTAAACCAGAGAGCCTAGGGCTTGCTGATCAGAAGGTTGGCGGTTCGAATCCCCATGATGAAGTGAGCTCCCGTTGCTCGGTCCCAGCTCCTGCCCACCTAGCAGTTCGAAAGCACGTCAAAGTGCAAGTAGATAAATAGGTACCACTCCGGCGGGAAGGTAAACGGCGTTTCCGTGCGCTGCTCTGGTTCGCCAGAAGCAGCTTAGTCATGCTGGCCACATGACCCGGAAGCTGTACTCCGACTCCCTTGGCCAGTAAAGCGAGATGAGCGCCGCAACCCCAGAGTCGTCCGCAACTGGACCTAATGGTCAGGGGTCCCTTTACCATATATATATATATATATATATATATATATATATATATATATGCCAATGGCACCTGATTAGCCCCCTGGTGTCACCTGACTCCCCAGGCCATGGGTCATGTGCCTCACTTAAGTGTTGCCAGGTTTCCAGGTCATTCATGTCTCTCGGCAGGGCCGGCCCAATACCTTTGGGCAGTTCAGGTGAACCACAAAATGCTTCCCCACCACTACCTTGCCAGGGAAAAAAGGGTGAGTGAAGATCTCCATCAGGAACAAGCAAAAAGAGAGACCTCCATCAGGATCGCCTGCCCCTGTGGAACCTGCCACTCGAGGCTGTTGTGTCACCCTGCCTCATGGGCCCTGTCTCCTGGTTTGCTCACTCCGGGGCTGAACCTCTGATGCCTGTTGTGGCGGAGAAATAATCACCTATGCAGCTTCAAAGAGCTTTGCATCGGAGCTGCAGGAGCGCTTTTTGAAAGAGCTGACTTCCCCCCATCCTTCTGGACCAGGATCCCTCCCTCATAACTGGCTTCCCCACCCCCCGAGTTCTGTACTCAGGTCCCTCCCTCAGAGCGGGCTTCCTCCTATTCTTCTGGACCAGGGTCTCTCCCTCAGAGCTGGCTTTCCCACATCCTTCTGGAACTTTGGGTCCATCCCTCATCACCGGCTTCCCCCCATAGTTCTGGACTCAGGTCCCTCCCTCGGAGCAGGCTTCCTCCCACCCTTCTGGACCCTCCCAGGGCCCTCCCTCGGAGCTGGCTTTGCCCCTCCTTCTGGACCTTTGAGTCCCTCTCTGCCGCTGCCCCTTTCCCCCCTACCAGCACAGCCCTGCTCCCCAAAGAGCTGGGGCAGGATTGTGTTCCTTCTCTTTATCTCACGCAGCGTCAGTTCCCTTCCCTGGGAGCGGAGAGGCCGCCGGCAGCTGCGTTCCCAGCCCCGGTTCTGGAGCCTCCGGCGCAGGGACGTTGGAGGCGCAGGCCGGGTCTGTGGGAACCAGACATCCCTGGGCACAGTTCATCCAGGCTGGCTTCCTCCAGCGCCCCTGGGGACTGTGCAAAGGAGGGGCGCCCAGGCCAAATGTTCCCTGCACAGACGGCTTCTCAGACGCCAGCATGATGTATGTCCCAAAATATTGTTTTTCACTGCCGGCTCAGGCGTGGGGAAGAAGAGGGGAGAGGGTGCAGAGGGACTGATAGCACCAGGACTTGGACCGCAGTCGGGTCCTCGCTCGTCCGAGGACAGATCCAGAAATGTGCGCTGGGACAGGCAGCGGGGAGTGTGTGGGAAGCAGAGAGGAGATGGGGAGGGAGGGAGCAAGGCAAAACATTTGGGCTAAATTTTGCTTTAAAAAATGAAGCAAGACAAGCAATGCAATGCAATGGAAACGGCGGAAGAGAAAAGCCAGAGCTGATCGTCAACAGGTTTTCCACACCTATCAGCTGATCACCCATTCCCACCACCTTTCTGAGTAATACCCCTCCCCACTCCCTCACTATATTTAAGGATCTGGTGACTTCTGTTTCAGTGTATCTGAAGAAGTGTGCATACACACGAAAGCTCATACCAAGAACAAACTCAGTTGGTCTCTAAGGTGCTACTGGAAAGAATTTTCTATTTTATATCACCCCTTAACATTCTCTTCTCCAGGCTAAACATACCCAGCTCCCTAAGCCGTTCCTCATAAGGCATCGTTTCCAGGCCTTTGACCATTTTGGTTGCCCTCCTCTGGACACGTTCCAGCTTGTCAGTATCCTTCTTGAACTGTGGTGCCCAGAACTGGACACAGTATTCCAGGTGAGGTCTGACCAGAGCGGAATACAGTGGTACTATTACTTCCCTTGATCTAGACGCTATACTCCTATTGATGCAGCCTAGAATTGCATTGGCTTTTTTAGCTGGGCTGCATTGATGGCTACTGGCCACAGTATCTATGCTCTGCCTCCACAGTTGGAGGAAGCAATGGTCCTAAACCCCCCGTTGCTGGAAACCACAGGAGGGAGGAGTGAATTCCAGATCAACCTGATTGATTCAGACAGTTGTGTTCAGGTATCTGGCTGTGGCCAAATGCTGTAGCTGTGGACAGAAGGCAGCCAAAATGATCAAGGGGATTGGAGCAGCTCCCTTAGAGGTTAAGGTTACAGCCTTTGGGGTGTTTTAGTTTAGTTTAGTTTAGTTTAGTTTAGTTTAGTTTAGTTTTTAGTTTAGTTTAGTTTAGTTTAGTTTAGTTTAGTTTAGTTTAGTTTAGTTTAGTTTAGTTACAACAACAACAATTTATTTCTTGCAGTTACAGGTGGGTAGCTGTGTTGGTCTGCCATAGTCAAAACAAAATAAAAAATTCTTTCCAGTAGCACCTTAGAGACCAACTGAGTTTGTTCTTGGTATGAGCTTTCGTGTGCATGCACACTTCTTCAGATGTTGTTCAGTCGTTCAGTCGTGTCCGACTCTTTGTGACCCCATGGACCAGAGCACGCCAGGCACGCCTATCCTTCACTGCCTCCCGCAGTTTGGCCAAACTCATGTTACTAGCTTCGAGAACACTGTCCAACCATCTCATCCTCTGTCGTCCCCTCCTCCTTGTGCCCTCCATCTTTCCCAACATCAGGGTCTTTTCTAGGGAGTCTTCTCTTCTCATGAGGTGGCCAAAGTACTGGAGCCTCAACTTCAGGATCTGTCCTTCTAGTGAGCACTCAGGGCTGATTTCTTTGAGAATGGATAGGTTTGATCTTCTTGCAGTCCATGGGACTCTCAAGAGTCTCCTCCAGCACCATAATTCAAAAGCATCAATTCTTCGGCGATCAGCCTTCTTTATGGTCCAGCTCTCACTTCCATACATTACTACTGGGAAAACCATAGCTTTAACTATACGGACCTTTGTCGGCAAGGTGATGTCTTTGCTTTTTAAGATGTTGTCTAGGTTTGTCATTGCTTTTCTCCCAAGAAGCAGGCGTCTTCTAATTTCGTGACTGCTGTCACCATCTGCAGTGATCATGGAACCCAAGAAAGTGAAATCTCTCACTGCCTCCATTTCTTCCCCTTCTATTTGCCAGGAGGTGATGGGACCAGTGGCCATGATCTTAGTTTTTTTGATGTTGAGCTTCAGACCATATTTTGCGCTCTCCTCTTTCACCCTCATTAAAAGGTTCTTTAATTCCTCCTCACTTTCTGCCATCAGGGTAGTATCATCAGCATATCTGAGGTTGTTGATATTTTTTCCGGCAATCTTAATTCCGGTTTGGGATTCATCCAGTCCAGCCTTTCGCATGATGTATTCTGCATATAAGTTAAATAAGCAGGGAGACACTATACAGCCTTGTCGTACTCCTTTCCCAATTTTGAACCAATCAGTTGTTCCATATCCAGTTCTAACTGTAGCTTCTTGTCCCACATAGAGATTTCTCAGGAGGCAAATGAGGTGATCCGGCCTTCTTCAGATATTTATTGCATTAGCCATATGGCCATAGCACATTGTGAGAGACCAGGCAGTGTGACCTGTCGCGATTATACATAGAATACTATGAATACAGTTAGAACATTAAGTGTAAAATCATGCTGAGTAATACAGATGAGATAAAGAGCAATAACGGGGCATGTCGACTGTGTCTATGTCAGGAAGTTACATAGGACTAGGGCTGGGGTAAGTTAGCCAAAAAGGTGGCCCTGAGTTTCAAGGCCTGTAATATGTAGATGGCCACTCCACGTGATATCAGTGGGTTAGTTTAGTTTAGTTTAGTTTTAGTTTTTATGGTGCTGGAGGAGACCCTTGAGAGTCCCATGATCTGCAAGAAGATCAAACCTATCCATTCTTAAAGAAATCAGCCCTGAGTGTTCACTGGAAGGACAGATCCTGAAGTTGAGGCTCCAGTACTTTGGTCACCTCATGAGAAGAGAAGACTCCCTGGAAAAGACCCTGATGTTGGGAAAGATGGAGGGCACAAGGAGAAGGGGACGACAGAGGATGAGATGGTTGGACAGTGTTCTCGAAGCTACCAACATGAGTCTGACTAAACTGCGGGAGGCTGTGGAAGACAGGAGTGCCTGACGTGCTCTGGTCCATGGGGTCACGAAGAGTCGGACACAACTGAACAACAAGTTTAGTGAAAAGGTGAGTAAGAAATGATTGAAATAAATAGAATCATGGTTGGCTCAGAGGTTTAAAGACTCTCTCAAGGCAAATCTTTAAAAAAGTGGTATAAACACAGACAACTGGGAAACACTAGCCTGCAAGCGCTCCAATTGGAGGACAACCTTTTACCAAAGGTGTCATGGACTTTGAAGACACTCGAACTCAGGACGCAAGGGAGGAACGTGCTAAGAGGAAGGCACGCTTGGCAAATCCACACCGTGATCAACTCCCACCCGGAAACCAATGTCCCCACTGTGGAAGGACGTGTGGATCCAGAATTGGCCTCCAGTTGCTTACGGACACACTGTTAAGACCGTGTTCATGGAAGACAATCTTACTTGGCTACGAGGGATAGAAATAAATGCAATGGGGGGAGAAGTGGGTGGAGATAGGTTTCTCTTCCTCTCTCATAACTTAAGAACTTAATTCGTTCCGGAGGTCCATTCTTAACCTGAAGCACCACTTTAGCTAATGGGACCTCCTGCTGCCGCCCTGCCGCCAGAGCACAATTTCTGTTCTTATCCTGAAGCAAAGTTCTTAACCTGAAGCATAATTTTGGGTTAGCAGAGTCTGTAACCTGAAGTGTCTGTAACCTGAGGTACTACTTTACTAGGATGCGTGGAGATTTGGGACAGTTAAAAGAAGTTATTGTTCACACAGCAAACTAGGGAACCCAGGGCTTCTCCAGAGTTCCTTTGGTGCTGTATTTCTAGGTACAGGTCTGGGTTTAAAGTTCAGGCTCTGAGCATTTTGTTCTTGTTTTGTCCAGGCCCAACCCCTGGGAAAAACCTGCAAATGGCAAGTGGGTTTTCTGTGGATTTGACATTTGTTCTGATTCAGCTGTGAAATGTGGGCCAGCGCGCCGCCCACCCCACCCCACCCCGCCGACACACTCGGACACAGCGCTTTGAAGTGCATCCCTGTGCCTGGAAAGCACAGAGCAAAAGGAAATCTGGGTGATCAGCTGATAGGTGTGGAAAACCTATTGACTCTTAACGGCTGCAATTAGTATTGCAGGGAAAGGCAAGGGGTGAGATGGCTAAAGATAGCTTTGTTATGTATAATGAGATAAGAATCCAATGTCTTTGTTCAGACCAGGTTTCTCCATGGTTTTAAGTTTGGTGATTAGTTGCAATTCAGCCACTTCTCTTTCCAGTCTATTTCTGAAATTTCTTTGTATTAAGACAGCTACTTTGAGATCTTTTATAGAATGTCCTGGGAGATCTCAAAGTAGCTGTCTTAATACAAGGAAATTTCAGAAATAGACTGGAAAGAGAAGTGGCTGAAACAAATTCACAAAGGAGGAGAGAACTATCCACAGCTGGAGGCAGCAATGCTTCTGAATGCCAGTTTCTGGAAATCACAGGGGGTGGGGAAAGAGTTGCTCTTGTGCCCGGATCCTGCTTGCAGATTTCCCCTGAACATTTTGTAGGTCTCTGTGAGAACAGGGTGCTGGACTAGATGGGCCAATTGGCCTGATCCAGCAGGCTATTCTTAGGTTCCTAAGGCATGGGTCGTCCATGCAAGCCTATCGCCCCCATGTCCCCATGCCCATCACCCCACGGATTCAGCCTCTGACCTGCCTTGTGTTGAGCAGCGAGGTCTGTTAAGGGGCTTTTGTTTTGAGGTGTTAACAGGCCATATCCAAAGAGTGTAGAAAGAGCCTGTGTACCTGTGGGCACAGACAACGGGACTGTCCACTCGTACAGCCGTTCGCGCATGTAATATTTGGGAAGCAAAACCTTCTGTGTACACAGCAAGCGGGCTGCACAAATCAGTCTGTACACTTCCACACAAGCGCTTGCACCTGTGTGAGGACAGATCGCACCTGCATTCAGCAGTGTGGCCGAACAAGCTGCTTGTGTCCTCTTGGAGCACGAGTAGAACGCTGGGGTTCCTGCTTTACCAGATGGTGTTACTCATATTCAAGCAAATGGTCCAGTTCTGGGTGGCAGATTATGAAGACGTTAACCATACTAGAACTTTCTTTTGGTATACCTGGGAGAGCTCAGTTTTTAGAGCGCAAGACTCTTAGTCTTGGGGTTGTGGGTTCAGCATGAGATTTCTTGCACTGCAAGGGGATGGACTAGATGATGATGATGATGATGATGATGATGATGATAAAATAATAATAATAATAATAATAATAATAATAATAATAATAATAATAATTTGTACCCCGCCCATCTGGGTGGGTTTCCCCAGCCACTCTGGGCGGCTTCCAACAAAGATTAAAAACACATTAAAATGCCACAGGTTAAAAACTTCCTTAAACAGGGCTGCCTTCAGATGTCTTCTGAACGTCAGGTAGTTGTTTATCTCTTTGACACATTAAAATGCCACAGGGTGGGCGCCACTACCGAGAAGGCCCTCTGCCTGGTTCCCTGTAGTTTTGCTTCTCGCAGTGAGGGAACTGCCAGAAGGCCCTCGGCGCTGGACCTCAGTGTCCGGGCAGAACAATGGGGGTGGAGACGCTCCTTCAGGTATACAGGACCGAGGCCGTTTAGGGCTTTAAAGGTCAGCACCAACACTTTGAATTGTGCTCAGAAACGTACTGGGAGCCAATGTAGATCTTTCAGGACCAGTGTTATATGGTCTCAGCGGCCACCCCAGTCAGCAGTTTAGCTGTCGCATTCTGGATTAGTTGTAGTTTCCGGGTCACCTTCAAAGGTAGCCCCACGTAGAGCGCATTGCAGTAGTCCAAGCGGGAGATAACTAGAGCATGCACCACTCTGGCAAGAGAGTCCGCGGGCAGGTAGGGTCTCAGCCTGCGTACCAGATGGAGCTGGTAGACTGCTGCCCTGGATACAGAATTAACCTGCACCTCCATGGACAGCTGTGAGTCCAAAATGACTCCGAGGCTGCGCATCTGGTCCTTCAGGGGCACAGTTACCCCATTCAGGACCAGGGAGTCCCCCACACCTGCCCGCCTCCTGTCCCCCCAAAACAATACTTCTGTCTTGTCAGGATTCAACTTCTAGAATTCTGTGGTTCTATGTATTGAATTCACTTTGTCCTGAAGGTTGCAATTCTGAGTCTTTGCTTCCAAGGAGGCCCCCCCGGGGGGTGGGGGAGAAGCCCTGTCAAACAAAGGCTTCCTTTCACCCAGGCAATGGATGGGCTCTATCAGGATGGCCGAGGCCGATCTGATACCGCTGAACAAACAGCCCCAGGAAATTAGGGGGCCAATTTCGCTTCCTGCCTTTTGCTCCGAACATCTGGCAGTCAGGATGGGCGATGCAACAAAAAATGCTGCATCTTGTGAGCCACACGCAGAATTTGGGGCACACTTCGGACTTTCACCCCCCACCATAGAAGCCTGAACCTCAGACATTAAGAAGGTAACCTTTCCCCCTAGCACAGGTATAAGTCATGAGAAAATTGCCATGTCCTGTCGGTGTGTGGAAATAATAATAATAATAATAATAATAATAATAATAATAATAATAATAATAATTTATTTGTACCCCGCCCATCTGGCTGGGTCTTGGGATTGGGGCCAGAGTAGAGAACGCTGCAGCCCTGAAACCTTTCCCCCCTTGTTGAGGGCTGCACAACTTTGCTTCAAGGCAAGAGTCAACCTCACGGTGTTTACTCCCATTTCCCCGTCGCTCTCCTCATTGCAAAAAGCTCAATCTTTCGGGGAATAGCATTTGTTAGGGAATTGCTCCATATCCACTAACTGTGCAGCCAGGACACGACAGAATCCCACTAGGAAGGGCACAGTCTGGAAGTGCCCTTTGCAGTAAGGGAAGTGACAGGGGAACGTACTGGGAAAGCATCTAAACTCCTCAGAAGGAATGAATGCTTCTTAAATAGCCAACATCATCTTATCTCCCTGCAAACAAATCTGGCTGAATGCTCGGTTAACAAGTCATCTGCGAGCGCCTTAGATATTTGCACTGGACCAGGGATAGACCTGCCAAAATGCGAAAGAAGTGGGGCAGAACCCAGATGTGTGGGTTGTTGCTTTTACACAGACACATCCTTCTCCATTGCTTAAAAATACCAACACGGCATACAGCTCTAAAACTCCTTCGGTCCGGAGAGTTGGCAGATCTCTCTGGGGGGCCTTTTTTGGGGGGTGGGGGGTAGTAGTTGCTGGCCACTGGCCCAAATACCAACCTATTCCATGGGGCTGCTCTGCCCCCACCGCACACAGAGGGGTGGAACCAAGAGAAAGTGGAATAAGGAGTCCGCCAAGGGTGTGCAAAAGGCTGCAGAACTATCTTCCCGGCATTCTAGACCCTCTGATGATTTAGAGCATCTACGGAGTGCTTTCCTTCAAGAAAAGCGCTTTTTAAAAACCCCATGAGGCATATTGCAAAGGAAAACTATTTTCAATGTGGATAAAGAGGCAGAGTTCTTCTGACAGCTAGTGTAGTCATAAACTGTCGGAACAGGCATGGAAAGGCGCAGGTTCAATCCTCAATTTGTCACACAGGTGTGACCTTGGACCAGCTGGCCTTTTTATGCTAACCTACCTCACAGGGTTGTTGTGAGTTAAAGATGCAGGGACAGGTGTATCTGCCACCCTGAGCTCTTTGGAGGAAAGGAGGGATTAGCTGGGATGTCACTGAAATAAATACACAGAATGTGCAGAGTGGCTTTTTCCCCAATAACACGGGGCATTCGTGTTAAATAAGTTGCCACAAGGCAAGGCTACCTATGAGCATGTGCAGAGGGCTGGCTTCTTAAGGGTTCCATCTTTAAAATAAAACTCACAGAAAGGAGGAAAACAACATGAAACCACCTAACATCTCCCACAAGCCCTGGTTTTACTTTCTCCTTGGTCAAGGGCAAAATTCTGGCCACCTGGCAACCACATCTGGGTCAAAAGGACCCACCAGCAGACCCCTCTGGGTGCGGAGACCTTGGACCGCCCCCAAGCTGAGCACATCTGCTTGCTTAGCAAGCTGCAGACCAGAATGCAACGTGGTTAATCAAGGCGAATTCAGAGGATGTTTTGCAAACATAGTTCATGCCCTGGCAAAAACGCACTTCTGAACCCTCCCGGCAGTGTCCTGCCACAAACCACACGCCCAGATGTGGCCCGAACCCCTGCCCCCTCCCCTTTGCCCAGTTCCCTCCCTGGCCGACAGAGAAAGCGAATGTGCATCAAGAAGTGGGAAGTGCATTTATTCCGCTAACCAATTTTTCCTTCTTAAAAAAAGTGCAGGTTCCATCCGCCGGGTGGGAGCTGCCGTTGCTGTTTTTATCCGGACGGGACGAAAGCGTTGCCAGTCGGTAGCTGGAGGGCTCTGCTATTTTAGAGTCCCTTCTTTACTCTGCCAGCCAGGAGTCAATAACTTACGTGTGTGGGGGGGGGTCGAGCCCTGGTCCCACGGCGGGCAGGACGCGAGTGCTGTCTGCTCCCGAGACACCCCACCCCCCGCACCCCTCCATCACTCGAAGAAGAACATCCCGGGGGTCCTGTAGAGACAGTGGGGGAGGCCCAGCTGGTACCCGCTGCCTCCTTGGAGGGAGAAGGGCCCCCCGCCCCAGGCTTCCTGCTCTCCTTGAAGTGGCATGAAGGAGGCTGGCTGGCTGGGGGCTGAGGACCCAGTGGCCACGGTGGCTGACAACAGGTGCTCCAAGGCCGTGCCGCAGCCACCATGCTCGTTGACGCAGAAGTTCAGGGCCTGCAGGCGGCATTGGTAGTTCCCGCTCAGGGAATCGGCTCCCGGGTAGCCCAGGGAGCCAAAGACGGGCAAGACAGCAGGCTTGGCATAGGCCTCGCCTTCCAAAGGCGACGACTGGCGGCTGCAGGCCTGGGCACCCTTGCTAGGGCCCGGGAAAGTTGGCGCCAGCTGCCCGAAAACCTTCCCATCCTGCCCGCTCTTGGGAGGCCCCAGAGGTGTTTTGGGGCTGCTCTGAAGGGGCTCCTTCACCTCTGCGGCTGCCTGTGCCATCCTGTCGCCCGCTTGGGCAAGAGGGCTGGCTTGCATGCCCTCCAGGGCTGGCTCCTTCGCCTGGGAGCAGTCCAGCAGGGCTTGGTAGCAGGCCTGTCGGTCGTACGGGTGAAGTTTGGGCACCGGCTGTGGCGGAGCAAGGCACGGCTGCCTCGGCGGGTAGCTCTTGGCGCAGGCCAGGCCTCCGGAGCCTGGGTGCTCCTGGCAAGGAAGGGCTGGGTCACTGGGGCTGGCAACGACGGACACCTCTAAGGGCAGCGTTTTCTCTTGGCAGGAACCCTGGAGCAGGCCCACAGCAGCTGGAGAAGAACCGGAACCGCTTTCTACTTTGATGGCTTTCTCCACGAACAGCGGGCATTTCGCCAGCGGCTTCCTGTGGCCCTCGGCACCCGCCGGGCCCCTCTTGCGGGTGAAGCGGCGCCTCCGCCGCAGGAAGCTGCCGTTCTCGAACATGTTGTGGCAGTCGGGGTCCAGGGTCCAGAAGTTTCCCTTGCCGGGCTTCTTGTCGTCCCGCGGCACCTTGACGAAGCACTCGTTGAGAGACAAGTTGTGGCGGATGCTGTTCTGCCAGCCCTGCTTGTTCTCCCGGTAGTAGCCGAAGCGTGCCGTGATGTAGCGGTAGATGCCATTGAGGGTAATCCGCTTCTCCGGGGTGCTCTGGATGGCCATGGTGATGAGGGCGATGTAGCTGTACGGAGGCTTGGTCCTTTCGGGGGCCAGCGGCGAACGGGACCCCTGGTACGGCTCTGGGGCTTGGTACCTGCCAAACCCCATGGCCAGCTGGTTGCCTCCTCCTCCTCCTCCTCCAGCCTCGCATAGGGGAGGCAGGCTGGACCGGGAAGAAGCAGCCGGACGGAGATAGTCCAGCTGCATCTCCACTCTCTCTCCTCCAAGCAGCCGGCTTTGCGGAGTCCTGGGGAAACTCCTGTCCTACCGACTTGGTTTAAAACTCTGCTGTGGTCCAGCCTCTCCCCCGCCTGGAAAAGCAGAGCCGAGGGCTGGGCGGCTCCACCTCCTGCCCACAGGGACCCAGAGGAGGGGCCGAGAGCCGCTCCTGCTCCTTCGCAAGCCGGCCAGGCTCTGTGCATCACCGCCTCTGCGCAAGAGGAAATGCCACCTCAAAGCCGTTCCCAGACGAAGCTGGCGGGGGCCAGGATGGAGAAGGTGAAGGCAGCCTGGAAGCTGCAGCTAGGTCATTTTGGGTTGTTTCATTAGTCCAAGGAGAGTTTATAAAATAGAAGGCAGCAGCCCAGTACCGGGAGGCGGGGCGAGATCGGCGCAACCCAGAAATGTTTGGTGTCAGCAGCAGCTACATTTGGGCCGAAATTGCTGCTCTTCTTCCCTCCTGACAACCAGAACTTTGTGGGCATCCCATGAAGCAAAGTGCTGCAATCAAGACAGATGAAAGGAAGAAATTCTCCACGCAGCACATAGTTAAACTATGGAACTCCCTCCCACAAGAGGCAGAGATGGCCACCAACTTGGAAAGCGGATTAAACAAGCTCATGGAGGGCTATCGATGGCTACAAGCCAAGGTGGCGACGCTCTGCCTGCACAGTTGGGAAGCAGCAATGCTCCCAAAAACCAGTTTCTGGAAACTGTCCGGACAGGAGAGGGCTCTTGGGTTTGATTCCTCCTATGTAGGGTCCCGCAGACCCTGCCTGCCTGCCCACCTGTCTCGCCAGAGTGGTGCATGCTCTGGTTATCTCCTGCTTGGGCTACTGCAATGTGCTGCAATGTGCACGGGGCTACCTTTGAAGGTGAATCAGAAAATACAGCTAGTCCAGAATGTGGCAGCTAGACTGGGGACTGGGAGTGTCTGCCGAGACCATATACCGGTCCTGAAAGACCTACATTGGCTCCCAGCGCATTTCTGAGCACAATTCAAAGAGTTGGTGCTGACCTTTAAAGCCTTAAATGGCCTCGGTCCAGTATACCTGAAGGAGCGTCTCCACCCCCATCGTTCAGCCCAGACACTGAGATCCAGCTCCAAGGGCATTTTGACAGTTCCATAACTGCGTTGTTTTATATTCTGTTGGAAGCTGCTCAGAGTGGATGGGGCAACCCAGTCACAAGTTTAATCATCATCATCGGAGCCAATTCCTAGCAGTTGAGGTCCCTTTTGTTGTTGTTGTTCAGTCGTGTCCGACTCTTCGTGACCCCATGGACCAGAGCACGCCAGGCACGCCTATCCTTCACTGCCTCTCGCAGTTTGGCCAAACTCATGCTAGTCGCTTCGAGAACACTGTCCAACCATCTCGTCCTCTGTCGTCCCCTTCTCCTTCTGCCCTCCATCTTTCCCAACATCAGGGTCTTTTCCAGGGAGTCTTCTCTTCTCATGAGGTGGCCAAAGTACTGGAGCCTCAACTTCAGGATCTGTCCTTCTAGTGAGCACTCAGGGCTGATTTGGGTGCTGAGTCCCGTCCCGCCCCCCAGCAAAATTGATGGGCATTGCCATTTAAATGGGTTATGTGCGCCATGTCTTGCGATCAATTATGCGGGTGAGGCTTACCTGTTCCCCCCAAATATTTTATTCAAGTTGGCACCCCTGATAATAAGTCTCTAGGATTGCAGCCTGAATAACCGACCACCTGCGGCCTTTTCAATGGCACCCCAGAATCCACTGCCTCTTAAGAACTTTAAGAGCCCAGCTGCTGGAACAGCCAGTGGCCATTTAGCCCAGGCACCAGAGGCACAGTGCCCCCAACAGTGAGGATACAAACCAGACACCATGGCTAGCAGCAAATGTGTTTTTTACCCTTGCTATTGCCTAATGCTAGGGCTGGGTGATGATTGACACCTTGCCTCCACGGAGGGACCTTGCTGTCATTATGCAGAGCGTAACTGTCATACTTTATAAATAAGCGACATTAATTGCACCAACATTTTAGGAACATTTGAACAGCTTTATTATTGTTGCAATTTAAAATACTTTAATATTACTATTATTTCCCCCTAAATAATTTTTTAAAAATCAACGTGAGACGCAGCCCTTCAAAAATACCCTTTTAAAGTACTGAACATTTTAAAGCACAGCAAACACGCTTCCCTGTGGCAGCCTGCCTCGCTTTCTACCTTCTCTCATCTTTTGCTAGGTCTTTGCAGAACTATGAAGTTCGCCGAATCCAACTGAGAAACATGCGCAGACCATGCAAACGTGCAAAGTACAAATTATTTCAATAACTGCATACAGTTTTTGTAGAAAGAATTCATCATGGTCATAGATGAAATGGAATTAAATCTATACTGGTGAAGGCACAGTGTAAGCAAAAAAAGAAATATTGAGGCTCGGTAGGTAGCTGGTTTCAAGAGTTCTTAAGGATCCCTTTGGATCTACGGAGCAATGAATTCAAACTACAAGAAAGAAGATTCCACCTAAACATTAGGAAGAACTTCCAGACAGTGAGAGCTGTTCGGCAGTGGAATTTGCTGCCAAGGAGTGTGGTGGAGTCTCCTTCTTTGGAGGTCTTGAAGCAGAGGCTTGAGAGCCATCTGTCAGGAATGCTTTGATGGTGTTTCCTGCTTGGCAGGGGGTTGGACTGGATGGCCCTTGTGGTCTCTTCCAACTCTAAGATTCTATGATGCCATATGCCCTGAGAGTCTGTCCCTGTGCCTTGGGAATGGTTGAGTCAACCGAACACATTCCCCTGACCTGTCCATTTTATGTAGACCTTTGACAAAAACTGATAGCTCCACTCTTAGGCCACCTTAGCCTGGTAGATAGAGAATGTCAGGTTCCGTTTTTGGTGAACAATTTTACTGGTACCACAACCTTTGAGGTGGCCAAATTTCTTTTTTTTGGCCTTTAAACGACGTAAGGTTAAAATCCAGAGTATCGATATGGGTCTTTATGTATAATCTACTTTTAGTGTATGTTTTAGTGTAAACCCCTCTGAGTTGTTTCAGATGTTTTAAAATTAGTATGGATAATGATTGTGTTCTGACTGACGGTCGAATAAATTGTTGTTGTTGTTGTTGTGATTCTATGATGGGAAGTTTAAGAAATCCATCACAGTCCTGGCTGAGTGCTTTTTCAGAGAGTCACAAGACATATCTTGGAGAGAACCTCTTATTAAATCCATAGTGGGCAGCTTCCTCAAAGAAGAGATTTAAACAAGTTCACATGCGTTAAGTTTCAGCAGCTGACAATCCCTGAGAAGGCCTGGACCTTGCCCAAGCTGTTCATCTGCGTTACAAATGCCTCTCTGCTCTCTCCTGCACACGAACCACCACTAGCAGGAAAGCACCCAGCGATTTAAACTTCGGATGCAATTCCCTTGCTATCCTGCTTGTCTGACATGTACCATATGTGGAAGGGATATCTGGATGTTGCTTCTGAACTGGGGGCTTTCCTGTGTTTCACTTTGTTTTTAAACTAAATTGGAAATCTCTTGAGAACTCAAGGTAAGCACTGGGAACGAAAACAACGGTGTCTTGTACAATGGGATACTGCTTCCCCCTAGTGGCAACTGCAAGAAAAGATCTTCCCCAAAGTCTGCTGTTTTGTTTACACTGACCCTTGACAATCTGGTGTAATAATAATGATGATAATAATAATAATAATAATAATAATAATAATAATAATAATAATAATTTTATTATATATATATATGTCGCCCGTCTGACTGGGTTGCTCCAGCCACTCTGGGCAGCTCCCAACAAAATATTATTTTATATATATATATATATATATATATATATATATATATGAGAAATTTATTAAGTTTTACAAGACACAAAATAGACAAAAACATTACAACAAAACTACAATACTACAAAAAGAAAAAAAAGAAAAAACAATAAGATTAGAAATAAGGATATAAAAACTAGATGAACTTTTTTATGTATTGCCAACAAAATATTATAAAACACAATAAAACTTTGAAAACTTCCCTACAGTAGTTTGGACTACAACTCCCATTATCCCTTTGTCCACTTTGGACTACAACTCCCATTTTCCCTTGCCAGCATGGCTGTGTATCAAGCTGCTGTCAGAAGCTACAAGAGCAGGTGGGAAGTATTCCTTTGTGGTTGTTCAGGTCTGAAATTTCACCGCGTTACAACAATCCTGTCTCCGCCTGTCTCTCTTGCACAGGCCTGCAATCCTGGGGGGGGGGGGCGTATTTGCTCAGGACCTCAGCGAAGCTTAGCAGGGGGCCTGCCAGGCTGCAAGCCAGAGATTCACCCAGGGCGCTTCATCCTGATCTATTTGCAGACAGGTTAAGACGACTTAAGCTATTTAAAGAAGATTCATTCTGTTATTGGGGGGCGGGGAGGTCACACGATGTTGCGTAGCGCGTCCTCCCACGCTTTCGAGTTTACTTTCCCATTCACTTTCCCAATTGCAAAAAGTCCAGCCTTTGGGGGAAGTGAGATCGTTGCACAAGACGTCCAAAGCAATTGCACAACCTGAATTCGATGGAATCCCCCGCAGAAATAGTGGCGGTCTGCAAGTGCCCCCGTCTCTAAAAAACTAGGGATGAAACAGGACCGACACACCAATCTCAGATGTTCCTGCCAGTGCAGTCAAGTATCCCGTTTTCCCCGGGATTCTCCCTTATTTCGAGCAGTTTCCCGCTGCTCTCCCTTATTTTTTATTTCCCTTAAATTTCCCATTTTTAATGGAAGCAGCTCCTCCCCTGCTGGCCAGGGACTGGGTGGGAAGACTTCACCTACTTGGAGAGAAAAGCCTCAGCCCTCAAAGCAAGTGGGAGCCGTTTCCTGTGCTTACAGGGGGGTGTATTCCTCCCCCTGCATCAGCCCCTATCCGTTGCCGCCGAGCCCCTCAGCCGCCCAATAGGGTTAGCTGGCGGGCGGAGCCTGGCTGCCTTTGAGCAGCTGCTGCTTCCTGTCCTGTTTTGGTGGGATCAGACAAGAAGACGATGGGGCTCCATTGTGCAGAGCACATGGCTGCCCTCCTCTTTGCTGGCTGCCCTCCTCTTTGCTCCGCTCCGAGCCCGAGGCCGCTTGGAGTTTACATTGATGCTCCGCCCACTTTTGCTTCTGACTCCGCCCACCACTGACATGTGACTGTCCCCGGGATAGGTGAGAGTGCTGATCCCTTATTTTCAAATCCGAAACTTGACAGCTATGGTTCCTGCTGCCCATTCCCCTCTCCCATCCCAGAGTGCCCAGACAAAGAAGACGACAGGGTTCCTCTGCCTTTAATAGTCCTATGTTGTAGCTGCTGAAATTCTCTCTTCTCCACAACTATAATTAAAGGCACAGTAGTCCTATTTCTGCCTTTCCTTCCCCGACCATCTCTAAAGTGATGTTCCCGTGGCTCTTGCATCTTTAATTGCTGCATGCCACGCTGCATCTGCTAAACTTTCCTCTTCTACCCAACTATTAAAAGGTGTAGGAGCCTGTCTGGCAGGAGAGGGGTAGGACAAAAAGGACTTGGGAAAGCAACAAGATTCTCAGCCCCTTTCCCATCTCTTTAAGCAAGGAAGGACAGAGCAAATCACACACTTCAGAGCAAATAAATACATGCAAATAACCGCTCGCTGGATTGCTTGAAAGGCCGCGCCAAACCGAACCACATTGAGATATGCTCAATGTATCTCAGAGCACAAAAGAACACAGAGAGAATGGCTGGGGGGGGGGGTTTCCAGTGCCAAGGGTCCGCATGTGATTTTGGCTCCATCCCTGTGCCTTAGAAAAGGCTAGGGTCAGTTGACTGAATTTGCAAATCGCTTCCCAGGACAAGAAGTCCCTAGCCAATTTATGACAACAATAAAATACTGCAACAAGAGTGTTCTGTCTTGGGCCCAGTCTTATTCAACGTCTTTATCAATGACTTGGATGATGGGCTTGAGAGCATCCTGGTCAAGTTTGCAGATGACACCAAATTGGGAGGGGTGGCTAATACCCCAGAGGACAGGATCACACTTCAAAATGACCTTAACAGATTAGAGAACTGGGCCAAAGCAAACAAGATGAATTTTAACAGGGATAAATGTAAAGTACTACACTTGGGCAAAAAAAATAAAAATGAAAGGCACAAATACAGGATGGGTGACACCTGGCTTGAGAGCAGTACATGTGAAAAGGATCTAGGAGTCTTGGTAGACCATAAACTTGACATGAGTCGACAGTGTGATGCAGCAGCTAAAAAAGCCAATGCAATTCTGGGCTGCATCAATAGGAGTATAGCATCTAGATCAAGGGAAGTAATAGTACCACTGTATTCCGCTCTGGTCAGACCTCACCTGGAATACTGTGTCCAGTTCTGGGCACCACAGTTCAAGAAGGATACTGACAACCTGGAAGGTGTCCAGAAGAGGGCAACCAAAATGGTCAAAGGCCTGGAAATGATGCCTTATGAGGAACGGCTTAGGGAGCTGGGTATGTTTAGCCTGGAGAAGAGAAGGCTAAGGGGTGATATGATAGCCATGTTCAAATATATAAAAGGATGTCATCTAGAGGAGGGAGAAAGGTTGTTTTCTGCTGCTCCAGAGAAGCGGACACGGGGCAATGGATTCAAACTACAAGAAAGAAGATTCCGCCTAAACATTAGGAAGAACTTCCTGACAGTGAGAGCTGTTCGACAGTGGAATTTGCTGCCAAGGAGTGTGGTGGAGTCTCCTTCTTTGGAGGTCTTTAAGCGGAGGCTTGACAGCCATCTGTCAGGAATGATTTGATGGTGTTTCCTGCTTGGCAGGGGGTTGGACTGGATGGCCCTTGGGGTCTCTTCCAACGCTAGGATTCTATGATTGTATGAGTGCACAAACACATTAAAAGCACACCCAGAGTAAAAATATCCAGGCATTGTTGCTGCCTGAATGCTTGGGGAAACAGAGGACATTGGTTTGCATATTGAGACACCTGAAGGCCAATTTTTAATGGTGGATGTTTTATTGTGTTTTTAATATTTTGTTGGGAGCAACCCAGTCAAGCATATAAATAACAAAAAAAAATATTATTATGGTAATTTTGTGGCTATAGCATGAAATGTAGAAATGACTGCTGTAATAGAAGAAATACCGTGCGTCTCAAAATGATGGGATATCGACTGCCCAGGTAACTTCTGTCTTGCCTGCTCAGGGTGCTGACAAGGTGGGCAACTTCAAGCCCCCTCCCCCTTCTTCGGGTTCCTGACCTTTAAACCAGATTTGGACTGGGAGACCCTCAAACAGAGGACACCTCAAAACAGTGAACTGCCCTGCCCTTCCAAACTGAGGATTTGCCCCTGAGCTGTACCACTTCAAGCTGCGTGTGCACAAGATACTATGCAGGGGGGGGGGGCATAGCTGTCAACTTTTCCCTTTTCTTGCGAGGAATCCTATTCGGAATTAGGGAATTTCCCTTTAAAAAAGGGAAAAGTTGACAGCTATTTTTTTTTGGGGGGGGGGAATCCCAACAAGAAGTGTTGCAGTGTGAAAACTGGAACCCTGTTATGCCTGCATTTCATATGTGAGCTTCTGAAATGGCACAATCAAGAAACATCATCCGGGCTTGTGAAAAATAAACCCCTCTATTCAAACAAGCTTTTTAGCACATGTTAGTCAGGCACTCTGGATAGCACAGCAGGGACAGATCACCCAGGTGACTAAACCAGGACAAGCAGTCACGAGAGGCGCCAAGCTTTCTCCTCTGCCGGATTCCTGCATCGCAGAGGGTTGGGCTAGATGACCCTCGGTGTCCCCTGCGACTCTCCAATTCTACGAATCTATGAACCCTAAGGCTCGCAGTCCCTTGTCCTTCAGCCACCAAGCCAAGGGTGCCAGCTCCCTTCCGGCAGATTCAAGGTGGGCACAGCTGTTTCAGGATCTGGATGATGTTCTTGGGAACGTCCGGAATGCCCGCGCAAGAGTCCTGCAGGAACCGCGGCCCCAGCTGCTGGGCGTGGAGGCAGAGATCGCGAGCAAACACCGGCTCAACCTGGGGGCGGGGGGGTGAGAAACGGAAGGTCACAAGTAGGCAGGACACTTCCGCAGCTGCATTTTCTGTCCCCAGCCTTGGTGGCATTTTGCAGGGGGAGGAGAGGAGGTGGCGGGCAGACCAGCAGCAGCGAATGGCAGCATTTACCTGTGTCCAGATTTTCACTTTTTGAGATACGGCAACCGTAGCTCATCATTATTTTTGTTGTTGAATTGAACCAAATAGTTTTAATTGGATTTTGAATAAATGTGCAATTAATTGTTACTGGTCTGAATTTTATTGTCTTACTAGTTGGTCATGCAAACAGCTATTCTGAATGATGCTTTTTATTGGGTAGGGGGCTGCCGCCAACTGCGAGAGGGGAGGAGGCAGTGGTGAGGTTGCCGTGGGGCAAACACACCAGCCAGGAGCGCTGGATTCGCTCCCTCAGAGTGTTTGTACCACGCTGGCCTCACTTCCACTTTGCCCCTCCTGGTGAGTAGAAGCGACACTGTGGACGGGAGGTCTGGCAAACTCCACTGCCCCACCACCACCTTGAGATACTTAGTCCCTGCTCTTCCATCAATGCATCTCCTCTCCCCAGTCCCCCAACCAATGCTATCTTGGGTACAGGAAGCAAGACAGGCCACTGTCCTCATCCTGACATCCATCTTCTAGTTTCACAACCAGGACGTTTTTGACTGGGCAGTACCGGGTTTTCGACATTGCGATATATCACCAGCTAAAGATCGCGGTGGGATGTGGGTGGCGCTGTGGGTTAAACCACAGAGCCTAGGGCTTGCCGATCAGAAGGTCGGCGGTTCAAATCCCCGCGACGGGGTGAGCTCCTGTTGTTCAGTCCCAGCTCCTGCCAACCTAGCAGTTTGAAAGCACGTCAAAGTGCAAGTAGATAAATAGGTACCGCTCCGGCGGGAAGGTAAACGGTGTTTCCGTGCGCTGCTCTGGTTCTCCAGAAGCGGCTTTGTCATGCTGGCCACATGACCCGGAAGCTGTACGCCGGCTCCCTCGGCCAGTAACGCGAGATGAGCGCCGCAACCCCAAAGTCGTCCGCGACTGGACCTAATGGTCAGGGGTCCCTTTACCTTTAAAGATCGCGATATACCGATATATCGCAATGTCTGAAACAAGGATGGAGGGAACGGCCGGCTTCACAGTTTTTCCTGCATCGTGATTTTTGCACACCCTCCCAGCTTATGATTCGTGATATACTGCCGCATTATGAAACCGGTATCACAATATGGACTTCAAATTGGTTTTGGACAATATACCTACCCCCCAGCCCAAACACACACATCACGATTTGCAATATATTGCCAGGTCAAAAATCATGAAACCAGTATCACGATATGGGCGATGCATCAATATACCGCCCATCCCTATTTGACACCCCCCACCCCACCCCCTTGGTCCAAATCCCGAGTTCGCCACTCTGCGGCTGCTGGCCAATACCTACCTGTGCCATGATGAGTTTGTGGAGTTTCTGGCTGGGAGCAGCAGGATATTCCTCCCCAAAGCAGAAGCAGATCTGATACTGGGGCAGCGCGTGTCCGTGGATCAGGAACCCCCGTAATTCTGAACGGCACACAAAAGACTGCGGTTAGGACCCGAGGCTCTCTCTTTATTTAAAAAAAATCGTTTTTATTTGATTTTACAGATATAAATTTATAACAAAGCCAAATACATATCCACATAAAGAGATTTCTCTGAATCTCGAGACTTCCCCCATCCCCTCCATGGGTCCTAACATCCACATTTTCAACTGCATATTATATCATAATCTGTATTTTAAAACGATCCATACTGTCCATTGTATTTGTTACATTACAAGTGAGGGTAAAATCCTGCTAATATTTCCGTCTGCTTACAGCGGTCTCCTAAGTAAATTATATTCCCCCCCCCAAATTATTTCTTGAATTTCTTGTCTTCTTGGTCCCTGAGCTTTCCAGTCAGTTTTGTCATTTCGGCATAATCTAACAGCTTGTTTTGCCATCCCTCACTGGCAGGGACACTTTCTTCTTTCCATCTTTGCGCTAGTAGCACCTGTGCTGCTGCTGTTGCATTCATAAAAAATATTTTCATTTTCCTTTGGGATGTCGGTGCCTACAATTCCTAATAAGAAGGCTTCTGGTTTTTTAACAAAAGTTATTTTAAACATTTTTTTCCAGTTCATTATACATCATTTCCCCAAAAAGCCTTTAGTACTTTACACGACCAATTCGTTTTCCTTACATTTCCAGTAGGTATTTGTACTTGCTCTGTAGATTTATGCTAGCTTACTAGGAGTCAAACACCACTGCTACATCACTTTCATATACCGTATTTTTCGCTCCATAAGACGCACTTTTTCCCTCCTAAAAAGTAAGGGGAAATACCTGTGCGTCTTATGGAGCGAATGGTGGTCCCTGGAGCTGAATTGCCCAGGGGCCAAAAACAGATTGTGCTTTTTATTTTACAAAGAGAAAAGGGGGTGTTGAAAGGACCCCGCTCAGCAGAGCTGATCAGCAAGAGATCGGGAGAGAGATAAGAGTCCCTGGCTCCCTTTCAGCCCCGCCCTCCATTGTTGAATGTGCTGCAGAGGGAGGTTGTTTGTTTCCCCAGCTACATGTGACTGGTTGATTAGATTATCTGTCTGGAAACTGTAGAAACTGCTCCCTTTCCTTAAGATTTTTCAGAAATGTGAGTTGAACCCCATAAAAATGGGGCTTTTCCTCTTTGCTTTTCCCCCTTTGCAAAAGGAGTTTTGCTTTCCCCCTTTTGCAAAAAAAGCTGCAAAACTTTTAGCTGATCCTCCAAAAAAAACAGGGCTTTTCCCTTTGCAAAAAAAGCTGCAAAACTTTTAGCTGATCCTCAAAAAAACAGGGCTTTTAGAGGAGGAAAACCAGAAAAATATTTTTTTCCTTGTTTCCTCCTCTAAAAATGAGGTGCGCCCTATGGTCCAGTGCGTCCTATGGAGCGAAAAATACAGTAATTCTCTTTTAGCGTACAACATGCCGTTTCAGATTCGGTTTCTATAACCTTTCCCAATCTGCCATCTGAATGTTATGCCCCAAATAGTTTGCCCAGTGTATCATTACAGATTTAACCTGTTCCATCTTTTGCATGCCCAGGACCCAAGGCTCTCTGAACCAGCCATTTGCAAGCCAAGGTCCCGATTCCCTCACAGGCAAGTCTTCCTAGGGGTGGGGGAAGGTTCGTGATGCTTGGATTATTCCTTTAGAGAAGCTGAATACAGCTGGCATTAACTGGTTCTGTTATCTGTTCTGTCAAGGTCAGGGGTCCCCAAACTAAGGCCCGGGGGCCGGATGCAGCCCAATCGTCTTCTAAATCCGGCCCGCGGACGGTCCGGGAATCAGCGTGTTTTTACATGAGTAGAATGTGTGCTTTTATTTAAAATGCCTCTCTGGGTTATTTGTGGGGCATAGGAATTCGTTCTCCCCCCCAAAAAAATATAGTCCTGCCCCCCACAAGGTTTGAGGGGCAGTGGACCGGCCCCCTGCTGAAAAAGTTTGCTAACCCCTGGTCAAGGTCACGCTAACTTTAAGAGACCAGAAGGAGCCTGGGTTTTTCTCTTTCTCTTTCCATCTCTTTTCCTTCTGGTGTGGTGTTCTGTATATAGTCTTATTATAAGTTATTGTAAATTTAAGTCAAGTCTGCTGCAACTGGATTTCTTATGGACAGGGCCAATCCCCAATGTATTGGAATTGTGACCATTATGTTCATTTGCCTTCATTAGCAGTTAAATGCTGGATGAAATATTAATTGCCTCTGGTCTAATTTTTTTTTTGGGGGGGGGGAATCCTGCAACGTGTTTTAAGTTTTCACTCTGCTAACTATACGTTGGAGTTCTGCTGTGGATCAGTATTGAGCAGAATTTCAATGACAGTCCGGAGGGTGGCAACATGAGAACGGGGCCTTCTCTGTGGTGGCTCCCCGTTTGTGAGATGCTCTCCCCAGGAAGGCTCACCCGGCACATTCATTATACACCTTTAGGCGCCAGGCAAAAACGTTCCCCTTTAACCAGGAATTTGGCTAATTATCATCCAATGCCCTTTTAAAATGTGTGTGCGTGAGAGTGAGTGAGTTACTGAGTTACCATATATACTCGAGTATAAGCCGACCCGAATATAAGCAGAGGCACCAAATTTTCCTACAAAAACTGGGAAAGTTTATTGACTCGAATATAAGCCGGGTGTGCATCTGCCGGCGGCGGCAGGAGGAGGGAGCAGCCCGAGAGGAGCCATTTCGGGCAGCTCCCTCCTACTCCTCCGGCTTGGCCACGGTCGGGGCTCCTGTGCCTGCCCCTTGCAAGAGGCGGGCGGAGAGGAGCGGCGAGAAACGGCCGTTTGTCCCTCACCCTCTGCTCGCAAGAGCAGGCATAGGAACCGCTGCCCGCCTCACTTGAGTATAAGCCGAGGGCGGCTTTTTCAGCACACAAAAAATGTGCTGAACAACTTGGCTTATACTCGAGTGTATACGGTACTTCTGTTTTTTATTTTGATTGTGCGTTCGGCATTTTTATATTGTGCTTTTATCTTGCGAACCGCCCCGAGACCTGCGGGGAAATAAATTTTAATAAACAATAATAATACTCACGCTGCAGGAACTGCTGGGTGTCGAGGAGCTTGTAGGTTTTCTCCCTCTCCAGTTTGTTGGGCTGGTTTTCGTGGGGGGCCAGCGGCCCTTTCCAGTACACTCTGCCCTGGCACTGCCGTTTCATGAAGACCCCTTCGGGGGCCACCCAGAGCAGGATTCCCTGGTGCAGGTGGGGGAGCAGCCTCTGCAAGGCCCCGGTTGCTCTGCCGCCCTGGCTGCTCCCGGCCGAGGCGTCCACAGAAGGGAACAGAACCTGCTCCAGGCCACTCGAACCGTAAAGGCACCCGTTGTCAGCCGGCACTGGGCGATAGGTGATCCGGCAGCCCTCCGCCGTTTTGGTGGTGACCTCCTTCACCAACGTGTCACAGTAGTAGAGGCGGACGTGGAGCCAGCAGTCTGGGGGGGGGGCAAAAGGAGGCAGGGGTGAATCATCGAGTTGGAAGAGACCACAAGGGCCATCCAGTCCAACCCCCTTCCAAGCAGGAAACACCATCAAAGCATTCCTGACAGATGGCTGTCAAGCCTCCGCTTAAAGACCTCCAAAGAAGGAGACTCCACCACACTCCTTGGCAGCAAATTCCACTGCTGAACAGCTCTTACTGTCAGGAAGTTCTTCCTAATGTTTAGGTGGAACCTTCCCTCTTGTAGTTTGAATCCATTGCCCCGTGTCCGCTTCCCTGGAGCAGTAGAAAACAACCTTTCTCCCTCCTCTATATGACATCCTTTGATATATTTGAACATGGCTTTCATATCACCCCTTAACAGGGGCGTACCCAGGATCAAAACTGGGGGGGGGGGGCAAGACATGGTCATTCAGGTTGTGACATTTCAGTGCGGAAAGGCAAATGAAACCAAAATTTTAGGAAAATTATATATAATTATAGCAGTGCTTTATTATGGTAGTTATTACAATTATTTGCTTGAAAAATAGGAGTTGGGTCCGAGTATCACATGTTTTGAGCTGCACCGGGAGTTTCCACAAACCCAAACCCTGCAATTCTGCTCCTGAACTTAGCATAGCTTGGGGAGAGGGAGTCCGTTTCACCCAAAATCCCCGCATTGCAAAGTGACATTAAACAATGACTGAACGCATCCCGGAATCAAGAAATACCATGCACCAACTGATGTAAACAAGATTAATCGCAAAAGGGGTCACGAAAACAGCCGGAGGGCTGTTGAGCGGGGTTCAATTCTGCACCTGCTGCGTGTGCCTGCTCCCGGCAAACACAGCAGAATTTAACCCCCACCTGACAGCAGATGAGCAGGGGTTCAAATCTCGCCCAGTTTGCAAAGAGCAGGCTTTGCAAGGGAACCTGAGGTTCATCTAGTCCAGCCCTCTGCATTGCTGGACTACGCAGTTGTCCCACGGGGATGGAACTCGCAACCTCGGCATTATCAGCGCCACACTCCAACCAACCGAGCTATACAGTTAAAATGTCGCTGTGTCTTATTCCTGCGTTGCATGGGGTTGGACTTGAAGACCCTTCGGGTCCCTTCCAATGCTACAATTCTATGATGCAATCAGGGCTGTCTTAGGGAAATTGGCCGCCGTGGCGCGGTGATCCCTCCGGCGCCCCTGGCGTGCCACCTCTACGCCACCTCCCTCCCGCACTTGCCACCACTCAGGAGGGGGGTGGGCGAGCGGGGGATGAGGGGCGTGGCGCTGGAGCGGCACGGGGCTCTACGTGCCCTTCCAGTGCTCCCAGGACGGGAGGCGAGGGCGGCCAGCTCGCAGACCGCCTGGGAGCAGCATGGGCGGCAGCGGCTGCGTTGCCGGCACGCGAGTGCCCGGCCGCCAGGCCACCCGTGGGGGCGGGGACGGGTTGGGGAGGGGGCGGCCGGTATGCCAGCGGGCTCGCGGGGGCGCCGCTGGGGGGCCCAGCGCCCTGGCGCGCCGCGCCACTAGCCCCTATGGATGTTACGGCCCTGGATGCAATGGAGGTGGAGAAGAAGGATCACAGAAATCGCCGAATGGCCGCGTTGGAAAGGCCCTTAAATTCATGCCCTAAAAGAGAGGAAGTTGAAAAGGGGAATTGAAGAACGGAAAAGGAAAGGCTCCTGCCAATTAATCACAACTTCCTTAGCTGTGGGAGAGAAATCTGTTTCAGTGCAAAGCCTGTTTTTAATTTTATCTTCCTCTAGGCTTGGCATAAGATTATTCATCCATCCATCCATCCATCTACTACTTGCCCTTAAACCTAAGGTCTCCCCTTCTCCCTGCTTTGTGTAGTATCTGGCCTGCAGTTGGTGAAATTTGGGTTCATAAAGTTCTAGCCCAGTTACAGATTTTGGCATTCCTCCACAGAACAACGTGGCCAACGTTTGCTCTTTCTAATTTTCTTCTCACTTTCTCCACAGAATTGAGCTCTGGGTGGGCACAAAGCAATGGGATTTTCTGCCTCTTGAAAAGTGTGGCAGGGGGAAACAAGAGATTTTAAAAGCCTCCAACAGCCCAACTGCCCCTAACCATGGAGGTTTCATTTCCCTGTACTGTCTTAATAGCCACGGACACAGCCCTTCTCTGGTTCCGGAATCAAAGACAGTACCCCCCTGTGGCGCAATGGGTCAGTGTGTCTGGCTGTTAACCAGAAGCTTGGGGGCTTGAGCCCACCTAGGGACAGCTGTGAGCAGGACTCCTGCATTGCAGGGGGTTGGACTAGATGACCCTCGGAACCCCTTCCAATAATATCACTCTGGTTCCATGAACACAAGAGCAGGAGACGGCTTTCTCTTCCCAGAAGAGAAATCTGGTTGGCCTCTATGGGAAATAGGAACCTCAGAATGAGACCCTTGTTGTCTTCTCCCACTCCTTTTAAAGGCATCTGAGCCAGCGCGCATTATTTTTTAAATTCTTTGTGGCATTTCTATCCCAGCGTTTCTCTCCAAGGAGCTCAAGGGTCTCCTCCGCCTCCTCACGTCATCCCCCCACAACGACCTTGTGAGGTAGGCTAGGCAGAAAGAGGCAGTGACTGGCCCCAAGTTACCCCCAGCAAGAGCTTTGTAGCCGAGTGGGGGATTCGAACCCTGGTCTCTCCCAGGTCCCAGTCTCAATGCTCTAACCGCAATTCCTCACTGGCTGTCTTCAAGCAGAGACCCTTTCTTCCTCTCCTTACCCGAAACAAAATTTTTTTAAAAAAAAAAATCCTTCCAGTAGCACCTTAGAGACCAACTAAGTTTGTTCTTGGTATGAGCTTTCGTGTGCATGCACTCCTTACCTGAGTTGATGTTTTGATTGTCAGCGTACTGGGGGTTGAGACCGGCAGCGGAGGGACTCAGGTGGCAGTGGGACTGTGCCAGATTCCAGGTGCAGAAGAAGCCTTTCACCTGGTATCCTGGGAAAAGAAGCGCAACACAGGAGAGCTTTAAAATTGGTTCATTTGTCCCTGCGAGATGTGAAACAGTAGCTTGGACAAAGCCATCTCTTTCCCCAGGTATGTATTCTCCAGAGGCCTCAAGCTGCAACTCTTAAGAGCCCCAGCCAACACATATGGCACTTCTCCTGAAGAAAGGGCTGTAGCTCATGAAAAGGGCATCCACCTTGCATGCAGACGGTCACAGGTTCGATTCCTGGCATCTCCAGGTAGGGCTAGGAAAGACTCCCTGCATGAAGCTGCCAAGCAGTTTGGACAACAACGTGTTATTGCAGGGGGTTGGACTAGATGACTCGAGGGGTCCCTTCCAACTCTACAATTCTATGAGTCTATTTATCAATCTGAAATAAATAAAATCTATTTATTTACTTCAGAACTTAAAAATGGAAAGCGTAATGCTGGTGGTCAACGAAAGAGATTTAAAGACTCTCTCAAGGCAAATCTTTAAAAATGTAGTATAAACACTGGGAAACACTGGCTTGCGAGCGCTCCAGTTGGAGAACAGCCTTTACCAAAGGTGTCATGGGCTTTGAAGACACTCGAACTCAGGACGCAAGGGAGGAACGTGCTAAGAGGAAGGCATGCTTGGCAAATCCACGCCGTGATCAACTCCCGACCAGAAACCCATGTCCCCACTGTGGAAGGACATGTGGGTCCAGAATTGGCCTCCACAGTCACTTACGGACTCACTGTTAAAACGGTGTTTATGAAAGACAATCTTACTCGGCTGCGAGTGATCGCCAAAGAAGAAGAAGATACCACTAGGTTGTAAAACACACATTCTCCCTCTCCGTCTCTCAGCTCAAAGTGGTTTACAAAAAGAAGGAAGCTTTTTAAAACTATTTAAAACATCCAAGAAGGATAACGATAGGCTAACAACCTGGCGTATGTTCTTTATATCTGGATATGTTTGCCTAAACAAAAATGTTCTCATCAGACGCCAAGAACAGTTAAGTGGAAGCCTGGTGTCAATAGGCAGGGAGTTCCCAAAGGCAGATGCTGCTACTCTGCAAGACGGGATGATGTTTTACAAATGCAGGCTGATTATTACGTGGCCTCTTGATGCACCAATGGTCTGACTCAGAGAAGGCAACTTCCTGTGTCCACGTGGGCCACTGGAAGGATACGGCCCACAGGGCACTGGGGATGGGCACTGGCACTTTAGTAACCATCATCATAATCTTATTATTTATACCCCGCCCATCTGGCTGGGTGGCAGACTTTTTGTCTTGCAGAACCTTTCAGAGGCACAGCAAACAGGCTCCCTTCGAGAAGCTGGCTAGGATGTCGGGTCAGGTCCCTAGCGATTTCTCCCAGGTAGCAGATGAAATGGATCCAATTGTCAAGGGGAAGCAGTGACCCAGAGCAGCAGAGCTGACTCAAAACGGGGCCAAAGATTTGCAGAGTTGGGAATACAGTATAGCGAAGCTCCCCCCACCCGGTCTTCTTCTTTACCCTGGTGCTCTCCATGGCTTGGCTGCTGGGGGGCCTGGGGTGTCTCTGGGGCGCTCTGTAAGGTCACCAGTGGCTCATCCTTGCTGGCCTGGCCTGACTCTGAAGGTGTTCTGACCTGGGAAGAAATAAAACACGGCAGGTGTAATTCTGAACGAGGCACCATCACCCAGGGCTAAGGGTAGGAAACAGACCGGGAGTGTGGATGCAATTGGGTTTATAGTGCCCCCTAACATTGTAAGAACGGAAGACGAGCCTGCAGGATCAGGCCAATGGCCCATCATGTCAGGCATCCTGTTCTCACAGCAGCCAAACAGATGCCCCAATGGGAAACCCACAAACAGGATCAGAGCACGAGAGCCCTCTCTCCCTTCTCATGGTTTCCAGCAACTGGTATTCAGAAACATTACTTCCTCCAACTGCATCCAACTAGTTTTAGTTTCCTTGTTTTTAGACAGACGCACAAATTTGTCATAGCAGGAATCGTTCTAGGAGCATGCATTTCCTCCTGCACACGAGAAAAGGGAAAACGCCTCATTTAAACATGATGAACAAGGAGCATCCTTTGAGTCGATTAAATGTTTCCAATTAAAACAAAATAAAAAAATTCTTTCCAGTAGCACCTTATAGAGACCAACTAAGTTTGTTCTTGGTATGAGCTTTCGTGTGCATGCACACTTCTTCAGTTTCCAATTAATCACTCTAACTGATTAATAGTTCAGCCAGAAGATAAAGCAGCCTCGAGGCACGAAGCCAGATCCAGTTCAAACTGCTCAGAAGAAGGAAAAGGAGGGAATTTCTAACCGATGACAGATTTACCACATCCTGACCTTCAAACCGTAAAGGTGGGCTCAGTGCATCTCAGCAGAAAGCTTTTCCGTCACGACATCTCTGGCTTCAAAAGCCTCCCATCTGCGCAGTGCAAAAGGTATGTGTGCAATTTGCAGCCGTGTGGCTGTTCTGACTGCTAGAAGCGAGTTTTCAAAGATGTCTGCTTTCAGGCAACACCAGGAAATCTGGCTCTGGGACTCGTGTGTGTTTGCCGTTCCGGGTGGCAACGGGTTCTGGCACCACAAACCGAGAGCATGTGCCCAGGATGCCAGTCACACTGTAAGCAGGGTCAGTTGCAAGATGCCACTGATATGGCTGGCATCTTTGGAACTGTAGAAATTTGGTGGGTTGGATGGTGATCAGCTGCCACAGAGACAATGGGTGACCCCAAGGCAGCCACCAGTTTTAGGAAAGTTCACTCTGGAGGAGAGGAATGTAGCATTTGCAATGATGTCATGATGTGTGGGATGTATTGCTAGAGCAGTCAAGTACAACATTTTCCTGTTGGCTAGTGTCAGGGCAAGGGACGCGGGTGGCGCTCTGGGTTAAACCACAGAGCCTAGGGCTTGCTGATCAGAAAGTCGGCGGTTCGAATCCCCGCGATGGGGTGAGCTCCCGTTGCTCGGTTCCTGCTCCTGCCCACCTAGCAGTTCGAAAGCATGTCAAAAGTGCAAATAGATAAATACTCGTAGGTACCGCTCCGGCGGGAAGGTAAACGGTGTTTCTGTGCGCTGCTCTGGCTCTCCAGAAGCAGCTTTGTCATGCTAGCCACATGACCCGGGAAGCTGTACGCCGGCTCCCTTGGTCAGTAAAACGAGATGAGCGCTGCAACCCCAGAGTCGTCCGTGACTGGACCTAATGGTCAGGGGTCCCTTTACCTTTACCTAGTGTCAGGGCCAGATTTAGGTTTGATGAGGTCCTAAACTACTAAAGGTAATGGAGCCCTTTCTCCAGCTGTCCTTTGTCAGCAACAAATTGTCACTGTTTTTTGTGTTGAATATATGCTATATGGTAATTTGCACATAACAAAATGTTTATTTTATCAAAGTTTGTTTGTTTTTTTATCATATATTTTGGAAATGTACATCCAAGTTTTTTCCTTTATTTTTTTTTGGGGGGGGGGCCAAGAGAGTGGGGCCCTAAGCTGAAGTTTGTTTAGCTTATAGGCACTGCTTAGAGTGGACACACAGGGGAATGTGACTCCAGACAGGGAGGACTTCCTTTCATACCTGTTCTGGAGCCTCCTCCCCTTGTGTGTGACCAGGTAGATGAGTGTGACCCTAGATGACCCTGAAAAGGGCTAGCCACGCAGCCATCTTCCCTTTTCGGACTTCTCTCTTGGACCTCCTCTTCTGGCTCTTAACCAGCCCATGGCTCTCATCCTTACGGAGGATGGAAGCCACAGGTAGAAGAACGTCTGAGGCAGAGCTCAGGCTTCTTTTCTCTACAAATGTAACTGCAACCACAAGATAAAGCCTGCCTCCAGATTACTGCTGTGAACTGAATGCGAGCAAGACTTTATTCTTTGCTTTTAAAGAAGACTATGTTGTGTTGTTATTATAAGAGGGAAAGAAAGGGGAAACTTACCAGGTACAAGCCAGACTGGAAAAGCCAGAGTGGATTGCTTAATTAAAGGATTCTAACAAATCATCAACTTGCTTCCAATTAAGTTGCAAAGGGAACATGCTCTGCTGTTTACTCTCTACCGTGAGTGAGGAGGGATCATATCAAAACAAGTTATACCTCGTATTGTGTTAGGTTCATGTTGCGTCTTTTCAGTTTTGCCACACACGCATGCGCATAAGCGATCTGCGCACTACGCGCATAAGCGCTCGATCGCGCCGTGCACATGCACGGAAGAGGCATTCTAGTTGCGGACTTTTCGGGGTGCAAACGGCACCCTGGGACGGATCGTGTCCGCAACTAGATGTGCCACTGTATATCCTGCCTTCCTTAACATTCCCACATGACGGCGATGTTCTGCCTCCACAGAGCTGTTTAGACAGTGGGACAGTCTCCCTCAGGAGGCGGTGGACTCTCCTTCCTTGGAGGTTTCTAAGGAGAGGCTGGATGGCTGCCTGCCATGGATGCTTTAGCTGAGATACCTGCATGGCAGGGGGTTGGACTAGATGACCCTTGCGGCCCCTTCCAACTTTGCAACTCTGTGATTCCAGGGTTGGAGGCAGCAATGCTTCTGAGTACCAGTTGCTGAAAACCACAGGAGGGGAAAGTGCTTTGGTTCTCTCATCCTGCTTGTGCGCTTCCCCACGGACGTCTGGTTGGCCCCTGTGAGAACAGGACGCTGGCCTAGATGGGCCCTGGCCTGATCCTGCAAGCTCTTCTTATATTATTTCTGCTTCATAAACCCTTCTTCCCTCCTCTTCTTTTTTTTAAAGAAAACCCACACCACATTGCAGATATAATTATTATACGGATGAAACTCGAAAAATTAGAATATCGTGGAAAAGTCCATTGATGTAAGCAATTGTTTTCATTAGCTACTGGAGTTTAATATATGAGATAGACTCATGACATGCAAAGTGAGATATGTCAAGCCTTTGTTTGTTATAATTGTGATGATTATGGCACACAGCTGATGAAAACCCCAAAGCTGAGATTGTTAATTTGGGGTTCTCATCAGCTGTACGCCATAATCATCACAATTAAAACAAATAAAGGCTTGACATATCTCGCTTTGGATGTCACGGGTCTATCTCATATATTAGTTACAGGTAGGTAGCCGTGTCGGTCCGCCATAGTCAAAACAAAATAAAAAATATAAAAAATATAAAAAATCCTTCCAGTAGCACCTTAGAGACCAAGTTTGTTCTTGGTATGAGCTTTTGTGTGCATGCACACTTCTTCAGATATTCATATTCATTCATATATCAGTTTCACCTTTTAAGTTGAATTACTGAAAGAAATGAACCTTTCCACGATATTCTAATTTTTTGAGTTTCACCTGTAATTACTACTGCCACCACCCAAACCATCACATAAAATAGTATTTGCAGCCTGGATTTTGATTGATAGCATGCATTTTCATTTTATTCACATTTCTCATTCTGATTCTATGGTTTTCACTTTGCAAACAGCTCAGAGGTATTGTTTCTATACATTAAGACATCTACATATGGATTATATGAATGAAGGAAATCACTGGGCTGGATTTCCAATGGAGCAGCAAGATGACAGGTAAGGAGACACAGAATACTTTAGATGCGCTGTGCTGCCTGCAAGAGGCTTTCCCAACCTGGTGCCCTCCAGCTGTTTTGGACCACAACTCTCATCAGCCCTGGCCAAAACAGCTGGACGGCGTCAGGTTCAGGGAAGCCTAGCCTGCAATGTTAAAAGCAACCGAAAACAAACCCGGAAATTATATTTAAGAAAGAAAAGGGAAACAATTACAAAACACAGCAACCAATTTCTGCTGCAAAACTTGATCCACCTGGAACAACAGTGGCAGGCAGCTCAAAAGCTAAGGCTTACTCCTCTTCCCCATGCCAATGCTCAGCGGCTGGATTCCTGAGTGGCATCAAATTAGCTGGGTGTTTTGTTTTGTTTTAATGCGTGACAGCGTCCAAGACCCAGGATTGTGCCAGCAACACCCTTACCTTGTTTCAGTTACAGGTGGGTAGCAGTGTTGGTCTGCCATAGTCGAAACAAAATAGAAAATTCTTTCCAGTAGCACCTTAGAGACCAACTGAGTTTGTTCTTGGTATGAAGTGTGCATGCACACGAAAGCTCATACCAAGAACAAACTCTGTTGATCTCTAAGGTGCTACTGGAAAGAATTTTCTATTTTGTTCCTTACCTTGTTTGCTTTTCCATTTTCTCTGGTCTCTTGGTGTGCCAACGTTGAGGGCTGCCTTGCCTGCAGAAGGGGCTCTTTGCTATTTTCCTTATCTGAAAGGCAGAGAGAGAGAGAGAGAATCTGTTTAATCCCAGATAACATTTATTTGAGTATCAGCTGTCCCTCATGCGCTGCTCATGTTAGCATGGTCACCCGTATCTGTTCCTTGATCAGTTGTTAATTCTGACCTGGCCCCTAATTTAGTTTCGCTTTCCTAATTGCTCTAATTTAGTTTCGCTTTCCTTTCTGCCCGTTAATAGCTGTGCTGCTCAGATAACCCTGCTGTGCTCGGGCAAAAAAAAAACGTTGACGTAGCTCTAACACAGATCTCAGTGCCGGGTCTACTGGATATTTTTGGAATTATTACAGCACAGATTGTGGAAACTGTGCCACACCTGCGCAAATCGCCACGAGGCCTCCATTTCTCTCTGCTGTGTCACTACTTAAGATTGTAAGGTCCTCAGGGCAGGGACCTAGTCTCTCTTCTTCTTCTTTTGACACCTACACGGAAGTCACTGTTCGATCTGTGTGAATAGATATAGACAGATCCAGCGAGGATTGACCAATGGGGACGCAATACCAATATGTATTCCGGTGAGGCTACAGAGGGACAGAACCTTTCTTAAGGAAGCTCTCTTGGGAATTCCTGTTGCAGGAAACCCCAGGAGACGAGAGGGCTCTTGTGCTCGGATCCTGCTTGTAGGTTTCCCGCTGGCATCTGGTTAGCCACTGGGAGAACAGCATGCTGGATGGGCCTGATCCAGCAGAGCAGGGGCGTAGCAGGGGGGGGGCCGCCCCGGATTCCATAATGGAGGGGGTGACAAACTATCAAGGAACAATTTTTTAATTTATTTTTTTAAATGCCTGCTCCGAAGGTCTTATCTTACTATACTAGGGATTATATAGCTATATATGAAATTTCATGCATATCGGTTAATATCTTGACCCTCCTCCACCAAAATAGCTGTTCACTTGGCTGTTTTCCTATGTCGAGAAGGCTGAAATTTCAGTTCCGAGGAGCACTTACTGTTCCCAACCCTAACCCTGTGGAAAGCCATCTAATTAGACTTTAATTTGATTTTGAGATGTTTTTAGGAGGTAATTTAATTATTGTTTGATTTTATACCAATGTTATGTATCTGATATTAGCCACCCTGAGCCCGACTTCGGCCGGGGAGGGCGGGATATAAATAAAAGTTTATTATTATTATTACTTGTTATTATTCCTTTGTAAGAAAATATGAAATAACGTAAAACCATTTTTGTGGGGGGGGGGGGAAATCAATGGGGGGGGTGACAAAATTTTTTTGCCCCTGGGTACCAATTTACCTTGCTACGCCCCTGCAGCAGAGCACTGCTTAGGTTCTTAGGGTCTGTCTCCAGGGCAATTCCCCCCCCCAACAGCTGATCGCCAAGGCACACTTTCATTCTTGAATTCAAACTGGAGGCACAAAGCATTCACTTTTCCAATGTAGAAAGAGTAACCATCTCCCCTTTGAGGAATGTGCTGCATCCCATTTATTCATGCGCCGCTGTAGCTCCAGGTCCAAAAACGTCGTTGACCCCTGATCTAGCCTAACAGTGTTATCTTGGCTGGCAGCAGAAGCAGCTCTCTGGGGAGCAAAGTCCAGGCCAGCACCTGCTACCTTTTAAAATGCAACTGGAGCCTGGGAGGTTTTGCAAGCAAATCAACCGGGGCCTCTATTATTGAGCTATGTGAAGAGAGACTGGCAGAGCAGGTTTAGAGAGGGTGGGGGGTCTCCTCTCCCTACCTTGCCCTCCAGGTGGTTTGGCAGGGGATGAGGGGTCTTGCAGTCCAAAGGGGAATTGAGGGGAGCCTGCCTGACAAGCCTGAATCCTGTGCACCTGGCTTCTCCCCAAAAGAAGTCCTGTCTCAGATGCACCCGTAGTCACCAGGAGAATATCAGGAGAGGTGGCAAATCAGACGTTTAGCATGTGGTCATGTTGCCTTGCACAGAAAAGAGCCTTTTGACCAGGTGGAGGAATCTTGCAGTAATCAGATTCTGGGAACCTGGGGGGGGTGAGATAGCTGGGGTGCCCCCACTGGCACAGCCAGGATTTATGTTAGTGGGGGCCGGACACCCAACTGTCACCATCCGCTGTCCGGCTCTGGTCTAGCAGATTCAGAACGAAATGTCTCAACAACAGTCGCCTTAAATTACTTCCTTTTGACTCCAAGGACTCAGAAAAACCTGTCAAAACCTTTCTTCAATTTCTACTTGCAGTTAAGTATTTGTATTTATTTAACTTGATTTCGGGGGCAGCTGTCCCCCTTGCCTATGCCTATGGGTGCCCCCAAATTTGTCTGGGGAGAACAGAGGGGACCAAAGTTAGGTTCCTTCTTTGGGCTTTAAGGAATGGGGCCCAAGAATGAGGAGCCCTGCACCACAAGTTGAGATTCCTGCATTGCAGGGGATTGGATGAAATGACTCTTGGGGTTCCTTCCATCTCTACGATTTCATGATTCTATGAGCTGATGAAACCAGGAGAAACTAAAGGGAAGGGACTGTGGCTCCATAGCAGAGCACGTGCATCGCATGAGGAAAGTCCCAGGTTCAATCTTCACCGGCATCACCAGGTAGGGCTGAGAGAGTCCCCTGCCTGAGCCACTGGAGATCCACTTTGGACCAGGGCAGTCTACCTTTTCATACCAAGTGGGCCGCAAGAGTACTTTGACATGGAACCCACAGGCCATACTGCTTTGTTGCACAGGACGGGGGTGGGGGGTGGGGAGAGGACAAAAATGGCACACACACACACCCTGCAGCCCTCATGCCACCTTCCCAAAGTCTGCTGAGCGAGGCACTGGGCTTTGGGAAAGCAGCACAAGAACTGTGAGGTTAGGGAGGCATCAAATGTTGCCCAGGGATGCGCACTGGACCACCCTGGTGTAGACAATACTGAGCTTTATGGACCAGTGGTTTGACTCCGTGCAAAGCTGCTTTGTATACGAACCTGAAGTGTTTGTGAAGAGAGAGGAGATCAGGAAAGGCTTGAAATCAGGGGCATTCAGTGGAAGTGACTTGCCTTCATGAAATGCAATCGAAGCACTGGGAACACTTCCCTAGCCCTCTGGCTGGTAGGATTTGGTTCAGGGCCGGTGACAAGGGTTAAGGGGATTGAGGGGGGGGGTCCCTTTTTCACAGCAATAGAGGACCACCTCTCCACTAACGCCTCCTGGGGCTTCAGGCCACCAGACACACCTGTTTCTTGGGACACATCCGAGAGGATCTGGTACACCTTGTAGGGCTCTGAGATGTCCAGGTGGCTCCTCTCGGGGACCTCCTTGAAGTCGGTGCTTTTGTTCAAGGCGCAGCGCAGGCGGGTCTTCCAGACGGAGGGGTCCGCTTTGTCCAGCCCTTCGTGGTACTTCCCTTTGTAGACGGCCCAGGCCTGCAACGGGGAAGAGGAGGGAGATGGGTCACCATGAAACTAACGAGGGCCAGGGATTTCCAAGGGCATTCAAGGGCGCCCCCCCCCTGGAGCAGAGTCCCAAAAAACTCCCTAGCATCGAAGGGCACAGACCCCACTTGCCAGGAGTGCGTTGGGGAGGCTGGAACTGGGCGGGATGCGCAAAGAACTCGGGTTGACGGTGAGGGCGCAAAGTGAGCTGCAAGACGCAGGAGCCGGCCAGGGTCCCGCAAGCATTTGGGATTGGGGTAAAGTGATGCTTGGGATGGCGCCCCCCGGTGGGGGGGGGCTGCCCCTCGACGGCTCCGGTACCTTGAAGAGCGCCGCGTCTTCTTGCTGCCGGTAGTCCTGCTTGGCCGCGTGCTTCCAGGGGATGCGGAACAGCGTCTTCTCGCCGTTCTCCCAGCGCAGCCCCGGGTAGCGGCCGCTGTCCACCTGCGCGATGAGCCACTCTTTCAGGCGCATCGGGGGCCGCCTCGGCTCCGCCATGTGCTGCTGCGCCCGGGCTCCGGGGAATTGCGCTCTCCCCACCATGCGCGCCTCCTGCGACGCCGCTCGCGCGCTCCTCCCGGCAAAATCCACCGCACCGTCGGAGCTCAGCCCCGACCCCAGAATGCTCACCCCGATTCTCCCCCCCTCGCCCCTGCTCTCTGCTCCCCGATTCCTTTCCCCCAGGGCCGGTGGAGAGAGAGCCCCGCGCAGGAGTCACGGACGGATCTGGGCGGGCGACTGCTGCGCCACGCCGACCTGCGCGGGCGACGGGAAAGCGAAACTGTGCCGCGTCGGTTTCACTTTCGCTCCGGCCCGGGCGCCAAAAGGGAGCGGCCCCTCCCTCGGGGAGGCGGAGGAGGAGTTCGACTGGGTGGCAAAACGGGGTGGGGGTTGGGGTCTCTGTTCCAAGAAAGCCGTCGTCCGTCCTCCCCTCCTCCGCCGCCTTTTCCAGGGAAGCGAGGTGAGTATCCCAAACTCCAAATGCAGAATGTTGCAAGCTGCGCACGAGTTGAACAGCGGCAACAGGCAATCCTTCGGCATGAACAGGCTTGGCTCCCTTGGTGAGCCCAGGCTTGGCTCCCTTGCTGTCTCCAGCAGCTGCATAACAGGAAGAAACCAGATGGGGAACCCTTCCCTAGCACAGATGCGCAGGAAAACTGCACCTGGTGGGCATCCACTGTTAAAGGCGCAAAAGTGCCCACAAAAAGACATCAACTCTGCCATGGATGCGTCCAAAACTTAGTAGTAAAGTCCATGCAGAGCAATCGCCTTGGCAGCTTCCAGGGAGCGATCTCTCTGCATGGAGAGCTGCTGCCGGTCAGTGCAGACAATACTGAGCTAAATGGACCAGGTCTGACTTGGTGGGAGGCAAATTTCCATGTTGCGTTTGGGTAGCAGGTTCTTAGGATAAGGCTTTCGGTGGCAACTATTCATTCATGTTTATTACATTTATCTTCCAAGCATCTCAAGCACCTTCCTCCCCGTTTCATCCTCACAACAACCCTGTGGGGTAGGTTGGGCTAAGAGATGGTGACGGGGTGCCAACTTGAATGAAATACTTGGGAATATAGCAAGCCTCACCCCGAATAATCGATCGCGAGGCACGGCACACACACACACATTTGAATGGCAATGGCCATCTACTTTGGGGAGCCCCAACCTCCTGAAATATTTTATTGTGGGGCGAAGGGGCCTCGCCCCCTAGGACTTGGCTCCTGTGGATAGTGGGTGGCCCAAGGTCACCCAGTGAGCTTCATGGCTGCGTGGGGATTCGAACCCTGCTCTCCCAGGTCCTAATCCAGCAGGCAAACCATGTACTGTACTGGCTGTGCTACCCCCATTGCTGGAGGCAGTGTGCTTGGGAATCACAAGATCCTGCTTGTGGGCTTCTGCTGCAGGCATGGGGTTGGCCTCTGTGAAAGCTCTTATCCTCCTGCCTGGGTTCTGTAGGATGCAACTGGGACACAGTATTGTGCAGGTACTTTGCCATTGGCAAGCGCCCTTAAAAGCACTGACTTGCTCTCCTAAGCCTCCTTGGGTTCATTTGCGTGGAGGTCAGAGGTAGAAGCTCAGCTGCTGCAAGATCAGGACAGGTGAGGGGAAGAACCAATTTGCCCAGCCTCGTCAAAGGGATGACCTCATCTGACGGCTCTCAAGCTGATGAGGCGGTTAATGTGCATTTCAGGCTCCGTGGGGCAATTAGCCGGAATGAATAATTGAACACTTTTTGCATGATGGTGACTTTGGAATACAAATGCCTCCAACTCTCCCGCCCGGATCGCAGGGAGGCAAGAGGCCCCTCTGCGCTTGGGGGGATACATTGCATGGCTGTTGATGTGGGCCAGGGGTGGGCAGCCTAAGGCCCGGGGGCCGGATGCGGCCCAATCGCCTTCTAAATCTGGCCCGCGGATGGTCCAGAAATAGCGTGTTTTTACATGAGTAGAATGTGTCCTTTTATTTAAAATGCATCTCTGGGTTATTTGTGGGGCAGAGGAATTCATTCATTTCCCCCCCCCCCAAAAAAAAATATAGTTCGGCCCCCCGCAACATTTGAGGGATGGTGGACCTGCCCATGGCTGAAAAAGGTTGCTGACCCCTGTGGCCTTGTCATAGTAGCCTGGTGGTCAGAATCCTGCCTTAGGCTATGAGACAACCTGCATATTGATCAGCCGTCCTGACTTGCTTGCACAAATCTGACATGGAGGCTAGATCATACCTGGTCTCTGTGGGTCTTTCTTTGAGCCCCAGCGCTCAAAGAAGGAGGTTGCATGACTGTGCATTCATCCCCATTTGCTTGCACATTGACACGTCTTCCTGGCAACCATTCGTTCATCCCACATTTTGGGGGCGTGTGTGTGTTCAAATATTACATTTCAGTGTTTCAAAATAAGGAACGCTCTGTGACTTTCAGTGCAATCAAAGTACTTTGTCAGTTATCCATCTGCCAGAGGGTGAAAACCACGCTGTGCAAAGTCTGTACTTTTGACTGATTTGCCTTTTAAAAAAATAAAATAAAAGGAACAGATTTGTACATTCATAGACTCATAGAACTGTAGTGCTGGAAGATATCCCCAAGGGTCATTTAGTTCAACCCCCTGCAATGTAGGAATTACAGAACCACAGTTTGTGCTTACAAATTTAAAATAAGACAAAACGATAGTGTTGCCAATACCCAGACCCTGTTTGAACAAAAAGACGTGGGTGGCACTGTGGTCTAAACCACTGAGCCTCTTGGGCTTGCCGATCAGAAGGTCAGCGGTTCGAATTCCAACAACAAGGTGAGCTCCCGTTGCTCTGTCCCAGCTCCTGCCAACCTAGCAGTTTGAAAGCATGCCAGCGCAAGTAGATACCACTGTAGCAGGAAGGGAAACGGCATTTCCATGCACTCTGGCTTCCATCACGGTATTCCATTGCGCCAGAAGTGGTTGAGTCATGCTGGCTACGTGACCCAGAAAGCTGTCTGTGGACAAACACCGGCTCCCTCGGCCTGAAAGCGAGATGAGCACTGCAACCCCAGTCGCATTTGACTATATTTAATGATCCAGGGATCCTGTGCCTTTACCTTTTTTACCTAGAATCCTAGAGTTGGAAGAGACCCCAAGGGCCATCCAGTCCAACCCCCTGCCAAGCAGGAAACACCATCAAAGCATTCCTGACAGATGGCTGTCAAGCCTCCGCTGAAAGACCTCCAAAGAAGGAGATTCCACCACACTCCTTGGCAGCAAATTCCACTGCCGAACAGCTCCTACTGTCAGGAAGTTCTTCCTAATGTTTAGGTGGAATCTTCTTTCTTGTAGTTTGAATCCATTGCCCCATGTCCGCTTCTCTGGAGCAGCAGAAAACAACCTTTCTCCCTCCTCTATATGACATCCTTTGATATATTTGAACATGGCTATCCTATCACCCCTTAACCTTCTCTTCTGCAGGCTAAACATACCCAGCTCCCTAAGCCATTCCTTGTAAGGCATCGTTTCCAGGCCTTTGACCATTTAGGTTGACCATTTTGGTTACCTGTTTGAACAGACCAATTGCCCACTGTTCTCACAGTGGCCAGCCCAATGCCCCCAGGAATCCTGCAAGCAGGATCCAAACGCAACAGCACTCTTCCCTTTAGTGATTCCCACAAGTTGGTACTCCGACACATGTGGCATCCGATACTGGACCTTTTTTTATATCCCTTACCTTCATTAATTGCTGAACAGCAGGGGACACACATGCACACGCAGGGCTGTGATTCCTGCTTTGCCGGGGGTTGGACTAGATGACTCTTTGGGTCCCTTCCAACTCTACAATTATCTGATTCTATGCTCTTTTTCAACAGAGAGAGCATTTCATGGAGCGGTATATAAAAGTTTGCAAACGAACAAATAATTGATTCATTTTGGCATTGTGCTCTTTCTTAAGATGCCTTGACTGCAGTTTGTAGATAGGTGGTGTACAAGTCATGGCAAATGAATTCATTTGGAGGGCTGGTTCTCATTGTAGTTGTGAGCCCTTGAGCGAAGCACAATTTTATTTTGATCACACACAAGTATCTAATTTTACATCATCTCCTTACCTCCTTTTTTTTCGGGAGACAGTGGGGCTTCAATCTGGATCAGGGACCCATTCCAGTTTCCCACTGATCCCTTGCAATCATTTACCCATTTGCTGTAAATGCTGTCTTTCTGGGCATAATAATGAGCCTGAAATGAGAGCTCAGACTGCGATCGCTGAAACTCCCATGAAGCTCTCCTTAGGAGAGCATTTGCCAATAGGGCAGAATTTCCCACTAGGGGGTGCCCATGTCTTTGTAGGCTTTTTGCATAGTGCTAAGAAAAAATGCTGTGGTCTGAACCACAGAGCCTAGGGCTTGCCGATCAGAAGGTCAGCGGTTCAAATCCCTGCGACAGGGTGAGCTCCTGTTGCTCGGTCCCTGCTCCTGCTAACCTAGCAGTTCAAAAGCACGTCAAGTGCAAGTAGATAAATAGGTACCGCTCCAGCGGGAAGGTAAACGGCGTTTCTGTGCGCTGCTCTGGTTTGTCAGAAGCGGCTTAGTCATGCTGGTCACATGACCCAGAAGCTGTCTGCGGACAAACGCTGGCTCCCTCGGCCTATAGAGCAAGATGAGCGCCGCAACCCCAGAGTCGTCTGCGATTGGACCTGATGGTCAGGGATACCTTTACCTAAGAAAAAAACACAGAATCCTAGTGTTGGGACCCCAAGGGTCATCTAGTCCAACCCCCTGCATTGCAGGAATCTTAGAATCATAGAATCATAGAGTTGGAAGAGACCCCAAGGGCCATCCAGTCCAACCCCCTGCCAAGCAGGAAACACCATCAAAGCATTCCTGACAGATGGCTGTCAAGACCTCCAAAGAAGGAGACTCCACCACACTCCTTGGTAGCAAATTCCACTGCCCAACAGCTCTTACTGTCAGGAAGTTCTTCCTAATGTTTAGGTGGAATCTTCTTTCTTGTAGTTTGAATCCATTGCTCCGTGTCCGCTTCTCTGGAGCAGCAGAAAACAACTTTTCTCCCTCCTCTATATGACATCCTTTTATATATTTGAACATGGCTATCTTTTGCCCAACATAGATCTTGGACCCACAACAACCCTGACCTGAGATTATGATTAAGAGTCTCATGCTCTACCGACTGAACTATCCCAGAGTATTTGAAATAAAACACGTCTGCCCCCTTGCTTTTTTGCTATGTATCTGTTCAACCGCTTTTGCTGCAGCAGATCAGAGAGGCTTGGTGTTGCAGAAGAAAAGCCCAAGAGGCCTCTGGGAGATGAAGGCATTGCTTCCATGCCAGGGTTTGAGGTAGGAGCATCGAACAGGACCTCAAGTTTCATCTCTGGAAGCGAAACATAGGTGGAAAGATGGTTCCTCTCCCTGGATCCTCACAGGTTGACTACTGACTGAGGAAGGAGTTTAAGCACAGCTCCAGTTTGGACGACACGCGAAGCCAAACCTTGCCTTGGCTGTCATGCCACACTTAGCGCTAAAAGGACCATGAGGGGAGCAAAAGTCACTGCGTTCTACTCTCCAGAAAGAAGCCAGCAAATTTCTGTGGCTGGACTTATTGTAATTATTATTATTATTATTATTATTATTATTATTATTATACCCCGCCCATCTGGCTGGGTTTCCCCAGCCACTCTGGGCAGCTTCCAACAGACGATTAAAAATACATTATACATCAAAACAAAATAAAATAAAAAATTCCTTCCAGCAGCACCCCAGAGACCAACCAAGCATGCACACGAAAGCTTATACCATTGCCTCTTATTTTGCCGTGGCCAAACACTCAAATATTCCAGGAAGCCCAGGGTCCCTGTGTTTGCTTAAAAATGGGTTATGTTTAACCTTGTTTTTTAAACATTTACATGTGTGTGAGAGAGCGTCTATAACCTTTAGGTTAGATTACTGCAGTGCATTATATGTGAGGCTGCCTCTGTAGGTGGTTCGGAAACTTCAGCTGGTACAGAATTTGGCAGCCAGGTTTCCAATAGCTTTCTGGGCCCAACTCAAAGTGCTGGTTTTGACCTCCAAAGCCTTAAATGGCTGAGGACCGCAATACCTCAAGGACTGCCTCTTTCCATATGACCCTACCCGGACCCTCCTTCGTGTGCCTCCTCCGTGAGAGCTCTGGAGGGTGGCGACACGGGAACGGGACCTTTTCTGCGGTGGCTCCCCGTTTGTGGAATGCTCTCCCCAGGGAGGCTCACATGGCGCCATTATTAGACTCCACCAGGCAAAAACATTCCTCTTCTCCCAGGCCTCTGGCTGATGAAGCAATTGGTGCCCTTTTAAATGTGTCTGGCGGGGTTACTTTCTTAGTAGTAGTATTATGTTAGGTATTTTGTGTTTTTATGTTGTAAACTGCCCTTTGAATGAAGGGCAATATATCAATTTATTATATAGCTTGCCTTCAATAGAGACAATTTATGCTACCCGAGTAAGGAAGAGAGCAGAGAGAATTGTAGCAGATCCTTTACATCCCGGTCATCATCTGCTTGATTTACTTCCATCTGGACGTCGCTACAGGACTTCATATACAAAATCGGCCAGGCACAAGAATAGTTTTTTCCCTTGTGCAATTAAATTGTTAAATTCATAGTTGCATAGCTTAAGGGGAGGTAAAATATGGGTGGGGTTTCTTTGCTTCTTTGTATTGTGAGAGGAACAGTGTCTGTATGTTTACATTGCAATGTAGCCGAAACAAATTCCAAGTATGTTGGAAAATGTACTTGGCCAATAATAAATTATTCCTATTCCTATTCCTAATAATAATAATAATAATAATAATAATAATGCGCTTGTGTGCACACATGCGAAGAGAACATGAGGGTTTCCTGGGTGAGGTCTGTTTGCATATATGCAGACATATAACACACAACATTGTTTACCTCCACGTCATATAAATAAACACAGAACATTGTTTTTATAGTACTTAGGTATGTTTTATTTAATTTATTATTATTATTATTATTTTTAAAAAGGTATAACTGTTTGGTTATCCCCGGGATAACAAATGCCAGAAAGAACTGTTCCCTAACTCTACCCATACTCATCCGTGTGTGTGTGTGTGTGTGTGTGTGCGTGTGCACGCGCAATACCAATCTCTCTGTTAAACAAAAATTAAAGGAAGTTTACCAGCCCTTAAGAAAAATTCCGACATCCACAACTGGGCCTCGCCTTTATTAGGACCCAGTGAAGCGTCACAAGAGGAAGCAAGCCTTCAAGTTTCCCAGAACTTTCCCTAAGTTGCAATGTTAAAAAGGAGGAGGTCTGGGTGAGCATAGAAAAAAATCTGTCTTGATGTTGTGGCCACAAATATCAGATGTTGAGCAAGCAAACCTCTGCCTGCGTGCTGATGTGGCTTCTCCTTCTTCTGCCCCCCTCCTGCAGCCCCCCTGCCCATCCAGATCTTGCTCCAGAGGGGGTCCTCCAGCCCCCAGTGCACAGGAAGGGGTTTAATAGCCTGAGAGAATGGGGCTTAGCAGGCTAGTGGGGGGGTGGAGTGTGTGTGTGCACAGCACAGCACCATTTTTTACCCTGATCATTAGTGTGGCACATCCTTTACGATCGCTCCCTTGGGAAGTGCAATTTGGACTGCTGAGTCGCCGGCAAATTCATCATTTTTGTCCCACCGGGGACGGCGATGATGATGGCGGCGATGATGCCTGCCTTTTTTGCATTCTAACGAACGGAAGGACCTTCGCTAAGAAGCATTTTAAAAGCTCGCATTCCCACAGCAGGCCGGCAGGAAATAATCAGAGCGCATCAGCTCTCTGGCCTAGGGAATTGGACCAGGGCTCTAACTCTCCTGCTCAGCGTGGAAAGCTGTTTGGTCTAAGAGCACAGCAGAGGGCAGGGTTAGGTCAAAGTGGCGGTGGGGGGGAACCCACCCACCTCTGTTTGTCGCTGGCAGCCAGCTTCCTGCGCTGTCGGGAAGGAGGCCGCTGGGTGTAACGGTTCATTCGGTAAAGGAAGTGCTTGGAAAGCCCCTGTGCAGAAGAGAATTTTGGCAAAGCGCAGCTTCTCTCGCCGTCGTCTGGGAGTAACGGGACAAACTGCACCGGCCAAAATTCTTCCTTCGGTCCAACTGTTGGAGTCTCTGCTCATCGGCTAATGACTGCTTTGTTCCACTCCATCCTGCTATTTTCACTTCTGTCAATCGCACCCACCTACACTCGCAGCTGAGAGACCTGACGCACCATCTGGATGAGGAAGCCGTTTGTTGTGCAAGAACCATCTCCATTTGGCGAAAAAAATAAAAATAAAAAGGCACCCACTTGGTTGTAATTTCTCGAACGGCTGAAGCCCCTGAATTGTTCTTTCTCGGGATAATAGAATCATAGAAGTGTAGGGTTGGAAGAGATCCCAAAGGGTCATCTAGTCCAACCCCGTGCAAGGGGGGGGGGAACTCCCCAAAGAACCATCTGTTTCTGGGATGCCTTGGCTCCCACTCCTCAGCCGGTCACTGAAGCTGGCGACCTTTGTGCCTGGCATTTTTTAACCATCTGAACCTGCAGAGAAGTCCCTTGGGGCCGGGCTCTCCTAACAGTTCCCTCCGTTTCAGCGAGTGAAAGGGACTGAGGTGGGTGGACCACGTGGATCTGGGTGGCTACTCGTGGGTGCTGCCGGTTTCTCAGCCCAGCGCATTTCGTGATCCCAGGAGATGGAACAGCCCTTGCCAGGTTTTGACTCCAACCAGTCCGATGTGCTAAGCTTCTGTGCTTTCCCCCAAAAAACGCCTGGAGAGGGGGGTCATTTCAAACACCCAGGGAGGCAGGAGAAGGTCTGCTTCATCCGCAGCAGAAAGGGGTCCGTGTGCTTGGCTCCTCTGCCCTTTGGCACCAGGGTCTGTGGAGTCCCATCTCCCCTGGGGACCAGGTGCCTTTTTCCAGGTGGGAGCAGGGCTCTGATGTCCTCTTCGTCACTAAAAGGCGACGCTCCATACTTGCGCTCAAGTCTCCGGTGGATCTGTCAACGAGAAAAAGGGGGCGGGGGTGGTGAGCGTTCCTCCCAAAGGAACCGGGGCCAGCAAACAACAGAGTAGTAAAACAATACCACAAAAAATTAACCAAAAACCTATTTAAATACAGGACAGTTTGCAAGAGTCCCTTTGCCATTCCGGCCACAGATGCATGTCTCGCAAATTGCTGTTTTAGGGGTTGTTTTTAAAAGTCTTGCATTACTTTCTATGGGAAAGCGTGCCTTGGTTTTGGAACGCTTTGGTTTTGGAACAGACTTCCGGAACGGATTAAGTTTGAGAACCAAGGAACCACTGTACAGTGTTCTCATCCCTCCCATCAGTGCCACCTGCCAATCAGCACAGACAGCGCCAAGGCAGAAGAGTAACAGCCAAACTGCACCTGAAGGATTGATGGCATGTTTGGACCAACCTTCATTCAATAGGATCCCAGGGCATGTGCAAATGGCAGGTGGCAAATGATCAAAATATTCAGATTAATGCGGCATCCAAGTGTTAAAACCGTCTCTGGCTATGCCCAAGCCCTTCGCAGGCACACCACATCGCATGTGTCTCCTGCTCTCACCTTCTTCACAGACCGGCTGCCCCCGTACTCCTCCAGCTGCTGACGGAAACCCGGGTTGGGGTTGGCGACCGGCCGGGCTGCCTTGACGGCCTCCAGGGCGTCGTGCCAATTCAGCAGTGTCACGGCCATGACGTACGCGAGGACGATGGTGGTGCTGCGGGAGATCCCTGCGAGGCTGGAGGCAGACGGAGGAGCCATCAGAAACCTCTGCGTCCCCTCCCAGGCTGTCGCAAGGCCCTCTGCCTGCATTCCCACCAACAAGCGCAAAGCTACGCTTGGGACCTTCTTGTGGGCTTGTTATCGTGGGACAACCAGCCTCCTAGAACCAACATGCTTAAGTCTGATCAATGCATGAAGGGGTTAATGCCATAGAGTCAGCTGTCCTGCCAGGTTCAGCTAGGTCACTCCCCCCCCCCTCCTTGGGAGGAAAGTAATCAAACCTGTTGTTCCCCTTCCATTCTACCTGAGAAGCTCAGCGTGTGACGAGGCTAAGCTAGCTGCTGCGGTTTAGCCGCGTGCAGTGGCGTAGCAAGATGGGGGCGTTGAGAGTGGCACGCCCCCAGTTCCAGCCTGGAGGGGGGGGACACTCGGCGGCGCGCCCCCATGACTCCCAAGCCACCGCCTGGCACCACTTCCGTGCGGTGGCTGCTCGCACGCTGCAGCCTTACAAGTTGCTGCACAAGCAGCCGCCGCACGGACAGGGTGCTGCTTGCGCCCGGATGGACTGCGCATGTGCGCACTTGCACAGTCCCTCCTGGATGCCAGGCGCAAGCAGCTGCTTGCACCCGGCAGCCCAGATGGACTATGCTCCGTAGCGCGCATGTGTCATGACGTCACAACGCATGCGCGCTACGGAGCGGCACCCCGCCCCCGAGGGTGCCCCTGTATTTGCCACTCCGGGCAGCAAAGCGGCTCCGTACACCACTGGCCGCATGGCTCTTACAAGCCATTCTTACGTTCCTATACCAATAATTTAGGGACTTTCACCACTGTAACAAAGCCAAGTTTTACCACCTGTGTTTTCTGACTGCTGTGTGGGAAAGCACATGAATCTGACCTTTGGAGAGTTTGTAAGTAAACCGTTTTTAAGTTACCAAACATGTGGTCTTTTCCTATGATGGGGGAAGAGGGGCCTGTTTTGGAAGTCACATATTTTAAAGGTCTGACAGCCTAGATTTCCACACTTTACTTGCTGCATGATTTGTGATTTCAAATCTCTGCTGGGGTTCTCTGGCCAAAGAGTACTTCCCTAAAGCCTGGATCTTGGCGTCCAGGTTTTTTAAACCTATTTTTCCTAGCCAACCAAAAATTGTGGAGCATGAACCTCACTTCTAGAAAAGCCCTGGACCTCGAGGCAGCAGGGAAGAGGACCCCTGAAAGGGATATGGCTCAGTGTGACGGGAAGGCAAATGGGGAGGGACAGCCTTTCTGAAGAACAAAAGAAGAGACCCAGTGGGACAGGAAGGGGGGGCAGGGAAGCAGAAGGGCAAAGGACCTGTACATGTGCTGCGGGGGGGCAAGACAGAATGGCTCTGTAACCCGCTCCCCAGCCTTCACCCTCCAGGTGAGCAAATACATCAATTTTGGTTTCTCATCTTTTGGGACAAGTTACATTCCTACATTTCCATATCGGTTTGTAATTCTTTCTTTTTTCTTTTTTTAATCCTCATGGAAATTCTCCAGCATTTTAACGCAAATTCTTCTAATACGCAGTTTTTTTAAACGCAATTTCACCCAACATGCTTTTTTTTTTGCAAATAAAATGTCCCCGATATGCATTCTTGTATTATATTTCCCCCCACTAATATATGCAGTTATGTGCACAATTTACCGTGCGTGCAATTTTAGTACACATCGCTGAAATCTGCAAAATCTGGAGAAGTGTCCGTTTCAAAGGATGGCTATTATTTCCATTTGCCAAATGTTTCAGAAAGTGCAGAAAGTGCTGAGTCAAACTTCTCTGCCAGCCCTCCCTTCAGGTGACGCTGGACTCCAACTCCCATCAGCCCCAGCCAACATAACCCAGTGCCCGGGGATGATGGGAGTTGTAGTCCTGCAACATCTGGGAGACCACAGTAGGCTCTGCAGGCGTCCTGTTTCTCCCGGGGACCCGCCAGGTGCCCCCCCCCGAAAACCCACAAGAGGCGAGTGGAACCCCCCCCCCCCAAAAGTGAACCCACCAGTGAACAAGGCAGTTCCCTCCACGCAGGCGACAGGAATGGATGAAATGGATGCATTTCTTGAAGTGCTTCTTGCTGGAAGGACGAAAACGAAGCCAAGACAGTATGTTCAGTGCCAGATTTCAAGAGCAGACATCTGCACAGCCTTAGTCCCAAAAGACCATGGGATGCAATAGAATCAGGGAATTGTAGGGTTGGAAGGGACCTCATGGATCATCTAGTCCAGGCATGTCCAACAGGTAGATCGTGATCTACCGGTAGATCACTGGGTGTCTGCGGTAGATCACTGGGAGATCACTGGCTCCCCCCAAAGAAGCTGAACAACGGTGTCGCCCTTTAAATAAGCTCAACATGTTACCTCCTCCCTGAAAAAACTCAACAACTTTGACCTGGATCCCCCCAAAATAGGCCCTCCTCCTTACTAAAAAAAAGCTGAACAACTTCTTTGACCTGAACCCAAAAAAGGGGATAGATCACTGCCAGTTTTTAACTCTGTGAGTTGATCGCAGTCTCTTGGAGTTGGCCACCCCTGATAGTCGAACTACCTGCAATGCAGGAATAACTCTGATTAGCTCTTGCAAACAACTCTGACTATGCCCCATCACCCCACGTTTTACTTCTTCTCTGCCCCTCCCCTCCGGGTTTGGAGCTGAAGCGTTTCAGCTCGAAGCCCCACTTCCAGTCAAAACAGAACCAAAACTTCCTGACCTGGTTTTTGCTTCTTGCGCAAACTTAAAAGTTGCACAACTGGAGTGAAGCGAAACCGTCAAGATCTTCCTCCAGGCCATGGGATTATATAAGTGATTGTGTTTACTGGGACTCTGCACGTGGCTGAGCGACAGGTCTGCGGTGTGTTACATGCGCGTCCCCAAAAACAGCAGTTTCAGTTTTGCAATTGGTGGTGGAGGAGAGAACACTAGCATGGCTGCGATTGTCCAAAACATCTGGCGGACCCCAACCCAGATAGATTCCCAACATCTCCGACTTCTGTCTCGTCAGGATTCGGTTTCAGTTTATTCATTCGTTTGCTGAAACACTATTTCTCCCCATTTTTTCCTTAACAGTGGCGCCCTCCCTGTGGAACACCCTCCCGCCAGATGTCAAGGAGATACGTAACTACAGTATACAACTTTTAGAAGACATCTGAAGGAAGCCCTGTATTGTGAAGTTTTTAAATGTGCTGGACGCTGCCCAAAGTGGCTGGGACAACCCAACCAGGTGGGTGGGAAATAAATAGTAACATTATTATTATCTATATATATATATATATATCTATATCTATCTATCTATCTATCTATCTATCTATCTATCTATCTATCTATATGTTCCCATTGTGTGAGCGGCGGACACCGATGTTCTCCGTAACCGCTGCACCAAACAGCATCAAATTAGGACAAAGCGTAACTTGACCATCAAGGAAGGATCTGGCATAATAAAAATTTTAAAAAACCACACCTGTCATACCTAAAATAAAGGATAAAGGGCGGGGGAAGTGGCGCACCTATTATACCTCACCAGCAAAAAGAATGAAGACTCCAACAGCATCCAATAGAAAGGCGGATTGCCTGCTGACGTCATCAGACCTGGCCAGAGCAACAATGCCTGTGCCCTCACCTAAAATGGCCACCGCAGCTTCGCATGCGCCGAGGAAAAAAAAACACGGAGCAGGAGGCATGCCTGAGAGGTCGCAATGAGTAAGACCAGCTCTGAGGGGATTGTGTCGCTGGGGTGCGTGATTTTGGGACTGGGTAATTTTGGGACTGGGGTGGGGGAGAATGCTCTTTAAGGTCCCAGTGCCCTCAACCTAAAATGGCCACCGCAGCTTCGCATGTAAAATGCATCTCTAGGAATTAGTTCATTCCCCCCCCCCAAAAAAAAATAGTCCAGCCTACCACATGGTCTGAGGGAAAGTGGAAAAGTGAAAAAGGTTGCTGACTCCTGCTCTAAAGGGACAGGCAAGAATGAAAACAGGAGCTTCCAGAATACTCTCGGGGTCAGGAGAATTTTAAAAAGCAAAACAAAAACAAAAAACCACAGCAACGCGTGGCCGGGCCAGCTAGTTGTTGTTGTTGTTGTTGTTGTTGTTGTTGTTGTTGTTGTTGTTATTATTATTATTATTACCACCGTTACTTACATGTTGGCCTCTGGTGTGTCCGGCAGAGCAATGCGGAGGTAGATGATTCCCTGGAAAAACAAACACCCAATGACCGAGATGAGGCTCACAGGAGGAAAGGCAGCAGTTCAACAGGTGCAGCGCCTGCCATAAAGTCCCAAGTTCAACCCCCCAAGGCATCTCCAGGTAGGGCTGGGAAAGTCCCCTCCCTGAAAGTCTGGGGAGCTGCTGCCAGTCAGTGCAGACAACACTGACCTGAATAGACCAATGACTTAACTCATTCAAAGACACTTTCCTATGTTCCCTTGTATCTGGGCTGAGTTCAGGAGAAATTCCAAACATTTGCTTTATATCTCGCTTTGCGGAGCAGGAGGCGATCCAAGGCGGGTTAAACTTTGGGTCTTTTGCATTGCGCACCCCAGATCTCCTTCTGCCCAATTTAACTGTTCTTTCTTTTTTCTTATAAGGCTGATTGGGAGGGGCCATAGATCCATGGTAGGGGAACGCAGAAACAGAAGAAGTTGAGTTATACAAAGTCAGATCGTTGGTCCATTTAGCTCTATATTGTCTACACTGACTGGCAGCAGCTCTCTGGGATTTCAGGCAGGGAATCTGTCTGGAGATGCTGGGGATTGAAATTGGGATCTTTCTGCTTTCAAGGCAGAAACTCCAGCCTGGATAAGAGGAGGCTGAGAGGTGATATGATAGCCATCTGCAAATATCTGAAAGGCAGTCACATGCAAGAGGGAACAAGCTTGTTTTCTGCTCTCGAGGTTAAAACCTGAACCAGGAGATTCATGTTACAAGAAAGGAGATTCCGGCTAGACAGCAGGAAGAACTTTCTGATGGTGAGGGCTGTTCAACAGTGGGACGGTCTCCCTCAGGAGGCGGTGGGCTCTCTTTCCTTGAAATACAGATTAAAACTTGCACCAACTCTTTAAACTTGAGGCTTGTCTACATAAGAATGTTTTTAGCAGGTGCCGAAAAGAGTACAGGGAAGGTGCCTGCTTGATCTCAATAGTGTGCTCCCATACGGCTCCCAGAGGAGGAGGACTTTCCAGAGGATTGGGACCCAAGGATTAGATCTGTCTCCTGCTTCACCACCCCCAGTGATGTCCAAAATCCACTGTCGGAGGCCACTGCCTCGCATTGTCTCAGAAACCCCCTCCTTGCCCCCAATAATAAATCCAGCCCACTCATACCGGAATAAATGGCTGTGCGGATTCATGGATGGAGACGATGTGGGTGATATTGTGCCTGCTCAGCTGATCCAGGTCTTTGGCATCTAGGAGAAAGAGGAGGAGGAAGAACACAGTGCGATTGTTTCAGTCGTCCTTAATTATTACCCGCCAAGCAACTTGTAGATGTGCATGCTCAAACCAGAATATGTAGCATCGCATGCTGGAATCATGTGCGGGCAAGCGCACGAAGCCCTCGCTTCAGTGTCAGGTGACAGCGAAAGAACAAATGCTTGGTCTAACAGATTCTCGGATCCTGAAACAAGGAGAACATTCAGGGCAACCTCTAAACCCATTCACGCTCAGGGACGATGTGAGCTGCAGTCCAGCAACACCTGAGGGATAGCACAATCTGTAGAGCACGAGATTCTTCATCTCTCATGAGGATTTGAAGAAAGGGATAGGCGGGAAGTCTGGTCGATAGAAAAATACCATTTTTATTTTAAGGTTTAGAGACTACTAGTTGGTGTATCGATTTTATTTCTTTGTTGTTTTGTAGTGATGGATGTTTGTTTTCTTTTTCTGTACGGTGTGTTAAAGTGAAGGATAGCAATAAAAAAGAGAGACTTCATCTCAGGGTCGTTGGTTTGAGCCCCACATTGGGCAAAAGATTCCTGCATTGCAGGGGGTTGGACTAGATGACCCTCAGGGTCCCTTCCATATGGAAGTCCAAATATCCCCACACCTCCTCTGAACAATGGCCATCTAATGCTTTTGCCGGAAATAATGTTTAATAGAGCATTAAACATGCAGTTATGTTTAAGCAGGCCTCTCAAGTGGACTCCATTGCCATTCTAAGAGAACAAGGGTGAGGTCCAGCACCTCTTTTTCTAGAAAAACAGCACTGTGTTTAAGGGCTTGTCCAAACTTTGCTTTCCTCCGCTCTTTCCAGGCATGGACTGAGCACACTTTTTTTGGCTCTGGAACTTTCCCCACAAAAACCTGCTCTTTAAAGCCCAATTGGTGCAAACACCAGTCCGTGGAAAACCTGAACTGACGTTTGCTCTGATTCAGCTTTAAAGAGCAGGTTCTGTGGGGAAATTTCAGGCAAAAGCTTGTACACGGAGCATTAAAAAGCGCAGACATCTGCTGGAAAGAGCAAAACGTAAATGCGGATAAGGATATTGAAAAGCTGGAAGGTGGGCAGAGGAGGGTGACCAAGATGATCAAGGAAAACAAGCCTTAGGAAGAACAGTTGAGGGAGCTGGGTATGTTTAGCCTGCAGAAGAGAATCACAGAATTGGAAGGGTCTTGTAGTCCAGCCCCTGCAACACAGGAATCTCAACTAAAGCATCCATGACTGTTGGCCGTCTGAAGACCGAGAGCTGATTCGATAGACATCTTCAGATATCTGAAAGGCTGTTGCATGGAAGATGGAGCAAGCTTGTTTTTCTGCTGCTCTGAAGGGGAGGACCTGAGCCAGTGGATTCAAAGGACAAGGAAGGAGATTACAACTAAACATCAGGAAAAATTTTCTGATGGTAAGAGCTGTTTGACAGTGGAACGGACTCTCTCGGAAGGTTATGGACTCTCCTTCCCTGGAGGCTTTGAAGCAGAGGTTGGGTGGCCCTCTGTCAGAGAGTCAGCTCTTCAGCTGAGATTCCTGCATTGCAGGGGGTTGGGCTAGATGACCCTGGGGGAACCCGTTCCAACGCTACAGTTCTAGGAATCTATAAGTGAACAGGTAGTCAAGCACAGTCCTTGGGCGCCATGTGGCTTACAGGTTTTGAACTAACACACCCAAGGACCCACGCCTGCCTGCCTGCCTGTGCATTCATAGAATCATAGAATCGTAGAGTTGGAAGAGACCCCAAGGGCCATCCAGTCCAACCCCCTGCCAAGCAGGAAACAACATCAAAGCATTCTTGACAGATGGCTGTCAAGCCTCCGCTTAAAGACCTCCAAAGAAGGAGACTCCACCACACTCCTCGGTAGCAAATCCCACTGCCGAACAGCTCTCACTGTCAGGAAGTTCTTCCTAATGTTTAGGTGGAATCTTCTTTCTTGTAGTTTGAATCCATTGCCCCATGTCCGCTTCTCTGGAGCAGCAGAAAACAACCTTTCACCCTCCTCTATATGACATCCTTTTATATATTTGAACATGGCTATCATATCACCCCTTAACCTTCTCTTCTCCAGGCTAAACATACTCAGCTCCCTAAGCCGTTCCTCATAAGGCATCGTCTCCAGGCCTTTGACCATTTGGGTTGCCCTCCTCTGGACCCGTTCCAGCTTGTCAGTATCCTTCTTGAACTGGGGTGCCCAGAACTGGACAGCTAGCAATGCAAACAGGAAAATGCAACTCTCTCCAGAAGTTCCCGGAATTCCAAACGGGTGAGAAATGCTCAGGTCTCGAAATGCTCAGGTCTCCTTACAGGCAGGGTAGGAGCAAACTGGCAATATGCCAGGCCTCCTTTTCCTCCCCCCACCCCCATGACACACACACTTGACATTCCTTCCGAAGCATATGCTGAGCCTAGCAGATCGTGAGAGGCAGGGCAGGCAGGTTGCAGCAACTGTTGCTTCTGCTACTGCTGGGGCGGAGGACATTTTTCGGTTTGGGGGCCGCATCTCCTCACAGGAAGCGTCCTGGGGGCCACTGCATCCAAGGGGTGGGAGGGGCAATGGGGGAAGTGAGCGGGGGCAGGAGGTGGGACCCTAAGTTACAATCCAGCCCTGCCAAAAAGGGCTCTGTACCCAATCCCTTCTGTCCAACGCCCGGGAAGACTTCTTAAAGTTCTGGAGGATGAATTCAAGCCAAGCAAAAGCACCTGAACAAGGCCAGGAAAGTCCTCACCTGGCAGAGAGGCCTGGAGGTGGGGCGCATTTGGCCCGCAGACTCAATATTCCCTACCCCTGTACCACAGAATCAGAAAATCATAGAGTTGAAAGGGACACTGGGGATCATTTAGCCCAACCCCCTGCAATGCAGGAATATGCAGCTGTCCCTTACGAGGATCAAACCTGCAACCTTGGCGGTATGGGCACCACACTCTAACAATCGGAGCCATCTGTCATGGAGGCTTTAGCTGAGATTCCTACATTGCAGGGGGTTGGACTAGATGACCCATGGTGTCCCTTCCAACTCTAAAATTCCACGATACTATTACCTGTCTAACATTTTATTCAGCAGTTCTTCCTGCTGACATGCTAAAGAAAACACCAGTCTACAGTAAGTATTTGCTTCTCTCCCCGCTGTCCCAGCATGTTTCCAGTGCTTTGAAGGCCAGGACAGCAGGCAGAGATGCAAATGGTGAAGTCTTCCCTTCCCTGAAAATGCAGCCACAGGGAAAGCTGCAGCTGGCCTCTTTGGGCCTGCCCAGGCATTGGGCTAAGACAAGCACAGGATCCTAGGTGAGAGTATATTGGGATATGATATATCATGATTTAAGAAAAATGTTGAAATATAATTTTGTTAAGAAACCTGAAGCCTTTTTATTAGGCATTATAGGTACAGACATTGAAAAAAAGGACATTAAGCTTTTCCAATACGCAGTGACTGCAGCTAGGATTTTGCTAGCACAAAGGTGGAAACAAGAAGAATTACCGACGAAAGAAGAATGGACAGTGAAACTGATGGAATATGCAGAACTGGATAAAATGACGGGAAGAATCCGGGAACAGCGGGACCAGATATTCATCAAAGACTGGTTAAAGTTTACGAACTATTTGAAAGACAATTTGCAATTGAATACGCTAATAGGACTTCAAGAAGTTTTGTAGTTAATGTGTAGAAATATTATTGTAAGTATGGTAGTTAGAGTATGTATGAGATTTATGATAATGTAAGCAATGGTAGATTAAAGAAGTATAATACTAAGATATAATTTTGAAAGCCATGTGGAAGGTCTGAGGGAAGTCACGGCTATGTTAGCCAAAATTGGAAAATGTATGTGAATGTATGTTTGATTTTCTTGTTGTAGTATGGTATAAAATAAAAAATTATTTAAAGAAAAAGACAAGCACAGGATCCCCGCCAAGGTTTACAGCAGAATCTGAAAGAAACACAGGCCTCTGCTATTCTTCCCAGGTTCTGCAGCATGCCCATTTCTCAGACGACTCACCTATGAAGTTGCCGAGGAAGAGCCCAGGGAGAATCTGTTGGACACAAAAGGTAAAGTCATTGTCAGTTGCAGCAGCTCTGCAGGGGTTTCTCCCAACCCTACCTGGAGGGGATTGAACCTGAAACCTTCTGCTTGCAAGGGAAATGCTCTGAGTGCACACCATAAAACATTTGAAGCGCATGACTTCCCCTATAGACTCCTGGGGGTGGTAGTTTGTTAAGGGTGCTGGGAATTGTAGCTCTGTGAGGGGTAAACTACAGTGCCCATAGGCAAAGTGAAGCGATGCAAACACAGAACAACTTATTCTCCTTCTTCTTCTTCAAATTATTTTTATTTATTTGCATGGTACAGAGGCTCTCCCGAGGCAGCTGGAGGTTTCTCTGAATTCTGACTAGCGTTGCCAGACCTCCAGGTCTGACCTGAAGTTCAGGTTAACCTGGCCCTCTCCAGGTGGCAGGTGGAGGACGTGAATATCCGTGTCAGCAAGTGTGCTTTTAATTTAAAAAAGAAACATTAAGAAGACTTTGCATGCAACTTTGAAGCTTTAGCCTGGCAGGAGCTGGCTGCAAAATACAGTATAGTATAGACACTTGGGGGGGGGGGGGTTCTGCATTCCTCCCCTCCCCTGTCTCAAATAACTTCCATCTCCAGGGGCCACCCCCATGGCATCGCCAGGACCCGCCCTTACGGTAGGTCTCAGGTTTGAGCCCTGAAATTTCAGTGCCTGGGATGCTCTGGATCTGGCAACTCTGACAACATTCAGGTTCTGTGGGGCTTCATTCAGCATGTGACTGCCCTGAAACACAAAATCTTCCTTTTCCTTTTTCTGTGGTTCAAATGCACCTGACCTCTCCAGGGCTGTTGGTTTCACACATCTCTTTTTGCTGTGCTGCCAAAGTGCTGAACTGAGATTTTAGGAAAGCTGCAGGGCCTGGTAAACTCTTAGGAGGTGTGGGGGGTTGAAAGGTGTGAGAAACCGGAGCCTCCTATCGGCTCCACTGGAATAATTCTGATTCCCTGGTGTTTGCTGGGTTTGGCCAATGCCCCTTTGCAAACCTGCCACAGTTGCTACAGCCATCACCATTGACCACAGACCACAGACCACCATTGATGGGCAGCGAACGCCAAAGCACCATGCAGGATCCTTTGCAAGCTCTGGACGGCCCTTTGACGTCCCAATTTAAGGACGTCAAAGCACAAAGTAATTTAACATTGTGACACCAGGTTGATAAAAGAGCAGCCTCGCCCACCTTTCAAATCAGGTCCAAGAGGATAGGATCCAGCTTACAGAAACAAAAAAGCACGACAGCATACAAAATAGGCACCATGTGCCCCCTATTCTGTAAGCTCCAGCGCCTCTTTGAAGGTAAGAGTCATCCATAACACCATCTATTCCTCTCGGGAATGATTGTGTGCCCAATAATGGCATTAAGGGAAAATGAATAGGGAATTCTAAACCTGACAGCTATATTGGTTTCATACCCATTTAGGGCTACAGCTTCTCCATGAACCCTGTGACGAAGGGCTATGGGATCACCCCACAAAGGCTCCTTGTGGGGTGGCAGCTCCCTGGGGAGTAGGAAGGCATATCTGTTGAACCAGTTTAGTTCTGCAACGGAGGCAGAATTCTCAAGGCAGAGATGGTTGGCAAGCTGGGTGGTTGGGGGTTAAGGTGGTTTGCCTGCATTGAACAGAAGCACAAAAAAGAACCTCTGCATGTTGGGGGTGCTATTTGACCTCTCCAGGGGAACCTAAGAAGAGCCCGCTGGATCAGGCCAATGGCCCATCTAGTCCAGCATCCTGTTCTCACAGTCAGGACCGGTGCTAGGGCTTCTTGCGCCCTAGGTGAACCACCTTCTGGCGCCCCCCGCCCCGCCCAAGCCTGCTTTAGCAGGAGCCGGGGGGGGGGTAGAGAGGCAAGCAGCAGTTTCTCCGCTGTAGCGGTGAGCTGCTGCTCGCCCACCCCGCCCCCCGCCAAAGCCTGCTTTAGCGGGAGCTGGGGGGGGGGTGTAGGGGGCAAGCAGCACCTCTCCGCTACAGCGGAGAAGCTGCTGCTAGCCCATCCCGCCCAAGCCTGGCCAGCGCCCCCTCCATTTTGGCGCCCTAGGCAATTGCCTAGTTTGCCTAAATGGACACGCCGGCCCTGCTCACAGTGGCTGGCTCAGCAGTTGCCTGTGGGAAACTGGCATGCAGGATCCCAGCACAAGAGCAACTCTCTCCTCCTGTAGTTTCCAGGAGCTGGCGTTCAGAGGCAGAGCATAGCTGCCAGCCCTCCACAGCCCCCTCCTCCCTGAAGGAAACAGTGGCAAAAGACACCTTGTGAGCAGTTTGGGCTTGTGAGCTTCCTACAACCTTTCCTTTCAAGCCACACTCTTGCCACCGTCACCTGTGCACTGGTAGCTTTGTAGCAGTAGAGCAGTTGCTGCTGGTCCCGGCCCTACCATTGGACAATGTGAGGGGACCACAGCTACAGCCCCTAGCTGCCCCTCCTAAGCCCCCTGGCCATTGTCCTCTGTCGGGGGCAGAGCTGTGCAGGCGACACAAACTACTGTGCTCTCCCCCAAACTAACGTGTGAACAGGCACTATTATAGCCACCACCTAAGACCCGTACCGCACGTGAAAGAAATTGATTCCGCCTACACTTTGGAACTCCCTGCCTCATGACATCAAGCAGGCACCTACCCTGCACTCTTTCCAGTGCCTGCTAAAAACATTCTTGCTTAGGTAAGCCTACGGAGACATGAAGGTGCATGTTTTAATCTACTTTTGGTTTATTGCTGTTTTTTTAAAATCTTTTGACTGTTTCTACTGATAAGTTTATTGTTTCATTCTCTTTGTAAACCGCTTTGAGCGTTTCTCCTCTAATCGTGCGGTGGGAGAGAGCTGCACCATCGCCAGGTGTGTCAAATTCAAAGATCCAACTGCTAGTCCATTTGGCATCTGTGTCTGCAGTGGGGAGTGGGGCACCATTTTGTCCTCCCTCTCAAGTGGCAAAAATGTCTGGGTCCCACCCTGAGGGCTGGGGTGTGTCCCTTAAATCAGAGGAGGTTCATTGTGGCAATTAATAATAATAATTATATTTATATGCCGCTCATCTGACTGGGTTACGCCTGCCACTCTGGGTGGCTTCCAATAAATTAAAAGCTTTGTGAAACATCTCTGAGGCATTTTCAGGGACGTGGAGCCGGTGGCCCTATGGATATTGCTGAACTCTTATCATCCCTGACTCTGGGGCTGGTAAGAGCTGGACCCCAGCTATACTTGTTTATTTCATTTCCCCAGATTTATAAACCTCTTACATGCAAAATCTCAAAGCGGTTTACAAAAAATAACAAAACCATAAAATTTTCCGTTTAAAAACCCCAGTTAAAAACAACTATTTAAAACATTCAAATAAATAAATACTTGGACAGCCCTTGTCTCCCACCCACCCCTGCTTGAAACAAACCCTCTTTCTCAGCCTCCCCCCCCCCCAGGCTGGTGCCCTCCAGAGCCAGGAACTCCCATCAGGCCTTGCCAGCCACAAAAAGGTACACTCCGTGCAGCTTTGCCCAATTGCATTCACAGATAAAGTTTCCTCCACACATCAACAGCATTAGTCATACCTTGTTCATGCCATTGCCCATGGTCCAAAGCACAGTCTAGGCAGAGAGCAGTTGTCCTGGTGTGTGTGTGTGTGTGTGTGTGTGTGTGTGTGATTCTCTTCCACAAAATCCCCAGCAAGAGGTATGGAGCAGGGTCACGGGGCGAGGTTTCTCCCCCCTAGGCCTGGCAGAGTTTCCCACTGCCTCCGTTCACTTCTTAGGACCAGGCAGGAGGGGGAAAGGAGATCTCCAAGGTGGCAGCTCTGCTTTCCCCTTGGGGAGCCAATAAATCGGCCTGCTGCAGACGCCCGGCCTCTTTCTCCTGCTCTGGAGAAAGCTCCTTTCCTCCAAGATGGCAAAGACGCTACTCCTGGAAATGCCCTTATCCTGGCCGCCTCCTGTGGCTGGCACCCTGACAGTAGAGGATAAACTCCACCTCTTTCGTAATCGTGTGTGTGTGTGTGTGTGTGTGTGTGCGCGCCAAGGGCTGGCGGTGCTGCTGCTGCTGCTCCACCGCCGGGACAATGCTCCAGTGTTCAGAGAGAACAAAACCTTTAGTCTTCCTGGCTCGGTGACAAGCCAATGCTGTCGGGGCATGCAGGGGAAATGCGCCTCCCTGCCTCGGAAAGGTGGCGGGTGCGCAATTACGCAGCAGCCTGCCGCTTCTCTGCTCAGTTCCCGGGACATCCCCCCTCCCTGCAAAAACAAACAAACCGCTTTCTGGGGAGCTGTCCCAGCAGCATACAGGCCTCTGGATCATGGGTGAACATGGCAGGCCTCCTTTAGTGTAATGTTGCGCTGTAAGGAAGGCAGGAGGCTGCCTTGAAACCTGCAACTCGAAATCTGTGATTCACTCCAGCAGGAGAGAGTGGGAGTCCGGCAGAATGCAATGTTCCCGGCGTGGAATGTACGAGCGAAGGGCCGCCTGCCTGCCTGCCTGCCGCAGATCGAGTTACATCCTTGGATGTCTGTTTACGAAAATAGAATCGGCAAAGCACGAGGCCACCTTAGTTGGGCGGGGAGAGAGACCTCTCCGGGGCGATCGCCGGTGCTTCCTATTGGTTGAGGAGGAGGAGGAACAGCAGCAGCGGAGTAAAATGGGATCGCGCGTGGCTGGCTTTGCCTTTAAAGCTGCAGAAAGACACCGTCCTCACGAATCACACTGATGGGGAGCGCGTAAGAACATCAGTCTGCCGTCCCAAAGTTAGCTCAGGTGGTTAGAGCGTGGTGCTGATAATGCCAAGGTCCAGGGTTCAATTCCTATGCGGGACACCTGCATATTCCCTCTGGGTCCCTTCCAGCTCTACAATTCTATGATTCTATTCTCACATTGGCCAAAACCAGATGTCCTAAAATGGGAAGCCTGCAACAGCAGCATGATGCTGTTGTCCATTATGTCCAGAAGTTCAGTGTCCAGTTCAAGGGAGGTAATAGCATCACTCCATTCAGCCATGGTCAGACCACATGGGGAGCCCTGTGTCCAGTTCTGGGTGCCACAATTTAGGAAGGATGTGGACAAGCTGGAAGGTGTGCAGAGGAGGGAGATCAAGTCTTATTCAACATCTATATCAATGACTTGGATGATGGGCTTGAGGGCATCCTGATCAAGTTTGCAGATGACACCAAATTGGGAGGGGTGGCTAATACCCCAGAGGACAGGATCACACTTCAAAATGACCTTAACAGATTAGAGAACTGGGTCAAAGCAAACAAGAGGAATTTTAACAGGGAGAAATGTAAAGTACTACACTTGGGCAAAAAATAAAATAAAAAATGAAAGGCACAAATACAGGATGGGTGACACCTGGCTTGAGAGCAGTACATGTGAAAAGGATCTAGGAGTCTTGGTAGACCACAAACTTGACATGAGTCAATGGGATTTGCTGCCAAGGAGTGTGGTGGAGTCTCCTTCTTTGGAGGTCTTTAAGCGGAGGCTTGACAGCCATCTGTCAGGAATGCTTTGATGGTCTTTCCTGCTTGGCAGGGGGTTGGACTGGATGGCCCTTGTGGTCTCTTCCAACTCTATGATTCTAAGATGATCCAAGGTCTGGAAACGAAGCCTTAGGAGGAACCTTTGAAGGAGCTGGGCATGTTTAGTCTGGAAAAGAGGAGACTGGGAGGAGATATGATCGCCATTTCCCAATATCTCAAGGGCTGAGACATGGAAGATGGAGCAAGCTTGTTTTCTCCTGCTCTGGAGGATGGGACTTGAAGTTACAAGAAAGGAGATTCCGACTAAAACATCAGGAGGAACTTTCTGACAGTAAGAACTGTTCAACATTGGGACGGTCTCCCTCTGGAGTTTGTGGACTCTCCTTCTTTGGAGGTTTTTAAACAGAGGTCAGGGCCATCCACCATGGATGTTTTTGCTGAGATTCCTGCATCGCAGGGAGTTGGACTAGATGACCCTCAGGGTGGCTTCCAACTCCAGGATTCCATGATTCTATAAAGGTGCTAATCAGCCAAAGGCCTGGTTAAAGAGGAGCCAATTCTCTGCCGGCTATGCTTCCTTCTCACTCTTCATTTACTTATTTATTTAGATAATGTACATACTACCCTTTGGCCGAGCCACAGGGGCAGTTCACAACAGGCAAATCCATAAAATAGCACAATATTTAAAACAAAAAAACAAACAAAGGGCTTGTCCACACTGGAACAAAATGTGGATCTCTTCCCAATGTCATCCTGAACCTCCCTACCCGCCCATTACCGCTTTAAACACATGTTCTTTAAAAATACTGATTATTTTGGATTATCCAAGGATGGGAAAACCATGAAAAAATGCCCTGGACACCACTGGGGTTGGGAGGATGCAGTGTGGACACCTTTGCATTAATAGGGAAGCAACTTGGTGCAAATCCACAATCTGTTCTGCTTTGAGGACAAGCTGAAAAGTTTGGGTGTCTGAAGATGACAGGGTGTGGCTTCTCCTGTGCCCTAACCAAGAAATCTTGATCTTGCTGACCTGGTGTTTACCTGGGTGCCTCCCTTGGCAATTTCCTCACCAAGGAGCCATGCAAGGACCCAACATCCTCACTGTCAGCGGCCCTGGAGACCGGTTCTTGCCCTTGTCTGGCTGCCTGGCCCAGCAAAGCCTTGTCCTTTCCTGCTTTTCCAGCTTGGATTGTTGGATAACTCTTCCATTTGTTGTTCCCAAGTACCTCTCTCCAGCATCCATCTTTTGGGTTCTAGGTTTCTTTGATCATCCTTGGTTTCCTAGGCATGCAAAGGCTAAAAACCTTGCTGAGTCAAATTTTTAAAATAATAATAATAATAATAATTTTATAAATTGTGTGTCCTTGTTTCTCAATCTGATCCTTTTACAGTACATGGTTTTGTATGTTTTGTGGTATTTTATGCATTGTGATTTGTTGTTATTTTTATTGATTATAGATTAACAATTCTTTATTGTAATTGATAAGTGTTTGATTGTTATTTGCTGGTGTTTAATTTTACTGTTTACTATTGGATTCTAATGGATTATTGAATGTTGCTTTATTTGATATAAATTGTTTGTTTTAAAATTATTGAGACTTTTTATATTGGATTAGATGGTTACTATTAATTTGAATTATGGTGCTGGAGGAGACCCTTGAGAGTCCCATGGACTGCAAAAAGATCAAACTTATCCATCCTTAAAGAAATCAGCCCTGAGTGCTCACTGGAAGGGCAGATCCTGAAGTTGAGGCTCCAATACTTTGGCCACGTCATGAGAAGAGAAGACTCCCTGGATAAGACCCTGATGTTGGGAAAGATGGAGGGCACAAGGAGAAGGGGACGACAGAGGATGAGATGCTTGGACGGTTTTCTCGAGGCTACCAACATGAGTCTGACCAAACTGCGGGAGGCAGTGGAAGACAGGAGTGCCTGGCGTGCTCTGGTCCATGGGGTCACGAAGAGTCAGACACGACTGAACAACAAACAACAAATTAATGTGTGAAGTTTTAATTTTTAATTTTTATGTGTGTTTCAAGCCGCCCAGATGGGGGGTATAAATAAAATAATAATAATAATAATAATAATAATAATAATAATAATAATAATAATAATAATAATAATAATTACATCAGTCATGAACTGCCATCTCCAATATGCAGCTGACAATACTAGCCTACTTTACAGGGCTCTTTTAAGGAGTTGCCAAGGTTGTGGTCGTCAGATCTCAAAGAAGTGCTATTACTATTTGTGGGTTTTCAGATATTTGGGGCACAAGCATCCAAATTAAGCGCTCCTTAACTTTTCCTCATTGCTCAGTCGCTAGAGCAGGAGACTCATAATCTCAGGGTCCTGGGATCGAGTCCCATGTTTGGCAAAAGATTCCTGCATTTATCCATTGCATATTATCTCGGGAGAGTACATCCTATTTTGTCCCTACGATGACTCAGTCAGTCAAGCTCAGCTGAGATAATGGTGTCTAAGCAGGCAACTTGTTTTCCGCGTTGGCTTTGAGGCACTGTTTCAATGCAAACACCTTGTGTTTCGGCAAACCGCTTAGGGATTTTATTTCCAGCTCAGAAATATGCAAAACAATAGCAATAACCCAAAAACAATGGGGAGGAGGAACAGATGCCTTGCTGTCGGGGCTCAATCCTGCCTCCATCCCGTCGCCTCTCTGATCTCCCCCAGGTATGCCGCGTAGGCGGGCGGGGTGGCTGCAGCGCCGAGGCGAAAGCACTCCAGGCATGCTCAGAGGCTCCCTTGCGCTTCACCAGGTGCCGAGCTCTGCCCAGTTTTAAGGCATGTTCCGGGGCTCAGACCTGCCTGCGATTAGTCCCCCGCCGCCCCCGCCCACAAAGCAAGGACTCCGCGCCTCCCCCTCCTCTCCATTCATGCCTTGCCCGTCCTAGCTCAGGTCCCGCCCACCAGCCTCGAGCCCCGCCCCGGTTGCCGTGGGAACGGGACGCGCCGGATGGCGGCGGAGGCGGAGGCGGCTCTGGGCTGATCCCCCTCCGGAGCAGAAAGAGGAGCGCCATGGCCAAGAACAAGGTGGGCGGCGGGGGGGGATGAATGGGTGGGTGCAAGGGGGGAGGGGCATTAGGGTGGGGGAGGGGAGTAGATGGGTGGGGGAGGAGGGGGACACTAGCGATCAAGCCAGACACTCGCGACATTTCCAAGGAAGTAACTTTTCACACCATGATCACTGCAGTCACGAAATCAGAAGACGCCTGCTTCTTGGGAGAAAAGCAATGACAAACCTAGACAGCATCTTAAAAAGCAAAGACATCACCTTGCCGACAAAAGTCCGTATAGTTAAAGCTATGGTTTTCCCAGTAGTAATGTACGGAAGTGAGAGCTGGACCATAAAGAAGGCTGATCGCCGTAGAATTGATGCTTTTGAATTATGGTGCTGGAGGAGACTCTTGAGAGTCCCGTGGACTACAAGAAGATCAAACCTATCCATTCTCAAAGAAATCAGCCCTGAGTACTCACTAGAAGGACAGATCCTGAAGTTGAGGCTCCAGTACTTTGGCCACCTCATGAGAAGAGAAGAATCCCTAGAAAAGACCCTGATGTTGGGAAAGATGGAGGGCACAAGGAGAAGGGGACGACAGAGGATGAGATGGTTGGACAGTGTTCTTGAAGCTACTAACATGAGTTTGGCCAAACTGCGAGAGGCAGTGAAGGATAGGCGTGCCTGGCGTACTCTGGTCCATGGGGTCACGAAGAGTCGGACACGACTGAACGACTGAACAACAACAACAACAAACTTTTCACATTTAGGTACGCACCCTCCAGCTTTGCACGGGTGTAAATCGGGACATGATTCTGACACCCCGGTTGTCACGTGTAAGAGGATATTGTGGCGCCCAGCGCTTTGCTGTATTTGCTCCTCCTGCGCGATTATTTTAGTGCAAATACCCTTCAGTCCACTTCTTTAACAGCTACAAGAGAAAGACCTCCTGGGGAAAAGCAGGAGTCGTGTCCTACAATATCCCATAATAATGTGTTCTCAGGGGTGGAGAATATGCCTTAGCAGCTGCCGTGTCCAAATCTGCAGGCTGCGTGCTGCCTGGCGCCTCCCTAGCATCAAATCAGGCTGGCGGTCAGGACCTCCTGCAGTTTTTCTTAAAAGATTAATGTCAGCCACACAGAGCAGAGGGTGGGCGAAGAGCCATGGATCTCCTATGCTCTTTTCTCAGCTCAGATTACACTACCACCCCCAACCTGCTGTTTGCCCCAAAATATTCCTGCTAGTTCCACACACACCCCACAGGCCAGACAGCATATCTGAGGGGGAGGGTAGTTTGCATCCGGAAAATGGTTTAGTGGGGAAAGGTGAATCCCTCCTTCTTCAGCAGCATTGTGGCTCTGGGGTCCCCCTGAGTCCCTTCCAACTCTACCATTCTACGATTCTATGATCCATACCATCCCCGTGACTTCTGTTAATATTTCAAAACTTGTGGCAATGCAGAGCAAAGAATTTCTGTGTCTGGTTTGGCCCTTAATTGTTCATGTGCAGCCATTTACGCGGGTGGCGCTGTGGGTTAAACCACAGAGCCTAGGGCTTGCCGATCAGTAGGTCGGCGGTTCAAATCCCCGCGACGGGGTGAGTTCCAGTTGCTCGGTCCCTGCTCCTGCCAACCTAGCAGTTTGAAAGCACACCAGAGTGCAAGTAGATAAATAGGTACCACTCTGGTGGGAAGGTAAACAGCGTTTCCATGCGCTGCTCTGGTTCGCCAGAAGCGGCTTAGTCATGCTGGCCACATGACCTGGAAGCTGTACGCCGGCTCCCTCGGCCAGTAAAGCGAGATGAGCGCCACAACCCCAGAGTCGTCCGCAACTGGACCTAATGGTCAGGGGACCCTTTACCATTTACCTTTGCTAGAGCCAAGATTTATTGCACTGTGTGATTTCGCCACCGGAGACCATGGGAGCAGCTCTTAGCAACTTGCTCAAAGACATTTTTACCATGGCATCCCACCCACACTAAAAAAACAAAACAAAACAGAGGCAGTGCTTTGACCAGGAACTGTCACTGTTAAACAAGGACAGCTGGGGCGCCTGTGGATGTCATCCGTCTCATCGCATCCTTTTTGTCAGCCTCAGAATTATTCAGTACAATATTTCAAAATTTTGCCCATATGAGCAAACAAACACTGAGTGGGTGTCTGTGACAATCACGTCTCGTTCAGCAGTCGCAATTGCAGCGAATGCGCGATCTGGCGGAGAAAGATGTATCATATGTTCCCCAACCACAGAGTATCGCAGCTTCAGTGCTCAGAGAATGTGGTATTGTCAGCACAACGAAAACATTACCAGGAGGGAAGAGAAGTGTGGGCTGTGCATGACAAGCAGGAAGACAAATACGTGTTCAGAATGTGATCTTAGAGATGCCAGTTAAGGCAGTCAGGTACCTGATAATTCCAGGCATCTTCTTCTTCTTTGGCGATCACTCGTAGCCAAATAAGATTGTCTTCCAAGAACATGGTCTTAACAGTGTGTCCGTAAGTGACTGTGGAGGCCAATTCTAGATCCACACATTCTTCCACAGTGGGGACATACCGTAGGTTTCTGGGTGGGAGTTGATCATGGTGAGGGTTTGCCAAACATGCCTTCCTCTTAACACGTTCCTCCCTTTTGTCCTGAGTGTGAGTGTCTTCAAAGCCCATGACACCTTTGGTAAAGGCTGTTCTCCAACTGGAGCACTCGCAGGCCAGTGTTTCCCAGTTGTCTGTGTTTATACTACATTTTTAAAGATTTGCCTTGTTGTTGTTGTTCAGTCGTTCAGTCGTGTCCGACTCTTCGTGACCCCATGGACCAGAGCATGCCAGGCACCCCTATCCTCCACTGCCTCCCACAGTTTGGCCAAACTCATGCCAGTCGCTTCGAGAACACTGTCCAACCACCTCGTCCTCTGTCATCCCCTTCTCCTTGTGCCCTCCATCTTTCCCAACATCAGGGTCTTTTCCAGGGAGTCTTCTCTTCTCTTGAGGTGGCCAAAGTATTGGAGCCTCAACTTCAGGATCTGCCCTTCCAGTGAGCACTCAGGGCTGATTTCTTTAAGGATGGATAAGTTTGATCTTTTTGCAGTCCATGGGACTCTCAAGAGTCTCCTCCAGCACCATAATTCAAAAGCATCAATTCTTCGGCGATCAGCCTTCTTTGCCTTGAGAGAGTCTTTAAACCTCTTTTGTTGACCACCGGCATTACGTTTTCCATTTTTACGTTCGGAATAGAGTAGTTGCTTTGGAAGACGATAATCAGGCATCCAAACAACATGAACAGTCTAACGAAGCTGATGTTGAAGAATTGTTGCTTCAACACTGGTGATCTTTGCTTCATTCAGTACACTGACATTAGTTCGCTTGTGTGAAATTTTCTGGAGACACCCTTGATGGAATCATTCAAGGCATACCTGGGAGCCGGCTTGCTACCTTGCAATCCAGAGGCCTTGCAATCACTGGGAGCAGCTCCCTGGTTCCTTCTTCCCAGACAAGACGTTGAATGCTCAGACCATTAGCAACCCATGCTAGCACTGGGGGCGAGCATTGGGTGCTTATTGGGCAAAAGTGGTCCTGCAAGAAGACTCCCGTTGATGTTCATGGCATACAATGGTTGAGGTTCCCACTATTAAAATGACTGTGTCTTGTTCAGCTCTGTTGGAGCGGAATATCCCAGTTCTTAAGGGCAAAACAAGGACCTGGTAAAATTACGTGTGTGCCAAGGGCAGAATGTAGAGATGGCGGGACTTTCCTCTTTTTCTTATTTCTCCTTGGCATGTCTTCTCCAGTATCCCATACCCGGACAGTGGCCAACCCAGTACCTTATGGGAATCCCACAAGGCAGGGCCTCGCCCACTTTTGTGCCACAGTGACTGGTACTCAAAGAAGGCGTGGTGCCTCTGATTCTGGAGGTATCATAATGGCGTCATTTTATTGGCATAAATAGACCAAACCATTTGTTGTTGTTCAGTCGTTCAGTCATGTCTGACTCTTCGTGACCCCATGGACCAGAGCACCATGCTGGCAACATATTATAGATATTTTCGGCCAATTAACTGACTTCTGGCTAATTGGTAAATTAACCAATTAAAGTTATTAACTGCTTTTTTTGAGGCCACCCATATGAAGATGGCAATATGTACGTCGTAATTTACAATTTATCCCTTCACTCCATGTCCCCACCCCACCCCCCCACACCATTTTATCTTCCACAAGGGAAAGACAGAGAGAAAAGCAAAAACAAGCTGTGAGTTGAAACAAAATAAAAAAAAAATCCTTCCAGTAGCACCTTAAAGGTAAAGGTACCCCTGATTGTTAAGTCCAGTCACGGATGACTCTGGGGTTGCAGCGCTCATCTCGCTCTATAAGCCGAGGGAGCCGGCGTTTGTCCGCAGACAGCTTCCAGGTCATGTGGTCAGCATGACTAAGCCACTTCTGGTGAACCAGAGCAGCCCACAGAAACGCCATTTATCTTCCTGCCGGAGCGGTACCTATTTATCTACTTGCACTTTTGACGTGCTTTCGAACTGCTAGGTGGGCAGGAGCTGGGACTGAACAACAGGAGCTCACCCCGTCGCGGGGATTCAAACCGCCGACCTTCCGATTGGCAAGCCCAAGGCTAAGTGGTTTAGACCACAGTGCCACCCGTGAGCCAGCTGTGAGTTGAAACAACAAAAAAATATTCCTTCCAGTAGCACCTTAGAGACCAACTAAGTTTGTTATTGGTATGAGCTTTCGTGTGCATGCACAGTTCTTCAGTTGTTTGGCAAGAATTTGCAGCTGGGCTTGCCAGACCCTTGGCTTCTTTTGGAAGGAGAGAGAAAGTGTAAAATATTGTATCTCTAGTATACTTTCTTTTATAGACTGAGTTATATAAGATGTGGGATGTAAAGCACAGGAGCAGTCAAGCACAACATTGCTAGAGTGGACATAGAAGGGGAACTCTAGGCCAGCCAGTCAGAACTTGCTGTTTCTCCTGGGCTGGGCTGGGCTTCCTCTGTGTAAGTGGAGATGGGCGTGGCCTCACCTGGGCAGGTGATCACAAAACCACAGGGACCAGTCTCCATCTTCCTCTTTTGGATCGGCTTCTCAACAGAGCAGCACCTAGTTAGGGCAAAGATGTTCTGCCAAGAGAGGACAAAGGGGCTTTCTCCCATATGGAGATAGTCTCCATATGTATTGTTGTTGTTGTTCAGTCATTCAGTCGTGTCCGACTCTTCGTGACCCCATGGACCAGAGCACGCCAGGCACTCCTGTCTTCCACTGCCTCCCGCAGTTTGGCCAAACTCATGTTAGTAGCTTCGATAACACTGTCCAACCATCTCATCCTCTGTCGTCCCCTTCTCCTTGTGCCCTCCATCTTTCCCAACATCAGGGTCTTTTCTAAGGAGTCTTCTCTTCTCATGAGGTGGCCAAAGTACTGGAGCCTCAGCTTCAGGATCTGCCCTTCTAGTGAGCACTCAGGGCTGATTTCTTTGAGAATGGATAGGTTTGATCTTCTTGCAGTCCATGGGACTCTCAAGAGTCTCCTCCAGCACCATAATTCAAAAGCATCAATTCTTCGGCGATCAGCCTTCTTTATGGTCCAGCTCTCACTTCCGTACATTACTACTGGGAAAACCATAGCTTTAACTATACGGACCTTTGTCGGCAAGGTGATGTCTTTGCTTTTTAAGATGCTGTCTAGGTTTGTCATTGCATACATTGCATGTATCCATATGCATACTATTTTCTAAGCCAAAAGTCTGCCTTCTGGGATCCTTTTGTGAACAGGATGTCTGTAAGTAAACTATTCTTATGCTTTTATAGAAGACTGTGTAGTGTCTTATTTTGAGGGGGATTAAAAGGGGGAAATACCAGGACATTATTAAAACTCTAGCGAGTCTGAGCAAGCTATCCGCTGTGTGTGTTTAAATGGGGAATGTTAACTCTGCTGATATTGTTGAACTTGTAAACACAAGTTGGAATAGGATATCTTAAACAATATATCCTCTCCTTCATCCCTAAACATTCCCACATAAGAGGCAGAGCCAAACAGAATATTTCAAATTTCTGGGTCAGGGCATCAGGTTTTTAGGAGCTAGCATCTCATTTTTAGTCGCCAGTTCCACATAGAACTGAAGAAAAAAATTATTTCTGGTGTCTTACATTATATTTGATGGTACCTCATCATAACAGAGGAGTGGGTGTTTTTTTTATTTTAGGATATTCATTATTTCACATTCCAATTCCAATTTCATTTGCTTTTCTTTTTATCTCGTTGCAGAACGTAAACTACAAAGGGCCTTACGGTTACCAAAAACTGAAAGAACGGTGAGTGGTTGGTTGTCCCCCCCCTCTCCCACATCTGATCAAATCATTTAAAAATCGTTTCCTCTTTCTGCGTGAATGGGGGGTCTGAGGTATTTTTATGGACTCTCTGCTGTAATGGGCAGAGTGCAGGGGGTTGTATTCCAATCAGAAACTGGTGTAATATTTTTGATGCAAGAAAAGTGTAGATTTTTCCATCGCTTTGAAAAGCTGAAACATGTGGTGGGGTGATTTTTAGGCATTTCTCCACACTGTCAGGTCTTTCTCGGGGGGTAAACCGCTAGACTTGTCTGCAACAAACTCCGCTAAAGTTATAATCCCACAAAATTACGACTTGCCTATCTTGCCTGCGGATGTCTCTATGGCACAGTGGGTCAGTGCATCTGGCTGTTAACCAGAAAGTTGGTTCCAGTTACAGGTAGGTAGCTGTGTTGGTCTGCCATAGTCAAAACAAAATAAAAAATAAAAAATTCCTTCCAGTAGCACCTTAGAGACCAACTAAGTTTGTCTCTAAGGTGCTACCAGGGATAGTTTGTTATGTTCAAAATGAAAGGATGGTTAAGCAAATGGAAGGAGATGCTTTATAATTTCGAGCCCACTCAGGGATGGCTGTGCGCAGGATTCCTGTATTGCAGGGGGTTGGACTGGATGACCCTTGGTGTCTCTTTCAACTCTACAATTCCATGATTCTATCTTCCTGCACACACAGTGGAGGCTGGTCCGCTTGGGTGAAGGGGGCCCTGCCCCACCAACTTTGGGCTGCTCTCAGCCTCTACCTGCCTGCTTTCTTCTTTCTTACAGCTAATTCCAGGAAGCTGTCAGCTTCCTCTTTTTACAGCCATACCTCTGGTTGCGTTCGCTGCGGGTTGTGTTCGCTACGGGTTACGAATGCACCGAACCCGGAAGTACCGGAACGGGTTACTTATGGGTTTTGGTGCACGGGCATGTGCAGAAGTGCTAAATCACGCATTGCACATGCGCAGAAGCACTGAATCGTGCCGCGCACATGCACAGATACGGCGCTTCAAGTTGTTCTCTTTTCATGTTGAGAACCGGCCTCCAGAACGGATCCCGTTTGCAACCAGAGGTACCACTGTAGTTTCCGTTTTTGTCTTTGTAGAAGTCAACAGGGAGGAGGATGGGAAAGTTGGCTCTTCCTCTCGTTGGCTCTGGCGCCACCTACTGTTGGCCTCCCTGCCTTCTGCCCTACCAGTCCCAAGGCACACCAGTTGCCACTGTGTGCGCAAACCTATCCTGGCAGGTTGTGTTACCTAAAAGGGAGACAAAAAAAAAACTATAAAAAAAACTGGAGGCAGTTTTCACACGCCAACCGGACGTACTGACAAGTCTGGCAGTAAAACGATGGACATCTGTCAACAGAAATGCTGTGGAAGGCCGGCAGATAGTGAAAATCAGGGCATAGGAATCTGCCTTAAACCAAGTACGGCTATTGCTGCCTCTCAATTATCGCTGCCTACTTGCCATTCATGGCCTCAAACCCAGGCAGCTGGAATCTGCAGAGAAATGCATTCCAGGTAGGCGGCATACAATTTGAGCTGGGACTCCTCCAAACATTCCCCATATGACGAGGCTCAGTCGTTTCGCATTATTTTGATAACAGTTTTGAACGTCCCTCCTGCCAGGGATAGTTTGTCATGTTCAAAATGAAAGGATGGTTAAGCAAATGGAAGGAGATGCTTTATAATTAGCAGATATTGCCCGGGTCCAAAGAGCTTCTCTGTTCCCATCATAGCTGTCAAGGGAAATTCCCTTATTCTGAATAGGATTCCTTGCAAGAAAAGGGAAAAGTTGACAGCTATGGTTCCCATGGCTGTGGCGTTCATCAATTTTTTCTCATCTGCAAGGAGCACTTCTTTCGAGACTGAGAGGCGACTTAAAAGCGGGGGTCAGGGTGGGGGCTTTGCAATTCACTGCCCCACCTCCAGGAGTGCCCAGTCTCCCGGCTCTGTGCCTGCTTTGGCTCCTAAAGCATATCACACAAGCCCTTTTTCTGCTACATGGAGTAGAAAAGTTACAGGTAGGTAGCCGTGTTGGTCTGCCATAAAGGTAAAGGGATCCCTGACCATTAGGTCCAGTTGTGGATGACTCTGGGGTTGCAGCGCTCATCTCGCTTTACTGGCCGAGGGATCCGGTGTACAGCTTCCGGGTCATGTGGCCAGCATGAATAAGCCGCTTTCTGGCGAACCAGAGCAGCTCACGGAAATGCCGTTTACCTTCCCGCTGGAGCGGTACCTATTGATCTACTTGCTGTAGTCGAAACAAAAAAAAAAAAAAAAATCCTTCCAGTAGCACCTTAAGAGACCAACTAAGTTTGTTCTTGGTATGAGCTTTCGTGTGCATGCACACTTCTTCAGATACACTGAAACAGAAGTCACCAGACCCTTAAATAAAGTGAGGGAGTGGGGAGGGGTATTACTCAGAAGGGTGGTGGGAATGGGTGATTGGCTGATGGGTGTGGCAAACCTGTTGATGACTGTTAATGACTGCAATTAGTCTTACAGGAAAAAGCAATGGGTGAGATTGCTAAAAATTCAGCAACTTCTCTTTCCAGTCTATTTCTGAAATTCTTTTGTAATAAGACAGCTACTTGTATAGATCTTGTATAGAATGTCCTGGGAGATTGAAGTGTTCTCCTACTGGTTTCTCTGTCAGTAGGAGAACACTTCAATCTCCCAGGTATCTGAAGAAGTGTGCATGCACACGAAAGCTCATACCAAGAACAAACTTAGTTGGTCTCTAAGGTGCTACTAGAAGGAATTTTTCTAATTTTTATTTTGTTTCAACACTCAATATGCATAAGAGATTCAGGAACCAAGTATTTACCATCACAAAGGAATGGCCAGGCTACCCAGAAATGGCAATCAGATAAGGCATTATCAGGTATCCTGGAAGACAGGAGAGAAGCCTTCCATAGTTCCATTTACAGGTAGGTAGCCATGTTGGTCTGCTGTAATCGAAAGAAAATAAAAATAAAAAAAATCCTTCCAGTAGCACCTTAGAGACCAACTAAGTTTGTTCTGGGTATGAGCTTTTGTGTGCAACACACTCAAATTTCTGCTGGGGACCACCTCTTTCTGTGATGTATGTATGATTTTTTTGGGGGGGGGTGGTGGTCTTGAGCTACAGGGTAAAGGTAAAGGTAAAAGGACCCCTGACCATTAGGTCCAGTCGTGTCTGACTCTGGGGTTGCGCGCTCATCTCGCTCTATAGGCCAAGGGAGCTGGCGTTTGTCTGCAGACAGCTTCCGGGTCATGTGGCCAGTTTGACTAAGCCGCTTCTGGCAAACCAGAGCAGCGCACGGAAACACCGTTTACCTTCCCGCCGGAGCGGTACCTATTTATCTACTTGCACTCTGACGTGCTTTCGAACTGCTAGGTTGGCAGGAGCAGGGACCGAGCAACGGGAGCTCACCCCGTCGCGGGGATTCAAACCGCCGACCTTCTGATCGGCAAGCCCTAGGCTCTGTGGTTTAACCCACAGCTCCACCTGCGTCCCTGAGCTACAGGGTAGGCAATTTCAAAAGTGTGTATTTGAGCTTGCATACCAATGTTCTGGGTTCGTCTCCTTCCTCCCTGCGTGGGGGGGAATGGGGGACCCTGTTGCAACAGTTTAATAAAGATCAGGCTTACCAGCTGCTTTGCTTCTCAATATTCTCTGGTTGGCCTCTGTTATTTTTCTCCTACGGATAGAGAACCTACCTGTACATAAGGATTCTCTAACACTAGGATAGAGAGAGAGAGAGATTGGCAGATGACTTGTTCGCAATGCAGTGCCCTGCCCTGCGTCTAACGGGATCCATGTGTCTTGCTTATACACAGAGAACCCCGAGCTTGCATCCGGTTCAAGTGTGCCCTTACAAACACCATTTTAGACGTCCTTCGACAGCGACCAGGATGGGTTGAAGTGAAAGAGTAAGGCTTGCCTTTTTTTCTTAACGGCATGATAACCGGGGTGTGTGGGAGGCAGTGCTGTCAAGTATCCCGTTTTCCCCGGGATTCTCCCTTATTTCAAGCAGTTTCCCGCTGCTCTCCCTTATTTTTTATTTCCCTTAAATTTCCCGTTTTCAATGGAAGCAGCTCCTCCCCTGCTGGCCAGGGACTGGGTGGGAAGACCTCGCCTACTTGGAGAGAAAAGCCTCAGCCCTCAAAGCAAGTGGGAGCCGTTTCCCGTGCTTACAGGGGGGTGTATTCCTCCCCCTGCATCAGCCCCTATCCGTTGCCGCCGAGCCCCTCAGCCGGCCAATAGGCTTAGCTGGTGGGTGGAACCTGGCTGCCTTTGAGCAGCTGCTGCTTCCTGTCCTGTTTTGATGGGACCAGACAAGAAGACGATGGGGCTCCATTGCGCGGAGCACATGGCTGCCCTCCTCTTTGCTCCGCTCCGAGCCGGAGCCCGCTTGGAGTTTACATTGCTGCTCTGCCCACTTTTGCTTCTGGCCCCGCCCACCACTGACATGTGACTGTCCCCGGGATAGGTGAGACTGCTGATCCCTTATTTTCAAATCCGTAACTTGACAGCTATGGTGGGAGGGTGTGTGTGTGGGGGGGTGTCTTCTCTCGTAATCCAAGCCATAGCACAAGCACAGAATTTATTTCCTAGTGCAAGAAGCCCGCTTCCCAAACCTCTCATCTCCACAGAGGTTCCTGCCTCAAATCAGGGGGCTTTGCCGCACACGCCTCCCCCCTGCTCCTCTGGCAAGAACTTAAGAAATACATGCGTACATAATTTTATTGGTATGCTGCCTTTCCAGAGTTTGAACCATGCTCAAGGTGGCATACAACGTAGAAAAACCGCCCCCAATTTAACTGCAACATAACAAAAGCAGTCATAAACAGTAAATAAAACATTTGAAAAAACACACAGCGATAGGGTTGCCAGGTGTCCACTATTTGAGTGGACAGTCCACTTTTTTCACATTATGTTCACTATTTTTTTCCACAAAATAGTGGACATTTTTTTAATTCAAAAGCTTTGTGATGAAATGGTATTTTAATACGTGTTAAAATGTTTGTAAGAAAATATATAATTTAATTTAATTTAACCTCCCCCCCCCTCTTGTCCGCTAATTTTTGGAAGCAGACCTGGCAACCCTACACAGTGAAACTGCGCAATTTCCACCTAAATCACAAGGCCTAAAATAAAGATACAACCCCCCCCCCCACCCAGCAACAACAGCCCCCCAACACCACCCCATACTAGGCTTCCTCAAACTCAGCTCTCCAGATGTTTTGAGACTACAATTCCCATCATCCCTGACCACTGGTCCTGCTAGCTAGGGATCATGGGAGTTGTAGGCCAAAAACATCTGGAGGGCCAAATTTGAGACCAGTAGTCTGTTCTGCAGCCTCAGCTTGTTGTAGCTGGAGTCAGTCCCAGGTCAGGTTGGCAAAAGGTCTGCAGGACAGGAGGAAGCAGGTCTTCCCGGACTCCCAGGACTCAGCTATAAAACTGCAAATAAAATGTTTTAAGTGTGTTGTAATGTGCATTATTCAAATGTTACACTAGATGGCGACGGCGAGCTATGATAAATTCAATATATTTTTCAAAACTTTTTTTAAAAAGGATTTTCACAACGTTTTTTTAAATATGTGTGTAGATTTCACCCCAGCCAAGATGAAGCTTCCTCCTCTTTTTGTGTGCTGGGAGAAAGGGGATTCTGAAATTATTACCAGGGATAGCTTTCAGGAAGGAGATTGCACACACACAGTTTTCAGACATTTGCACATGCTCAGAGAACAATGCACACAGTCAGCACTAAACAAAAGAGTCCTAGTTCACTGGGATTCTCTCAGCGCTCCCAGCAGCCCCTTCTCCTGGCTTAAGTCCCAGAGACATGCATTGTCTTCTCTGCACACTGTTACTAAGGGCAGGGAGCGCAACCACCTCTTGGCTCATTTAGAGATTTGAGTACGTGGAGGGAAGAAATGGGGATGATGGGGATCCCAAATTTTGGAGTTCGTAGTTAATTTTACTTCCTCTGTCTGCCTGCTGGAGCTTAGAGGTCAGCCACTGGGACAGATTCATTCTGTATCGTCTATCAAAGCAGCTGCAGGAGAACATCCTATATGGATGTTTGCAAGGGGTTTGCATTCCCAACAGTGCCGGATTTACATATAAGCTATAGCTTAGGGCCCCACTCTCTTGGGCCCCCCCAAAAAAAATTAAAGGGGGAAAAACCTGGATGTACATTTCCAAAATATAAGATAAAAAACAAATAAAATTGTGCTGTGTAGGCTCCTATGATGTAAGTAATGGGTCCCCGCCTGCCAGCCTGCTCCCTAAAATATCACTGGTTTGCTCCTTTCTACCTTATTTTTTGCTCCATAAGATGCACTTTTTTCCTCCTAAAAAGTAAGGGGAAATATCTGTGCGTCTTATGGAGCGAATGGTGGTCCCTGGAGCTGAATTGCCCAGGGGCCAAAAGCAGATAGTGCTTTTTATTTTACAAAGAGAAAAGGGGGTGTTGAAAGGACCCCGCTCAGCAGCTGATCAGCAAGAGATCGGGAGAGAGATAAGAGTCCCGGCTCCCTTTCAGCCCCGCCCTCCATTGTTGAATGTGCTGCAGAGGGAGGTTGTTTGTTTCCCCAGCATCATGTGACTGGCTGATTAGATTATCTGTCTGGAAACTGTAGAAAAGGCTCCCTTTCCTTTAGAAGCTGCAGAAATGTGAGTTGAACCCCATCAAAATGGGGCTTTTCCTCTTTGCTTTTCCCCCTTTGCAAAAAAGCTGCAAAACTTTTAGCTGATCCTCAAAAAAACAGGGCTTTTCCCTTTGCAAAAAAGCTGCAAAACTTTTAGCTGATCCTCAAAAAACCAGGCCTTTTCCCTTTGCAAAAAAAGCTGCAAAACTTTTAGCTGATCCTCAAAAAACAACCCCAGGGCTTTTAGAGGAGGAAAACCAGAAAAATATTTTTTTTTTTCCTTGTTTCCTCCTCTAAAAATGAGGTGCGCCCTATGGTCCGGTGCGCCCTATGGAGCGAAAAATATGGTATATATAGGGTGCCTACATTCTGCATGGACTGGTTGCATGGGAACATGCGCAAGTGGCTTTAGATACCTATTAGGTCCATAAATTACCATATAGCAGGGGTGCCCAAACTTTTTTCCAAAAAGGGCCAGATTTGATGAAGTGAACATTTTTAGGTTTTAGCTCAAAGTATATAAAGGGCCCCGTTACCTTCAGTGGCTTAGGGCCTCATCAAACCTAAATCCGACCCTGATTCCCAGCAAGGCAAGGGCTTCTTTTTTCAAGCTTCTGTGTTCTCCATATCTTTCCTCAAAGCCCCACATTCAAAGCTGCATCTCCTTTGCTCACTAAACACACACACCCTGTTTCTCCTCAAGTCCTGGATATAAATGCAAACACACTTCTCTGTTCCCGCTCTCTGGCCTTTCCCAAACATCAGGTGCTAGCCATATTCTTCTCCAGTGCCAAGATCCCTGTTTACTCCTCGGAAATGAAAAGTGCGTGGGATCCATTCAGGCTGGAGATCATCCATGCCAGAGCAGAGATGCCTCTCTGAGCGCAGATAAATGGATGTCTTTGCGCTGCGTATGCTTGCTCTATTTACATTTCCAGAATGGAGTCCTGGAATAGCCGTGTAAAGAGGGACTTTCATCTCCCCCAGCAAATGATCCTTTCCGCAGAACTATATAAAACCAAACCACCTGTGTTTGGGTGGTGGGTGAAGAGAAACCTGTGGCCATTTCCTTCTTTAAATAGAGAAACTATGGTGGAATCTACACGTTAAAAAAAAAAAACCCGCTGTGAAAATGCTTTTATAATAAACGTTTTGAAAAATATATTGAATTTGCCGTAGTTCACCATCGCCATCTAGTGTCACATTTGTATACAACACGTTTTATTTGCAGCTGTAAAGCTGAGTCCTATGAAAACTTGCAGAGTCGGCACAGCAAAGGAACACCCTTTTCCTAGATGTAGTTTCTGCTCATCATCATCATCATTTTATCCCCTCCTGCACACACGATCTGCTTCCTTAATTATGTGGAGACCCTGATTCTGGCCTTGTTGGGGTCTGGAGTTTGAATGATGGGGTGTAAAGGTTCTCAGTGGGCAGGTGGGTCAACTTTTTTTCCAACCACACCTGTTGAAGGTGGGTGCTCTGTTTCTGCAGGGGACCATTTCTTGTTGGTCTTTGAGGCAATAAAAGCCAGCTCTGGGGGTCCACAGACCACTTTGAAGCCTTCCCATTGATTTCTAGTGCTGCTCTCCATGCTAATCCTACGCTGCATATTGCATTGACTTTTTTTGTTATTTATTTGAAATTTATACCCCGCTCTTTAGTGGAAAAGGCTCCCCATGCAACTTAACAATCACCCATAGTAAGATAGTTCCCTGCCCCCAGGCATACAATCTAAAAATACACGACACATGAGGGAAAGCAGATGAGAGGGAAAGCAAGCCCAGGCATCAGTTCTTCAAAGTTATAGTTCTTATAAAACGAGATGAGAATTGGCAAAGCTTTTGCTAAAATTGTTACTGTCAGTGAGATGTCCCTTAAGAACAATCTTCAGAGGGCCGTTCAATAATGTGCTGTGGCTGCCAGTTAAAAATGAGGAGAGTGGCTCTTAACAGAGCTGCTCGGATGTGCTTTTTTCTGGGCAGGAAGATGAGAAGTTTTCTGGGATTCCTTGTTTCCATTGTAATTCCTGGGAGATGAAATGGAATATCCAAAACGCAACATGTTACCTGATAGCCGCCTCATTTGGCAGTCAAGGAAGCCATGTCAAGTCCTTATTTAACATATATTAAAAAGGCTCCGGTTGCACTTTTAAGTCTTAACTGAAATGATTTTGTTCCAAGAGCGGCTGATAGGCTCTCCTGTGACAGTTTGCAATAAACACACTGACATAAAATGCCTCTTTATTCATAGTTCTGGAAAATTGATATGCTCAGATGGAAGCAGTCCTGGGAGCAACATATGCTCTTAAATTAAAGGCCCGGGATGTTTATGGCGTTTTAAGCCAGCCAATTAACGGGTCCATAAAAGCGGTGCAGCGAAGGAGCAAAAGGGAGCTGGATGTGCTGCTTTTGTGCCCAACTGGATGTTGTTTGACCTTTTCCCGACAGCGAAGGGGAGTGGGACTTCTACTGGTGCGACATCCGCTGGCTCCAGGAGAACTTTGACCACACTTACATGGATGAGCATGTGCGCATCAGCCACTTCCGCAATCACTACGAGGTGAGAGGAACTTGGTGCCAGTGGTGTAGCAAGCCTCTGCGCTGCTGGGGGCGGCGGCAGCGCAGAGGCACCCCCCTGGGGGAGGGGCACGACGCGTGCGTTGTGACGTCATCGCAACGTCACGACGCACGTGGGTGCAGAAAGGGGGAGTTACCCCCTTTCCGTGGCTTTTTCGGGGGGTGCCCAGCGAGGAGGGGGTGACAAGCGTGACACCCCGACTTGCTGGCCCACCCCCCCCCCCGCCGAAATAAAACGGCGGAAAGGGGAAAAAGAGAAGCAGAACAGGCGCTTGGATGCGCCTGCTCTGCTTCCTTTCCCCCCTCCCAGCGTTTTTTTTCGGCGGGGGGTGGGCCAGCGAGGAGGGGGTGTCATGCCAGCGTGACACCTCCTCCTCGCTGGCCCACCCCCCGTCGAAAAAAAACGCTGGGAGGGGGAAAGGCGGGGTGGGAGGGGCCGGTCAAAGTGTCACCCCCATCTCCCCTAGAACTAGGGGTGACCCGCCCCCCTGCCCCCCCCCCGCGACGCCCCTACTTGGTGCCTTGGTGCCAGCCGGGTCACACGGAGTAGAGCTGGGCGATACCTGGTTTTCAACATCGCAATATATCAGAATGGCTGCCGCGAGGCTCCTCACGGGGAGCATATTCACCCAGTACTATACCAGCTGCACTGGCTTCTGGTGGAGTACCGGGTCAGGTTTAAGGTGGTGGTTTTGACCTTCAAAGCCCTATGCGGCCTAGGAACCTCGTACCTACGGGATCGGCTCTCCTGGTATGTCCCACAGAGGACCCTAAGATGGTGGTGGAGGAGGAGGAGTTTGGATTTGATATCCCGCTTTATCACTACCCGAAGGAGTCTCCAAGCGGCTCACATTCTCCTTTCCCTCCCTCCCCCACAACAAACACTCTGTGGGGTGAGTGGGGCTGAGAGACTTCAGAGAAGTGTGACTAGCCCAAGGTCACCCAGCAGCTGCATGTGGAAGAGCAGAGACACGAACCCGGTTCACCAGATTATGAGTCCACCGCTCTTAACCACTACACCACACTGGACCTATTATTCAAGGTCCATGAATAAAAATAGCTTAAGGGTCCCAGGCCCTAAAGAAGCCAGATTATCCCCCCCCCCCCCAAGGCCAGGGCCTTTTCAGTGGTGGCTCCGACCTGGTGGAATGCTCTGTCCCACGAGACTAGATCTCCTACCGCAGGGCCTGTAAGACAGAGCTATTCCACCTGGCCTTCAATTTAGCCCAATCCTTCATTCCTTTTGTCCCTTCCCTTTTTCTATGAAGAAACCCTTCTGGGACCTCACATTTAAATTCTTCCCTGGTCTCCTTGCTGGCCCTAGCAGGACTAACTTGGCCTGTTAGCCCTGGCAATGCTACATTTATGTTGTACTTTAGGCTGTTTTTAAACTGTTTTTAAAGTCGTTTTTAATCAATGTTTTATATTTGTTGTTAGCTGTCCTGAGCCCGGATTTTAAATCGGGAAGGGCAGGGTATAAGTAAAATTTATTATTATTATTATTATTATTATTATTATTATTATTATTATTATTATCATCATCATCATCACAATATTTGTTGTTGTTGTTCAGTCGTTCAGTCGTGTCCGACTCTTTGTGACCCCATGGACCAGAGCACGCCAGGCACGCCTATCCTTCACTGCCTCCTGCAGTTTGGCCAAACTCATGCCACTCACTTCGAGAACACTGTCCAACCATCTCATCCTCTGTCGTCTCCTTCTCCTTGTGCCCTCCATCTTTCCCAACATCAGGGTCTTTTCCAGGGAGTCTTCTCCTGAGGTGGCCAAAGTACTGGAGCCTCAACTTCAGGATCTCTCCTTCGCAATATATCACCAACTAAACATATCGCAATATATCACCAGCTAAACATCGCAACATACATCGCGAAATAAGGATGGAGCTATGCAAAGGCATTGGCTGGCTTCGCGGTTCCCCCCACATTGTGATTTTTTTTGCATAGCACACATGGGCCGCAATTCACAATATATCACCAGGTCAAAAACTATGAAACCGATATCACAATACGGACTACAAACTTGGTTTGAATTGAAAGCAACTTGGATAACATGGTCCCCCATGGAATCACAAGGTTTGGGGCTCAGCTCACAACTTCTTCCTCTAAACCCATCCATCGTTCTGAGAATCAGAGTGTCTTCCTTAAAAACAAGAATAATAATAATAATAATAATAATAATAATAATAATAATAATAATAATAATAATAATAATTTTATACCCCGCCCATCTGGCTGGGTTTCCCCAGCCACTCCAGGTGGCTTCCAACAGAATTAAAAGCACAATAAACCATCATTCCAGTTACAGGTGGGCTGCCTTCAGATGTCTTCTAAAAGTCAAATAGTTGTTTATTTCCTTGACATCTGATGGGAGGGCGCCACCACCGAGAAGGCCCTCTGCCGTGAGTCTGGCCTTCACGGTTGTAGAGATGGGGACAGTGTCTACCGTGTCAATTATACATTTTATGCAAACAACCTTGAACTGTGAATCTTCATAAGAAGAGCCCGCTGGATCAGGCCATCAGTCCACTTAGTCTCTCGGTGACCTACCAGGGAAGCCCACAGAGCAACGAGAGCTCACCCCATCGTGCTGATTTGAACTGCTGACCTTATGATTGGCAAGCCCAAAAGGCTCAGTGGTTTATTTAGACCACAGCGCAACATGCATGCCCTCCAGGCGGTGTGTGTGGGGGGGGGGGGGGGTGAGAGGCAAGAGGCTGTCATGGGAGCACTGTAGGTGGGCCCCTCCAAGTACATCGATCACTTATTTGCAATTGACAAGGTTAGAACCTAGAGCAAAACCCCTTCTTTGCTTCACACTTTCGGCTCTCATTGATTTCAAAGCTATTGTATTTCCTTTGGACATTTTTTCCCCATTTACTATTCTGAGTTGTCACAAGCCGCAGGATAGCCAATTATTAGTAATAGCTATTTCTTTTCTTATAAATTACTTACAGTACATCTGTGATAGGTGAAGGCCTGTGCATGTTTGGTAAGTCGTTCTATACAAACAGGCTACAAATTTCTCTCGCCCTTCTGTTTCCATTAGTAAGAAGGCGTAAAAATATTTTTTTCATGCGGTATCTGTGATCAATGAATCATCAGTTTGGCTGAATTAATTAAACTAAGTGGTTTTAATGTGATTCTGAATAAATGCGCAGCTAACTGTTACTGTTTTGAACCGTGTTGTGCTGCTATCTTCTTCGGCGGGTTGTGCAAACGGCTGTTCTGAACAACGCTTTTTATAGGGTAGGGTAGCGGAACTGGGGATGTGTTTACGGAACCAAGGGGGCAGCGACCCAAAAAGTTTGGGAACCCCTGGGCAAGATGAACAGCTAGATGAAGCAGCTCCTGTTTCACACGAGGCTGTTTTTTCTCATCCTTCGCGCCCTTGCAGCTGACTCGGAAGAACTACATCGTGAAGAACCTGAAGCGGTTTCGGAAGCAGCTGGAGAGGGATTCTGGGAAGCTGGAAGCCATGAAGTGTGACTTCTTCCCCAAGACCTTTGAGATGCCCTCGGAGTACCACTTGTTTGTGGAGGAGTTCCGCAAGAACCCTGGCATCACCTGGATCATGAAGCCGGTAAGAGGGCTGCTGGAAGCGGGACGAGGGGTTTCTCCACCCTTGCCCTGGCACAAATTAAGCACACGCCTTCTCCGGAGGAGGAGATGGTGGGGTCCCCCATGCTGCTGCTCCCCAGCTCCAGGCAGGCAGGCGAGAAAAGGCGGCCGTGGCAAGGAAGGTTACAGTTCAGGCGTAGAAAGCACGCTTCGCCTGGGGGAAGCCTCCGCTTTAGGGAGAGGATCTCAGGCAGGGAGGGGCGCGTGGTTCTTATCCGCATGTGTCTTAAACAAACAGGTGGGGCAGTGTTTTCAACTCTGGATGCGTACAAGGGAGGGGGGAGCTGACTTTGCTGTGTTCTCTTAGCCAGTGGCGGAGAAAGGGGGGGTGCAGTGGGGGGCGGGCTGCCCCGGGTGTAATCCTGAAGGGGGTGACAAAATCCCCCGTGGGCGGATCGCCGCTGTGCCGATGGGGCGCCGATGGGGACAGGATGTGCGGCGCCCATAGGGACTGGGTGCGCCGTGGTGCTTTAGCCGCCCTAGAGCTGGGGGGAGGCAGTGGGTGGACAGTGGAAGGGACGGGCCATCTCTATGGGCGCTGCGTGCTCCACCCTGTCCCTCCCTGTGGGCGGTTTGCCCTGCCCCTGTGGGCAGTTCGCCCCACCCCTATGAGCACGCCGCCCCAGGTGCCCGAGAGACTTCCTCTGCCGCTGCTCTTAGCTCAGGAATATTGCACCCAAGTAGGTCAGACCTAATTTCTCCTAATACAGTGGTACCTCGGGTTACAGACGCTTCAGGTTACAGACTCCGCTAACCCAGAAATAGTACCTCAGGTTCAGAACTTTGCTTCAGGATGAGAACAGAAATTGTGTGGCGGCCGCACAGCGGCAGTGGGAGGCCCCATTAGCTAAAGTGGTACTTCAGGTTAAGAACAGTTTCAGGTTAAGAACGGACCTCTGGATCAAATTAAGTATGTAACCACAGGCACCACTGTATGCACAGTTTTGCATGCAATAATTTTACCCAACGTTCAGCTTTAGAAAGCGGTTTCCCCATATGCAATGCATTTTTCAGTGTATCTGAAGAAGTGTGCATGCACACGAAAGCTCATACCAAGAACAAACCTAGTTGGTCTCCAAGGTGCTACTGGAAAGAAATTTTTATTTCATTTTTCCTATGTTATTTTCGCTGGTATCTGCATTTTTACTGGTACTTTTTGAACGTTTGCATGCGTTACCCGGCACTGCGAAATTTCAGTTCTGAGGGATGGCTGCCTTTTCGGTTCGAATATTGTTTCGGAAAGTAAAAATCAGGTGGCTTTTAAATGAGAGCTGGCTTGAATTTCTCTCTCTCTCTGTGGGTGTGTTTGTGCGTAGATAATAAATGAAAGACTCCGAATTTTCTTCAACGGGTCTCTGTCGCCTTCCACCCCCCGGAGCTCCGATTGCCCCTTTCCTAGACCTTAAGAGAAACAAGCTTTTCCTGTATGTAATCATTGATTCTGCTCACTCGCTTTCCCCAAGGGAGCAGGGTGGGAAATCTGCCTCTTTGGGAGGCTAGCAAAGAAGCCGAGAGGAGGCGAGGCAAGGCATGTCGTTGCTGCCAGATGATGAGAGACGTTTTAGCATCATGAATACGGCACCACCGTGCATAATTACCCCCACACCCATCTGCGAAGCTCGCAGTGGGGCAGGTCGTTTGCCGGGCAGATAAAAGCTGGCACCAGCCGCTTTCTGCCTCCCGCCTGCAAATGAGGGGCAGGCATCCGAGTGGGGGGAATGGGAGGCAATTATGCAAACGAGCATGTGAATTACTGCCAGGAGGATAACAGCCAGCGATTATCTAAGTCTACAAATGATAATTTGTGTTAATTGCCAGCAAGAAACCTTGCATTAAGCTGATTTGGGCCCACATCCTCAATTAACATTGGGGAGGAAAAAGCACGATACGCTCAACGAGACTGTATTAAAAAGGTTGCAATTACCAACGTTGCGGCGACAAGTGGAAGGACGCTGGTTGAAGAAGGCTCTGGAGGGGGAGGCAGGAGTTCAGTTCTCCTCAGGTTCTGGTTAATAGATCCGTTGGTTGTTGTTTTTTTTACTATCCTCTCCCTTTCGAAAGGGGAGAGGAAAATCAAGTTAAAAGTCAATGTTCGCTTAGATACCTCTTTCACACTGCCTATTCTAGAAAGGCCTTGGAATAGCAGGTGAGGTTGGTGCTTTCTCAGTGGGGTTGGGTTTGAGTGGTGTCTAATGAGAAGGAGCTGCAAGTTCTGTGAGCTGAAACCCTGAGTTTTATGCATGCGATGTATCAAGCCGGAATATCTCACTGTCGCTTCATCGTTAGAGAATGGGATGCATGCAGAAGAGGGCTTTTGAAGTGTTGGCAGCCCTGGGATCTAGGAAAGAATTAGGCAAAGGGTCTGGAACAGAAAGAGGGTCTGGAAAAGGACTGGAACAAGGAGCGGCCAACCTCCTCACTTCGCTAGCCAACCTGGTTGCTAACCCAGTGGCCTGCTTATCCGGTGTCAGGAGCGAGCCAGCAGTATATCACACCCTGCAAGTTAGAGTTAACTCTTTATTATTAAAAACGCAATCAACACAGCAGTGCCAGGCCTAATGAGCACAGCAACTCACTCCAATAGGTCTTGCCCCCATGAAGCAGTTGCAGAGACTGATGGTCCCCACCTCCCCAAGTCCCCACCTCTCCAGGGTTTCCCCCCAAGCAATCTGAGACTGTGCCTGCATGAAGCTAACTTCTCCTTTGCCCTCTTCATGCCTCTTCTGATTCTGGGTGCAGGGCTTGCCCCCCCGATTGCCCAGTCCTAGGAGCGCAGTAGAGTGGAGCCAGCTGACCGCCTCACCGTGTTGCTGGCTCGTTCGCCCCCGAACTCGCGGCACAGAGCCACCCGCAGCAGAAGAGCCCACCACGGCACTCTGACTGACGGGCGGGCTCTTCCCCGGACTCAACTCTTGGGCCCCGGACTATCGGCCTGGCACCCCTGAGAGCCCGGTGCCCGGGTGCCCCACAACCCTAGTGCCTATGGGTAAGACGGCCCTGTCTGGGTGACCTGTGGGGGGCTTGTCGCAGCAAGATTGGGAGATACCCACCCATGTGTCTTCACCTGCCTGGCCCATCTCTGTCTCTTGGCTTCTCTCCTGCATCAGTTTCAGCTTCTGGATTTATTTCTGCCACAGACTCTCCCTGCTCACTAAGCCCTGTTACCTCTTCAGCATCTGACACCTCCTTCTCCCAGTCTTCTCCTTCTTCATAGTCCCACCAAGACTCTCCGGACTCTGGGCATTCTTCCCCCAGCTAGTTCCTCCCACCGTTCCTGGACATCCAACTGGCCCATGACACCTGGGATCTCTAGGGTGGGGGTAGGGGTGGGGGTGGGCAGATACGAATGCTCTGTAGGCTCCAGTAATCATTTTGCCCGGACACTGAAGTCCAGCTCCGAGGGGCTTCTGGTGGTTCCCTCACTATGAGAAGCCAATTTACAGGGAAACAGGCAGAGGGCCTTCTTGGTAGTGGCACCCGCCCTGTGGAATGCCCTCCCACCAGATGTCAAAGAGAAAAACAACTACCAGACGTTTGGAAGACATCTGAAGGCAGCCCTGTTTAGGGAGGCTTTTAATAGATTATTGCATTTTAGTGTTCTGTTGGAAGCCGCCCAGAGTGGCTGGGGAAACCCAGCCAAATGGGCGGGGTATAAATAAATATATTATTATTATTATTATTATTATTATTATTATTATTATTATTCTGCAGTAGATAGCACAGTGCTCTGCAGTGTCAGTCCAGCCCAGAGCTCATGAGCCACCTTCCTTTGTTGGCTTGTTGTTGTTGTTGTTTAGTCGTGTCCGACTCTTCGTGACCCCACGGACCAGAGCATGCCAGGCACTCCTGTCTTCCACTGCCTCCTGCAGTTTGGTCAGACTCATGTTGGTAGCTTCGAGAACACTGTCCAACCATCTCATCCTCTGTCGTCCCCTTCTCCTTGTGCCCTCCATCTTTCCCAACATCAGGGACTTTTCCAGGGAGTCTTCTCTTCTCATGAGGTGGCCAAAGTACTGGAGCCTCAGCTTCAGTATCTGCCCTTCCAGTGAGCACTCAGGGCTGATTTCTTTGAGAATGGATAGGTTTGATCTTCTTGCAGTCCACGGGACTCTCAAGAGTCTCCTCCAGCACCAGAATTCAAAAGCATCAATTCTTCGGCGATCAGCCTTCTTTATGGTCCAGCTCTCACTTCCATACATCACTACTGGGAAAACCATAGCTTTAAGTATATGGACCTTTGTCGGCAAGGTGATCCCTTTGTTGGCTAGCACCTGTCAATCCTCTCCCTGTCCCCTGAAGTGTGACCATCTCGGCACAGAAGGCTCCATGCCATGCTTGGCTCTGTGCTGATTTAAGTAGCTGCTGCTTTAACGAGGGCTGGGAGGTGGGGAGAATCTCATGAAAAGAGCCAGCAATAGAAATATTTCTTTCTTTGCCTTACAAAATGTTCTGCTGGGTGGGTGGGTGGGGGGAATACACAGGCCTTAAAACTAGGAAGGTAATATACGAGACTGAGCCAGGGATGTTTTAACAGCCCAATATATCACTTCCTGCGAGGCTCGGAAAGTTTGCTTTATCACCTAGGGGAGCTGAGATTCCGGGATTTCAGAGCTGGATTCGAGGAGGGCTGCTAAGACAAGGCCCCAGAAATTCAGGGGGGCTGTGTGTGGCTTTAGATGATTCCGTACACAGCCAGGGGCTCAGGTGGTTAGCGTCGGGCAACCTACCGGGTTGGCCACTGACATGCAAGGAGCCTGAGAGCCGCATCTTGTCTCAGGTGATTCCACAGTCTTTGGGTAGGAACGTTTGTTGCAATAAAGGGATTGAGAGCAGTGGGGAAGGGGTGGGCAAATGCCAGCCCCCAACTTCTATTCTGGCCTTACCACACATTCATTTTCCAAGATGGAGAGTCAGATTAGGCAAGAAGCTGTGAGATCTGTGATTGGATCTCCTGGGGCCGATGATGATGATGATGATGATGATGATGATGATGATACCAAAAATAAATTTATATGCCACCCATCTGATTGGCATATAATCCAGCTGTAGGCTGGGCCAAGGCATCCGGGAGAAAGGTATAACCCTCTCTTGGTTGAAATGACCCTGAAAATTTGCTCTCAATAGCCTCAAGTGCTTGTTTCACCAAGGATGTTGCCACAGGAGGGGAAGGTTAACACCCACAGCGGGCGCTGCCACCTCCCAACACTTTGACCTCACCCCCAAAGTCACACTCCTCCATTGTCTCCCAAGACAGACTGATGCCAGCCAGAAGGAAGTCCCTCTTTACACAGCTTAAGTTTTAACTTCATGCTTTAAATTCTGTATATTGTATGTTTCCCTCTGTTGTTGTTTTTTTGTAACCCTACTTTGAGTCAAATAGCGAAAAACAGGCCATGAGCGCGGTGCTGATAGCACCAAGGTTGCAGGTTCGATGTCCGTAAAGGACAGCTACGTATTCCTGCATTGCAGGGGGTTGGACTAGATGATCCTCAGGACCCCTCCCAACCCCATGATACTTTGATTCTTTGAAGCAAATGATGAACGGCACCCGCAGAACCACAGATCTGGTCCAGCCTCCTCCCAAGGATACAGCTACAATGTCCCACTAGCTTAGATGGCATTAAAACAGGAGTAGACAAATCAATGGGTCGCTCACAGCCATGACAGGGTGGAACTTTAATGTACAGATTCAATTCCTACCTCCAAGGTGGTTTTCTCATCAGCAACGGCTGCAAGGGTAACTTTAGCAGCTCTTTATTTACAACCAAAACACCTGTGGCGGTGTGCGGGGGGGTGAAAGCAGTCCCATTTAAAACTCTCCCCCCCCCAATACTTGCAAGAAAGAGCAAGGGAAACTTTTTGCCTGCGCTGCAGGAGAAACAGGCTGCATAGCAACATGCAGCCATAAAGATTTTACCATCTCCTCTGGGATGGCCGGCATAACTCACCCGTGGCACCGCCACTCATGAGTAATGCCACCATCCCAAATTTGTGCCAGTAAAACCTTTATATCACGGCACACCATCAAGCATTCCCTTTTATATTGCTAAATAAAACAGCACCGTCAGCTTTAGAAACACAGCAGGGAGAAGGCGAGCCCTTCTGCTGAGCTGCAGCTGGAAAATTTGTGGGTGGCTGGTTTTAAGACAAATCGGGCGCCTCTTTGTAGCCTTCCTCCCAAACACCTTAAGGCTTTTCACAATATCATTAATTGTTGCGGGGGCCTAGAAAGTGCCTGTTACGTGAGAAGGGACACAGGGCCCCCTAAGCTGAAGTGTGAGTCCCTTCCCACAGCGAGACTTGGATTCAGATTCTGCACTAAAAAACAAACAAACGAAAAACCTCCTGTTCAAATGTTTCAATTCAGTCATGTATATCCAATAACTTTATAGTGTTGAATGCGTCATTTTCTTCACAGTTTTTCATGGGCAGTGTTACCAAAGGGACCATAGTAATATTTATCACGTCCGCATTCCATCTTTTCTCCAAGGAGCTCAAGGCAAAGTGCATGCATTATGCTATTTTTTCCTTAGCAAGAAACCTGTAAGCGCTGAGGGATGACGACTGGGTCACCCAGCAAGTGGCTCCTTGGATTCTGAACTCTGAACAGCCAAGTTAGCCAAATAATTGTAGGGTAAAAAGGTGCAAAATGATCCGCTGCCGATATTTGCTTAACTGGTGCAGGTTTTCAGAATCCATTTCCTCTTGGTACGTTGTGCGGATTGCTTTGGAGTAGAATTTATTAAGGAAGTTGTCGTTTTATTTCTCTGTGGAGGACAGAGTGCAAAACATCTTAAGATTTAGTGTCAGGAGTATAACGTATTCCTGGACACCGCAGAGTTAGACACAGACTTTACTGGAAGCTTCTGGCTGTTGTGTAATTGACTGGACAGCACAACGCAGGAACTCAGCAACTCACTGGATAACTATATACAGTATTTATTGATTGAAGCAACTAGCATCCATAAGTTACTATTTACAGACTTTACAAAATAAAAGAAACAAAACGTAAAATCTTTTCCTCTCTCTCTCTCTGCACTGACCACGTTCTCTACACCAACCATACACTAACCACACTAACCACACAGCTCTCACACAGAGCTGAGTCTTTAGGACTTCATTGACCAATCACAGGTCGTTGCTAAGGGTCTGAGAGAGAGCAGATCTGGGCTTTCTGCCAACTAGTTAATTGCTTGGAGATAGACAGCTGCATTTCTGCACGTAGGCAACTCTGAAATCTCTAACAAAACAGTCACTTCACAGCTTCCTTTTTTTTTTGCAGGCCGAAGGAGGAAAACGCCGGGCGGACGAAGGGCTAGTAACGTTTTTCCTCTTTTGCAGGTTGCCCGGTCTCAAGGGAGAGGCATTTTTCTCTTCCGGAAGCTCAAGGATGTAATTGACTGGAGGAAGGTGAGATGCCTCCTTCTTCTCACCTCTCAGGAAGGGATTAGTTGGGAACAGCCTACCATACAGTTTTGCCCGGTGAGCAGCACCTTTGCATCAGCTGCTTAGGGGTTGGGGCCCCATATATTTCTTCCTGCCCTCTACTGTTTAGGGTGGCTTATGTATGGAGATCATGGGTGAGGTGGTGACCCTGGAGGCTTCTGCTTTCTTTGAGCCCTGGGAGATTTTCAGATGTAACTTGGCTCACACCAGAAAGACAGAAGAGCTCTAGTACGATGACTGGGCTGACTATAATACTATTCATTCTGGACGGGACACCCAGAATCTTACTTCAGTTTAAAACCAACCAGACAAGCAGAATCTTCTAATTTGCCATTGTACACTTTGGTCCTTTTGGTTGGTTTTTGTAATTTGGTTAAAATATAAAAGGAGAACTCCCTGAATGTCTGGATCCAGGTTTGGGGCAAATATTCTTTGTTGAGAGAGCTGCAGCAGAGATTTAAAATCACAAGCCATGCAGCAAAGTAAAGTGTGGAACTATAGGCTGTTAGGACTTTAGAGCATTCCTTTGTAAGCTGCTTCCAAGTTTCCCACTTCCTTCAGCATTGAAAGAGACCACGCGTTTGGTAAGTTTAAAATGGTTTACTTACAAACTCTTCAAAGGTCAGGTTCATGTGCTTTTCCATACAGCAGCAAGAAAAGACAGGCAGTACAACTTGGAAACATTTCCCACTTTTTTGAAACTAAGTCATTTTAATAGAAACACATACTAATAGAAGCTCATACCAAGAACAAACTCAGTTGGTCTCTAAGGTGCTACTGGAAAGAATTTTTGATTTTGTTTTAATAGAAACACAAAGATGGCTTACTAAAGCCACACGGTCTGAGCTTGGAGCATCCAGCTTAGACATTCTTACTGGTCAGGTTCATATGTTGGAAAATAAGAAGAACCATCTTTGATTCCTGAGAATGCCTCTAGGCATGCCCACATGTAGACTGGGGAAACAAAGATGGCAGCTGAAGGTCAGGGCTTGGCGTAGCAGCACAAACTGCCTGCCTGGTAAATAACATTTTATTCAAAATTAGGGAGGGTTATGGGGGTTTGCAAGGGACGCGGGTGGCGCTGTGGGTTAAACCACAGAGCCTAGGGCTTGCTGATCAGAAGGTCGGCGGTTCGAATCCCCTGATGGGGTGAGCTCCCATTGCTCGGTCCCAGCTCCTGCCCACCTAGCAGTTCGAAAGCACGTCAAAAGTGCAAGTAGATAAATAGGTACCACTCCGGCGGGAAGGTAAACGGCGTTTCCGTGCGCTGCTCTGGTTCTCCAGAAGCGGCTTTGTCATGCTGGCCACATGACCCGGAAGCTGTACGCCGGCTCCCTCGGCCAGTAACACGAGATGAGCGCCGCAACCCCAGAGTCGGACACAACTGGACCTAATGGTCAGGGGTCCCTTTACCTTTAGGGGGGCTTGCTGGTGCTGAGGGAGGTATCTAGGGGTGCTCTGGTGTGCTGGATTGGAGAGCCCAGATTTAGGTGTATGGGGTCCCCCTCTTCCCCTTATTCAGGCCATAGCTATCGCCATACTTGGCTTTTGAAAGGAATTTTCCTCCAGGTCTAGAAACCTAACGATGTTAGGTGGGATATACCTCCTGCTATATCAGATTTACCAAATGTGATGTTCCCCAGATGTTTTGGCCACCCCTGACCATCGGCCTTGCTGGCTGGAGCTGTAATCCAAAGCATATTGTGGGCAGCCTGTTACTGCCATTCTTCTTATTGTTGCATCTGTTAGTCGCTTTATACAGAAATGAAATGTCACGGAAACAAAATGCAAGCAGAAACAAATGGACTTTCAGGCGGTTCAGCTTCTGGCTGCCTCTTTACTGCCCACTGAGGCCTGGATGTCTGGGTCGACGTGTGAGAGGCAATTTGGTCTAAACACCATTCTGGTCCTTCCTGTGTCTCTCTGTTCCTCTGCTTTGTACAACAGCAGGCAAGCAGCCCTGAGCGAAGGCAACAGCACTTCCCATATTTAAGGCTGAATCTGACCTCAGGGGAAACTTCCTTCCAGGCCCCCAGTATACATGCCAACCTGACCCCACAGGTAGACAAGAGCAAAGTTAGGAGAATGTTAAAGTGTGCTTCCCTTCTTCCTGACCTAAGCAAGTCACCCGATCTCCTTCACAGGACGGTGTCCGCGTGGATGACCAGAAAGATGAAATTCCGGTAGAGAATTATGTAGCGCAGCGATACATCGAGAACCCGTATTTAGTCGGTGGTGAGTTGCCAGCTTGCAGCCTTTGTATCAGCCCAGAATATGTGCGCACGCACAGACACACAATCCTGCACCTCCGTCCCAAATTTGGAGTGAATTTCCCTGACCGCCACGGTCTCATTTGGATTTGATATCCCGCTTTATCACTACCCGAAGGAGTCTCAAAGCGGCTCACATTCTCCTTTCCCTTCCTCCCCCACAACAAACACTCTGTGAGGTCTGAGAGACTTCAGAGAAGTGTGACTAGCCCAAGGTCACCCAGCAGCTGCATGTGGAGGAGAGGAGACGCGAACCCGGTTCCCCAGATTACGGGACTACCGCTCTCAACCACTACACCACACTGGCTCTCATTAATAAGCACATGCACACGCAGCCCGCTTTCTGGGATAGGCTCCCCAATGGAGATTGTATTTCCTACCTCAGACTTAAAATGACCATTTGTACTAGTCTAAACGTACGTGGGTGGGTGTCATGAATGATTAGCGCCCACGCTTGCCCTCTGCATGTAGATTAGCAGATAACTTCTCTCCTTGGGAAGCCAGAGAGAAGCTCCAATTCCCACTAGTTCCAGCTGCCTGCAACTGATACTCTATGCTCCGTCGGAGGTGAATGATGTTTGCGGCTCGCTCAGTAAACTATCCGGTGATTTGTTCTGTAGCGGATAAGGCACTTCCATTGTTTCTGATTGACTTTGACTTTTCTACAAGTATCTGTTTCTGTGGTTTTTGTTGCTTAACCGTGACAGCTATTGGTAGCAATTACACAGCCTCGAGCGATAAAACCTTCAGTTCCTCTGTTTACCTTCCAGCCGCTTCGCTGATGAGGCTAAAACATCCCAGCAGGGTTTTGGGTTTCCATGTTTCAATTCTTTCATCTATCATAATCATCATCATCATGATCCCTTCCAGCCCTAAAATTCTATGTATGATTCTATGCTATAAATATCCACATAGGTCCCGCTTTAAAAATGTCCACTATGAGAAAATTCACTTATCCAAACACAATGAGTTAGTACCCAAGCCTCGCTGTGCACACTGCAGATTCAGATATTCAAACAGAGAGTATTTTTACTTCTCGTTTGCCTTTTGCTGGTTGACTGAAGAACGGGGAGGGAGGGAGTGCCGAGAGCAATTTTTCCTGGGTTTCTCTCTCTCTTTTTGCCTTTTGGAGCTCAACATTGTGTGCTTGGGAACGCATTAGAAATCTCCCCATAGGAATGAATGAAAATCATCAACTTGTTATGTGAACACTCACCTAACAGACGATATCCGGGGAACACACTGTGTTCAGTAAGTGGGACCTGCATGTACATAATAGTCCTTACATAAGCGAAAAAGACAAGTCGCTGCCCCAAGGTGCTTACAGACTGGGAGCACGGGTGTATTCTGCAACATGTCACTGATACAATAAGAGTGTGCTAGTGGTGGATTTGTACCAGACCGCCCACACAACCTTCTCAGTTCTTCAGCATCTGAAGAAGTGTGCATGCACACGAAAGCTTATACCAAGAACAAACTTAGTTGGTCTCTAAGGTGCTACTGGGGAAAAAAAATTATATATATTTCCACTGCGTCAGACCAACATGGCTACCTACCTGAATCTAGAACCTTCTCAGTTGTTCTAGTCATCCTGGTTTCTGACCCTACCGGTCAGTTTTGCAAGTTCTGCATATTCCACCATCTTCGTCTGCCACTCATCAATCGTTGGTAATTCCTGTAATTTCCACTTTTGGGCAAGCAATGTTCTTGCTGCAGTTGTTGCATACATGAACAATCTTTTGTCCTTCTTAGCTACTTCTTCTCCCATCAACCCCAACAAAAAGGCCTCTGGCTTTTTTGGAAAGGTATATTTAAACATCTTAAGTTCGTTGTAAACTGCTTCCCTTAACCTTATTGCAAGTCCACCACATGTGATAAAAGTCCCCTTCTTCTTGTCTGCATTTCCAACATAATTTATCATGTGTTCTATACATTTTCGACAATTTCACTGGAGTCAAGTACCATCTATACATCATCTTATAAACATTTTCTTTCAAAGTTACACATGCAGTAAATTTCAGACTCTCATTCCATAGTTTTGTCCATGCATCATACTCAATATTGTGCCCAAAATCCATTGCCCACGGAGCAAGCACTGATTGGAAGTAAAGCGCTTCGTTTGCCCCCAAAACCTTTGCAGACACAAACAGTATCGAACGTGGGATTGTGTATAACCACCCTGATACCGCCGGGAGCACAAAACACTGTGAATGCCCAAACGAAAGGACACAAATGGAGGGAACTAGCGCAAATGTAATACCATTCTTGAGTCCTGAGAATGAAGAAGAGGAGGAGGAGGAGGAGGAGGAGGAGGAGGAGGAGGAGGAGGAGTTTGGATCTGATATCCCGCTTTATCATTACCCGAAGGAGTCTCAAAAGTGGCTAACATTCTCCTTTCCCTTCCTCCCCCACAACAAACACTCTGTGAGGTGAGTGGGGCTGAGAGACTCCAGAGAAGTGTGACTAGCCCAAGGTCACCCAGCAGCTGCATGTGGAGGAGCAGAGACGCGAACCCGGTTCACCGGATTACGAGTCTACCGCTCTTAACCACTACTCCACACTGGCTATAAATAAATAGCACATGTGGGGCAGTAATTCATAAAGCTATTTCTCTTGGGTTCACAGGGCGGAAGTTTGACTTGAGAGTGTACGTCCTGGTCATGTCGGTGAGTGAACAGGCCGTCGCCCCTGCAATGCCTAGCCCGTCCCCTAAATTGATGTGATAGCCAGCTAGGATGGACGTGCTGCTCACCACCGCTTTCTCTTCCTCCTAGTATATCCCACTCAAGGCCTGGCTCTACCGCGATGGCTTTGCTCGATTCTCCAACACCCGCTTCACTCTGAACTCCATCGATGACCACTGTATCCTGACCTGTCCGCACATTGCATGAGCTGCTTCAGGACGGAGCAACTTTTTGTCAGCTGTTGGGTGGGGGGAGGGAGAGGCATTGAAACAGCCTTTCCAGCACATTTTAGGACCGCTGAAGTCCAAACCACATGCGATGCTAAATGCATCACTGCTTAAGAAGCTAATTTATATCTGTTTCTGTATGTTCTGTTTGTTGTGTTTATACACCACCCTTTTATGTGGGAGGAATATATTAATCCCTGTGACCCACGTGTGTGGGGTGAATTGGCTGGGTGCCTGGATTCAAGATGCAAGGCTAAACTCACATTCCAGCAGGAAAGAGACCTCAGTAGCAGAGTTTAAACACACCAAAGTCAAGCAGCAGCATATTGTTAGGAAGGCAGGTTGTTAGAACCTTTTAGTCTGCTTGCGAACAGTGCCCCTCTCTTTCTACCCCTTTTGCAATGAACAGACCACACACTGTTAAGTAAGTTTAAAATGGTTTACTTACAAAACATTCCATAGGTCATGTTCATGCATTTATCCAAGCAGCAGCAAAGAGAACACAGGGGGAATAATCTTGAGTAGAAAACGGAAAATAGTGTCAAACATGTGCTCTAAGCTTGGCGCTTGCTTAGGCACGTCTTCCTTGGTCAGTTACATGGCGCAGAAAGAGTGAGGGAACAGTAAGAGAAGGCTTCACTTCCTCCCTCATTGGAGAGGAGTGGGCATGACCTACATAGCTGAGTCTAGGCATTTAACTCTGTGATCTTAACCCATTCAGTCACTAAGACTGGATCTACACACAAGAAAAACCCGCTATAAATAAGTCATAAATTAAATTGTTATAACAGAAGAAAAAAGCTGTATGTAAAATCACGTAGACAAAGTTTTGTGCTCTACATCGCCATCTGGTGTCGCATGTTTGTAACAAATTTATAGCGTTGCAACATGGCTGATGTAGCTGAGTCCTAACGTTTCCTCCAAGGAGCTCAAGGTGGCATGCATGGTGCTCCCTCTCCCCATTTAATCCCCATGGCAACCCCATGGGCAGGATAGATGAACTGAGTAGCCGGGGCCAAGGGAAGCCGTTTTGGGAGCCAGGTTCATGTTCTGGATTCAGGGAGCATCTCTTTCCTTTCATACCATCCTTACCTCCTGCCTCCTGCCAGATGTTCACCTGACAAATGTAGCCGTGCAGAAGACAGCCCCTGACTACGACCCCGAAAAGGTGAGCAATGAGGGCCCAGCAAGCCAGGTACCCAAACCCTTCTGTTTTAGGGGCAGAGGTGGTTTGGCTGGGGGGTGGGGGGTGGGGGGAGGCCACACTTCAAATCCTCAACCAAGGAGTGGATGTAGCAGGAAGCCCAATGGGTTAAGAGTCAAGACAGATGCAACATTTTAACTGTAGCCCCTTTGGGCTCTGCATTTTGGGAGTGCCACTTCGCCCTGTTTTTACAACATGCCCTGCACATACAGTAGGCCAAATGCTAGGTTTGGCCTCAATTCTTAATAATAATAATAATAATAATAATAATAATAAATCTTTTTTACGGTCATAGACCAGCAAAAGAGAAAATAAAACGATAGTACATAGTATAAATATTTCTTTAAAATGTCTTTTAACAATACTATTTCAAATCCCGTATTAGATTAAAATTAAGCTAAAATTTAATGGGAGATAATTCCATTTAAGTATTGTCCGCTATGGCTTGGTGGACGGCTTTATCGCTGCTGTTAGTTGATGTCACAACGCGTCTCAGTCTTGCTGCATGGTAACAAAATTTGGCTACAGTCATACTTTACTCTGGGTTGGTGTCCTCAATTAAATATCTATGCAGCATTTCAATTGAACGTCCTGGTAGATTTTTTAACAGGGCCTCAATTCTTTCCCCTCCTCTCGCTATCGGGTAGGCTGTTCATCTTTTTTAAAAGTGGCCCATGCACAATCAAAGTGACATGTGTATATCTGCCAGTTTTGGTTTTTAAAAAAGCTTCAGGGATTTGAAAACTATTGCAAAACTCCTCTGAAAACTGGGCAAGGAAAGAAATTGCATTGGTAACATTAGCTTTCCCCAACTAAAACTGAATCAGTCCAAGTTACTTCAAAATTAATTGAGGGTAGGGTTCACTCCAGGGGAGGGCAAGAGGGTGCTTTGAAACCGCTTCCATCTTCACCCCTGGGCTCTCACTTATGGCTGGGAGAACTGGAAACCTCAAGGACCGCTTCTTTCCATAAGAAGTTACCTGGAACCTGACATCATCTTCTGGGGCCTTCCTTCATGTGCCTTCTCCTCCTCAAGAGGTCTGGAGGGTGGCAACACGAGAACGGGGCCTACTCTGTAGTGGCTCCCCATCTGTGGAATGCTCTCCCCAGGGAAGTTCGCCTGGCGCCTTCATTGTATAACTTTAGGCGCTGGGCAAAAATGTTCCTTTTTAACCAGGCCTTTGGCTGACCTGATCAACATCCCATACATTTTTTAAATGTGGCTCTTTTGGGGGGAGGGATATTATTGGGTTCTTGCTTTTATTTTCATCTTATATACTGTGATCTTTTTATGTGAACTGCCCTGAAACCTCTGGGTATAGGGCGGTATATAAATTCAATAAATAATAATAATTTGGAGAGACCAAGCCTGAGTTTGAAGCCCAGCAGCAGCAGGAAGCCATTGAACTGCTCCTCTGCAACTCCAACCAACCCTCTGGTCCATGCACCTGTCTTTCCTTTGGCTGTGATGCCATCCTGAATCTGTTTCTCTTCGCACTGGCTCCCTGGAACTCTCCGTGTCTGTTTTAAACTCCTAGTACTTCCAAAGCTTCCCACCTCCCTTCTGGCTCTCGTCTCCTCTTTCCCCTCTTCGCACCTCATCCACGTACAGATCCTTGCGATATGGGAGCAGCGGCCACGTTGTGGTCCCTGCTTGCCCTGCATTTTCATGGGAACATCAGATCGAGCCACTGGCTGGTGACACCCACATGTCTCTCTGATAAGGACCAGTCCTCAGTCCCTCCCTACCACACAAGCCTATCAACCGCCTTTTCCTGTCAGTCTAATGTTCTGTGTAATAGAGGGGTGGGGACCTTTTTTGATCTTTTTTTGTTTTCAAATAAAATTTTATTATTTTCCAGATATATCAAATTACAGCCAATTCAACATCTAACACAAATTACATCAACCATTGCTCTGCCGAGCTACGACTCCCCTCCCTCTCGTCAGCAGGTTTTCTAGTCCATTCTCGTCGCGCAGTTTTTACCACTTCCATATTAAACTATGTCAAAGGTTTATTCCAATCCTACTAGTGTTTTTAAACTTCCTCGGTTCAATCTTAAGTATTCCACAAATTTACTCCAATCTCTTCGAAAACATCCTGGTTTCTGACCCTGGCGGTCAGTTTTGCAAGTTCAGCATATTCCACCATCTTCGTCTGCCACTCATCAATCGTTGGTAATTCCTGTAATTTCCACTTTGGGGCGAACAGTATTCTTGCTGCAATTGTCGCATACATGAACAGTTTTTTGTCCTTCTTAGCTATTTCTTCTCCCATCAACCCCAACAAAAAGGCCTCAGGCTTTTTTGGAAAAGTATATTTAAACATCTTCTTAAGTTCTTTTTCGATCTTAAGGGCCACATTCCCCCGGGGGGACCTCAGGAGGAGCACCCGCCACTGGTTGGCGGCGCCAGAGGCAAACGTGAGCGGAGGGACAGACGTCACTCCTTACCTTTGAGCAGCAGACTGCATTCTGAGTACTGTGCTGTTTCTGTATGGTACCTCAGTCACACCCTTGACATTATGGCAGCCCCAACAGCTGCTGGGCTACCAGGCTTATGGAAACATTCTTGTGATATAAATGGAGTACCCCACCTGTTAAAAAAAAAACAACAACAACCCTGGATGTCCAGTTGGGTTTTTATAAGCAGCTGCCACTGCCACTCTTGGCTGTTTTGGCCTGTGTCCATTCTATCGATCCCATATATGGCTCACACAGAGCTCAGAGTGACAGTTACCACATTTTTCGCTCCATAGGGCGCACCGGACCATAGGGCGCACCTCGTTTTTAGAGGAGGAAACAAGAAAAAAAAATATTTTCCTGGTTTTCTTCCTCTAAAAGCCCTGCTTTTTTGAGGATCAGCTAAACGTTTTGCAGCTTTTTTTGCAAAGGGAAAAGCCCTGTTTTTCAGAGGATCAGCTAAAAGTTTTGCAGCTTTTTTTGCAAAGGGAAATGCCCTGGGTTTGGGTTTTTTTTTGTTTTTTTTTTTTGAGGATCAGCTAAATGTTTTGCAGCTTTTTTTGCAAAGGGAGAAAAGCAAAGTTCCTTTTGCAGAGGGGGAAAAGCAAAGAGGGTTCAACTCAAATTCCTGCAGCTTCTGAAGGAAAGGGAGCCTTTTCTACAGTTTCCAGACAGATAATCTAATCAGCCAGTCACATGTAGCTAGAGAAACAAACAACCTCCCTCTGCAGCACATTCAACAATGGAGGGCGGGGCTGGGACTCTTATCTCTCTCCCGATCTCTTGCTGATCAGCTGCTGAGCGGGATCCTTTCAACACCCCTTTTCTCTTTGTAAAATAAAAAGCACTATCTGCTTTTGGCCCCTGGGCAATTCAGCTCCAGGGACCACCATTCGCTCCATAAGACGCACAGATATTCCCCCTTAATTTTTAGCAGGGAAAAAGTGCGTCTTATGGAGCGAAAAATGCTGTAATCTCTTTTTGTCTCTTAGCAATCTTGAGAGGTAGGGTAAACTGAGAGGCGGGGGACCAGGGAGCTGCTTGGCCGAGTGGGGATTTGAACTCGAGTCTCCCCAGCCCAAGCCCACCCCTCCATGCCCCTCTTTGTTGGCAGGGCTGCAAGTGGATGATCCAGCAGTTCCGCCTCTACCTGACCGCCAAGCACGGGGCGGAAGCTGTGGAGAACCTCTTCGCCGAGATGGACAACATTTTCATCAAGAGCTTGCAGAGCGTCCAGAAAGTCATAATCAGCGACAAGCACTGCTTTGAGCTCTATGGCTACGATATCCTGATTGACCAAGACCTCAAGCCGTAAGGGGGGCAGGGGGAGAGGGTCAGAGAACCCTCCCAAGGGAAGGGAGGTAGCTCAGCTGCTCTGGATAGGAGGAGGAGGAGGAGGAAGAGGAGAGTCGGGCAGGAACTGGAAGGGCTGGCTGGGCAGCAGACAGTTCAAGGGAAGGAAAGAAAGATTGCAAGGCGTTGGGAACAGGAGATTTTTTTAAGGGTTCATGGGTATCTAGCCTACTCCCAATATGCAGTTACGTGGCTATTTCCAAAATCACACAACAGGGCCGCCACATAGTGGATTCAGATAACCAAAGCGGAAGGATGGTTAAGAGCAGCCTTCTCCGACCTGGTGCCCTCCAGATGTTCTCGGCTACAAATCCCATCATGCCTGACCATTTGCTGCACTGGGAGCTGGGAGCCCCGACAACATTTGGAGGGCCCCAAGTTGGGGAAGGCCGATTTAGAGCATGCCTTTGCCTGCAGAGTTTTCAGCACAATCCTATCCATGCCTACTCGGAAGGAAGTCCCAATGGGTTTCGCGGGGAGTTGCCCCAACATAGGTGGATATTGAATTATGGCCACTGTCTGTCTTAACTGCTGTATTCCGAGGGGAAAGTGTAGATCCGTAGGGAATAGGACCCTCTAACAGAATTCTCAGTTTTCTCACAATGCAGTAAGTCTCGGGGGGGGGGGGGGGTTGGGGAAATTGAAACTGGCTTAAATCCAATTTTCGTTTGCAGGGGCAAATGTCGTTTAAGGGGAACCTTCGCTTCTTGCCATTCCCTTGCATTGCCCGAAGGGAGGAGAGGTCAGGCAAGGCACGAATGTGCCTTTCCTTGCCATTGTAGCCTCCAGCCATCCTCTCGCCTGCCCAGCCATATTTCCCCCCCTCCCCTGGCAAGGAAATGTGGCGCAATCAATTTCAGACCTGCCATTCTCCCTTTGAGCTCTGCCCTCGTAGCCTTGCTCCCCCTCCCTCCCTCTGCTGTGGCTGCTGGTTCAATTAGCGCCTTGGTGGCTTGTCAGCATTGCTCCGGTGCCTCTGCCACAACCCTGGGGACAGCTTTATTTAAAAGGAGCCGATAAGCAGACGCCGCCGTCTGGAGCAGCGACTCTGCATTGTCTGCTGCGCCCAGAGGAACATGGAGACTGCCTCCCTCGGCACTCGACAGAGACTGAGTAGCAGATCCCTAGAATCATAGAATCCTAGAATTGGAAGAGACCCCAAGGGCCATCCAGTCCAACCCCCTGCCAAGCAGGAAACACCATCAAAGCATTCCTGACAGACGGCTGTCAAGCCTCCGCTTAAAGACCTCCAAAGAAGTAGACTCCACCACACTCCTTGGCAGCAAATTCCACTGCCGAACAGCTCTCACTGTCAGGAAGTTCTTCCTAATGTTTAGGTGGAATCTTCTTTCTTGTAGTTTGAATCCATTGCCCCGTGTCCGCTTCCCGGGGCCTTGCAGTAGAGGATTGCAGCAGCCCAGCTTCTTTGCTTTATTCGACCGGCTCTTCCCCAGAGCCTTTGGGTGGAAATTTGTGCCCAGGTCTTCAAAGGTCTGGGTCAGGTGGGGCTTGCCTACCTGGGAAGGTAGCCCATCTAGGAGAAGGAAGAAGACTCTGGTGCTAAACCTCTGCTGCCTTGCGGCTATACTCATTCCTGAGAAAGGCTTTGGGAGTCAACCCCGAGGAGGAAAACTCCATACTCGCTGCCTTGCGGGAAAATCTTTGGGACACAAATCCAGAGTGGAGTCCCTCAGATGGTTGGGTGCCTGGGCGTAGCCAAAGGGGGGCAGGGGGTAGCTCTGTTTAGGGAAGTTTTTAATGTTTGGCGTTTTATTGTGCTTTTAATATTCTGTTGGGAGTGGCTGGGGAAACCCAGCCAGATGGGCGGGGTATAAATATTATTATCATTATCATCATCATCATCATCATCATCATCATCATTATTGCTGCCCCTCCCCTAGACTAAGTAAAACAATAGAAATACTTAACTAACTGACCAATCAGGTCAGTTCTGCCCCCACAAAAATCCTGACTACGCCCATGGTTGAATGGTGCCTTGCAGCAACTGCAGCCACGCTGGTGTCAGATGTATTGCATCAGCGAAACTGATAGGGGAGTCTCGTCTGGGCAGCCCAGGACCTCCATATATACCCTGCCCAGGCTTGCACCCAGGAGAGGAGGGGCACACCCTTGCCTCTCTAGAGAGATGGATGCCAGCCACCTTCAAAAGGCAGTTAGCATAGACTAGGGAACGGAACCCAGGGCAAGTCAACTGGGACAGGGCAGCCTTCACTAACCTGGTACCACCCAGATGTTTTGGACCGCCACTGATGAGCTGTAGTCCAAAACATCTGGAGGGCACCAGGTTGGCGAAGGCTGAGATAGGGCCTGGCTTGGATCTTACTGCTGCTGGTTGAGTTGCATGGGGCAGAATATTCCTCCACTTAAGGCATTGACCTCAAGGATGGATGGAAGAGGGAAGAGATATGGCGGGCAATGGAAGGTAGATAAGCCAACTGAGGAGAGCGTGCCAGTCTCGACAGCCCTTTAGCATGTACATTGTGCCCACTGTAGTGTGACCAAGCAGGAGAACCCAGGGAGGGTCTATGGAGGTTAGAAGGGGCTGAATTCTCAGTAGTCCCATTCAGTTCTATGGGATGACGCAGTTGGCAAGGTTGTCGGGGAAAGCCCCAGACTTGCTTCCCCTACGAGCAACTGATGGCACTAAGAGCACAGCCTGGTCGCGTGCTCAGATACAGCCCTTCACTTTCTCCTCACCTACGGGGACACTTCCTCAAAGAGAGCAAGGCTGGCCGACGAATGAAGCAGGATTCTGCATGCTTCATCGTATGCACATCTCGCACCCGTATCAACCAGTCAGCCTCCACGGGGCATCTTTGCATCGGTGAACCGCCTCCCCTTCACCAAACCGCATGGATCTATGATGAAAAGACAAGCCCGATCTCCTTAGCTCCGGGTGCATTAAGCACACAGAGAGCGCAGCTCCTTCCAGCCCCGACTGCTCTCTTTTGCTGTCCTTGGCAGGTGGCTTCTCGAAGTTAATGCTTCCCCCTCCCTCACGGCCAGCAGCCAGGAGGACTACGAACTCAAGACCCGTCTTCTAGAGGACACCCTGAATATAGTGGACATGGAGGGCAGGTGAGTAGAGCACTTGGCGTGGGTGCCTCTCATTTCAGTTGGCTCTACTAACCTTTTTTAGTGTGCCTTCCCCACTGTCGATCCACATGAGGGTGCAGCAGGAGTCTTTGCCCTATGGAAATAAGCAACAAGTCATGTGCACTGCTTACGACTCCCAGTTTTTCCGCAGTCTCAAGTGCTGCAGCAGCCCCTTAATCTTACGCAGTGCATCAAAGCCAAGTGCAAGTTCATGGGAGATGTTTCGAACCACTTGCTTTCCTGTGTCGACCATCTTTCTGCAAAACCACCCAGCCCTCCTCTGCCTTCCGGCTCTCCAACCTCCTTTTGCGGGAACTTCTTCCTGGGATTTCTCTTGAAGCGAAGTTTATTTGTGTTCCTAATCCACTCCCTTTAAAAGACTGGGCAATTAAGGAAGATGATATAGGCAAACACACCTTGCCAGGAAAGCGCTGGGTCAATAAGCCAGGTGGATCGCTCTGTTCTAGGGTGGTCATCAGAAGCAGTTTTCTGAATTCTCAGGGGCATGCAGCCCTTGTACAGGAGATGGATAAGCACTAAACTCGCCTCTGTCCTCCCAAGCTGCCATCTCGACATCCCCTCCAAGGTTGGAGCTTGGATGTGCAAATCCATCCTGCAGCCAAGGAAGGGAGGTGCAGAGCAAAGGTTACAAGCCTGCCATTGACTCTCAAGCCTTTGCTCCTACAGGTTGACGGGGAAGGAGAAGCGTGTCGGAGGCTTTGACCTAATCTGGAACGACGGTCCCGTCAGCAGAGAAGATGGGAATCTGGACACACCCATGAACGGCTTCGTTGCAAACACACACCTAGGTATTCAGCCGAGTGGCCCTTAAGAGGCATAGGCAGGGTGGGGGCTGCAGGTGTTGCTGTTTCCCTGTCCCCCAGATGTGCCAAACCCAATTGAGGCATGCAGATGTCTCAGCACTGGAGATGGTGGCTGGGATCATAGAATCATAGAGCGTGTTTTCTCCTGCTCCAGAAGGTCCCTTCCCTTCCCAATGCAAAGTACTACACTTGGGCAAAAAAAAAATGAAAGGCACAAATACAGGATGGGTGACACCTGGCTTGAGAGCAGTACATGTGAAAAGGATCTAGGAGTCTTGGTAGACCACAAACTTGACATGCGTCAACAGTGTGATGCAGCTGCTAAAAAAGCCAATGCAATTCTGGGCTGCATCAATAGGAGTATAGCGTCTAGATCAAGGGAAGTAATAGAACAACTGTATTCCGCTCTGGTCAGACCTCACCTGGAATACTGTGTCCAGTTCTGGGCACCACACTTCAAGAAGGATACTGACAAGCTGGAACATGTCCAGAGGAGGGCAACCAAAATGGTCAAAGGCCTGGAAACGATGCCTTATGAGGAACGGCTTAGGGAGCTGGGTATGTTTAGCCTGGAGAAGAGAAGGTTAAGGGGTGATATGATAGCCATGTTCAAATATATAAAAGGATGTCATATAGAGGAGGGTGAAAGGTTGTTTTCTGCTGCTTCAGAGAAGCGGACACGGGGCAATGGATTCAAACTACAAGAAAGAAGATTCCACCTAAACATTAGGAAGAACTTCCTGACAGTGAGAGCTGTTCGGCAGTGGAATTTGCTACCAAGGAGTGTGGTGGAGTCTCCTTCTTTGGAGGTCTTTAAGCGGAGGCTTGACAGCCATCTGTCAGGAATGCTTTGATGGTGTTTCCTGCTTGGCAGGGGATTGGACTGGATGGCCCTTGTGGTCTCTTCCAACTCTAGGATTCTATGGTTCTATGATCCATGACAGATGGCTATCCAACTTCTGCTTAAAAGCTGCCAAGGAAGGAGAGTCCACCCCCTCCCGAGGGAGACTGTTCCACTGTCAAACAGCTCTTACAGACAGAAAGTTCTCCCCGATGTTTAGTCGGAATCTCCTTTCTTGTAACTTGAATCCATTTGGTTTGGGTCCTACCCTCCAGAGCAGGAATTATGGGAATAGATCTTGACAGGTTCATTCAGGGTGGTTGTTTCTGAATCAGCCTAGCTAGTTTTAAGTTGCTGCTGGCGATTCATTCAATATTCTTGGAGATGATACTGATATTATCCTACTTTTTTAAATAAAAAAATCCCTTATGCATTGCTGCTTTAAGCCGCTGCAACTCCCTCAACTTCACCCACCCATTTCACTTGAATAGCTTCCCAAAAGGCACATAGTACAGATATCACGGTGTTGTGGTCCGTTCTTTGCTTGATGCTGACTTGAGGAGACTCGGTTCTCTCTTCCCACCTCCAGTTCCATCAGTCTCAGCGCCTATCACAGGCTGTCAGGTAGTACTAAGGGGGGGGGGCGAGAAGCTCCTGCAGCGTTTCCTCGGGGCACACTTTCAAACTGACTGAACCACAGCTCAGCCAGAGAGGCAGATTATCTCCTAGCTCCGTGGAGGGGACAATTCACATGTAACACCTTGTTATCGCTTTCATTTCAGGCTACAACAATGACAGGAAGAAACAGCTGAGGCAGCTTTTCAAGTCTTTTCAGACGCAGCAGAAAGTTTAAACATTGCAGCGGAGAAATGGTCAGATCTCGGGGGGAGGGGGTGTCCGGGCTCTGGAGCTGAAGTAAGGCCCTTGCCGGCTTTGCTGCCTCAGGATGTGGCTGCGGGGATTTCCTCCACTTTGGGGAGCTTCAGGTGCACTGTTGAGAAGATTCCCGTTCCCAGCAGGTTGACCAAGCACTGGACACAGAACAGCTTTTAACCTGGGCATGTTGCAAAGTCGGGTCTATTGCACCGGGTTTTTGGGGCAGGCAGAGGGTGCACTACTCACCTGGCCAGGTTCAAGCAGTGCTTAATACGGACAGCATCCGTGGGGGCGAGAGGCAGGGGAGGAATACAATTGTTGCTCCGCCAACTGGTTGCAGCAAAGCAACTGGCACCATCCACATGCAAGGCTGGAAAGAGTGATGTGTCCCACCTAAAGACCCACTGCCTTGACTAAAATGCATTGCAGCAAGCGTGAATAAAAATTAATGCCTTAGTACTGCTAAGGACCCAGAAACATGCCCCTTTTGTTCTTGACTAGAGAATAATGTTATGGGGTGGCAGAGAGGCAGAGCACACCAGAACAACCTGCTGGTGCTCGATAACTGTTCCCCTGGGAGCGCATCCCTTCCTTCCCTTTTGCACACTCACCGCTATGAGGAATGAAGTTGAAACTAAAGAATCTAAGCTTACAGATCTAGAACAAGCCTGCCATGTTACAGGATTTAACTATTTGGAGATAACTATCTCACAACCAAAGCACAAGGCTTCGGTGGATGGGTTTGCTCAGGTTCCAGTTTAAAGGTAGGATATATACATACAGTGGTACCTTGGTTCTCAAACTTGCCGTATTTTTCGCGCCATAGGACGCACCGGACCATAGGGCGCACCTCATTTTTAGAGGAGGAAACAAGAAAAAAAATTCTGGTTTTCCTCCTCTAAAAGCCCTGTTTTTGTTTGTTTGTTTGTTTGAGGATCAGCTAAAAGTTTTGCAGCTGTTTTTGCAAAGGCAAAAGGCCTTTTTTTTAGGATCAGCTAAAAGTTTTGCAGCTTTTTTTGCAAAGGGAAAAGCCCTGTTGGGTTTTTTTTTTAGGATCAGCTAAAGGTTTTGCAGCTTTTTTTGCAAAGGGGGAAAAGCAAAGCTCCTTTTGCAAAGGGGGAAAAGCAAAGAGGAAAAGCCCCATTTTTATGGGGTTCAACTCACATTTCTGCAGCTTCTAAAGGAAAGGGAGCCTTTTCTACAGTTTCCAGACAGATAATCTAATCAGCCAGTCACGTGTCCTGGGGAAACAAACAACCTCCCTCTGCAGCAAATTCAACAAAGGAGGGCGGGGCTGAAAGGGAGCCGGGTCTCTTATCTCTCTCCCGATCTCTTGCTGATCAGCTGCTGAGCGGGGTCCTTTCAACACTCCCTTTTCTCTTTGTAAAATAAAAAGCACAAACTGCTTTTGGCCCCTGGGCAATTCAGCTCCAGGGAACACCATTCGCTCCATAAGACGCACAGGTATTTCCCCTTACTTTTTAGGAAGTAAAAGGTGCATCTTATGGAGCGAAAAATACGGTGATCTGTTCCGGAAGTCTGTTCTAAAACCAAAGGGTTCCAAAATCAAGGCACGCTTTCCCATAGAAAGTAATGCAAAATGGATTAACCCGTTCCAGACTTTTAAAAAACACCCCTAAAACAGCAATTTAACATGAATTTTACTATCTAACGAGACCATTGATCCATAAAATGAAAGTAATAAACCATGTACTGCAGTCACACAATCAATCAGTAGCTGAACTAGGTCCCACACAGTCACACACACAAAAAACCAAGAAAGCCGCAAAAACAAAAAAGCAAAATAAATAGCAAAAACAGGCAGACATCAGTGTAACACTCAAAACGGAAGTGTGGCACTCAAATCGGAAGCATAACACTCAAAACAGAGCATGTTCAGCTTTCGAAAAAAGTTCACAAACAGGAACACTTGCTTCCGAGTTTGCAGTGTTTGGGTTCCAAGTTGTTTGAGTACCAAGGCGTGGATTGTGTACGGAGAATCCCCTGCTTTTCTCAGGAAGCAGAATAGAGTTTGAGCCTGGCAGCAGGAGCGACACAGGGGTGTGTGGGGTGGAGCCAGGAATAGCACTTGCAGAGTGCAGATGCAACTGGGCATCATTCACCCCTCTCCAGTGAGATAAGGTGATCTCAACACCGCTTCTGAGGGTGAGCGCACATTGCTTCCACCACATCATGGACGGCCACTTGATGGCTGGTCTTGTGAATGCTCCAAGAGCCCAGCTCACCTACGAGTTTGGGCTCAACAGGCATTTTGAAAGTTTCAAGACACAGGAAAACGACAGCAGTGATAAGAAGTCTGTGGGCCTCCACATGCTACTCCCGAGGTTAAAGAACCTTTTAATGAGGGTGAAAGGGGAGAGTGCAAAATATGGTCTGAAGCTCAACATCAAAAAAACTAAGATCATGGCCACTGGTCCCACCACCTCCTGGCAAATAGAAGGGGAAGAAATGGAGGCAGTGAGTGATTTTACTTTCTTGGGCTCTATGATCACTGCAGATGGTGACAGCAGTCACGAAATTAAAAGACGCCTGCTTCTTGGGAGAAAAGTGATGACAAACGTAGACAGCATCTTAAAAAAGCAGATACATCACCTTGCCGACAAAGGTCCGTATAGCTAAAGCTATGGTTTTCCCAGTAGTGATGTATGGAAGTGAAAGTTGGACCATAAAGAAGGCTGATCGCTGAAGAATTGATGCTTTTGAATTATGGTGCTGGAGGAGACTCTTGAGAGTCCCATGAACTGCAACAATATCAAACTTATCCATCCTTAAAGAAATCAGCCCTGAGTGCTCACTGGAAGGACAGAACCTGAAGCTAAGGCTCCAATACTTTGGCCACCTCATGAGAAGAGAAGACTCCCTGGAGAAGACCCTGATGTTGGGAAAGATGGGGGGCACAAGGAGAAGGGGACGACAGAGGATGAGATGGTTGGACAGTGTTCTCGAAGCAACTTGCATGAGTTTATCCAAACTGCGGGAGGCAGTGGAAGACAGGCATGCCTGGCGTGCTTTGGTCCATGGGGTCACAAAGAGTTGGAGACTACTGAACGACTGAACAACAACAAAGAACGGAATCCGAACAGTGGAAGGCACCAGCGGCAGGAGGCCTCATTAGGGAAAGGGCGCCTCGGTTTAAGAACAGTTTCGGTTTAAGAACAGACTGCCAGAACGGATTAACTTCGTAAACTGAGGTACCACTGTATTGGTTAATGTGGTCATTTAATGTACAGGATGAAGCTTATTTTGGGAGTGGAGAAGTTTGCCACCTACTGGTAACGCAAGGTGCAGGCTGAAAGAGCTCACAACTTTGTTACTCTATAGGGAGTCATGGCGAAGCCAGGATTCCCAGGCTCGATTACCTTGACTTAAACCAATTATCAGCGCGTACAATTCCATACAGCATGCCCAATTTTAAGCTGGAAGAAGCTGTGCAGAAGTGCCAGGTGTTTGGCAGGAGCTGAGGGAGGAGGCAAGCATTCCCAGCTGTGCCATTTGGCGTTTTCGCACACCTGGCTCACAACCCGCTTCCCACAGCAAGACAGCCTGTTGGGCAAAAGGGGCATGTGTGGCTTTCTGGGCTTTGTGCCCAGAGTTTTAACACGTAGGAATTGATGAGCTTGGGCGAAGAATCTTAACACGAGAGCAAGCTGAACAAAAGAACACTTTCCATTGTCACACAGCTTTTGGATCTGAGCATACAATTTATTAGTACAAAGACGTGTGCATTCGTGTCCTGTTCCTGCCACTTAATTTCCAGTGGTTGGAATTCAGCAGCCCATCTTACGACGACAACATTGCAACCTCTTACTCTTCGGGCTTCAATGCTTGTGCTTCAGCCAGACTGTCAAAACTGCAGAAGGACAACAGGTTGAGCATTTTGCTTCACCCAAGCCCAAACCTCTCCAACAAAGGATGCCAAGGGATCAGATGCTCAACAGCTCAGGAAACAACCTTCTTCAGGCATATGCGAAGCTGCCTTTTGAAAAGCGAGGAGTTCTCTCGAGTTTTTTTTCTGTGCAGGAGTCGGCTGCTAAATCCCCACCAGGAAGCCGCTTCAACCATCCACCACGTTTCTCATGAACCGCATCTCTTCGGCGCTCAAGGGCTTCAGGCTGTAGCCTTTCAGCTCTGGCTTACCTTAGGAAAGAGCAAGGAGATGTACAGTGTTAGAAAGGTTGGGAAGAGCCACAGTAGAAGCACCAGCCGAGCCACTGGGGAATTTCCAGGTTCCTTTGCAAAGTGTGGCTTTGGCCCCCTTGCCTGGATTGCCGGGGACTAGATGTACCATCACTGCCTGTGAAGTGCTCAACGGTAAAGGACAAACATTTGGCCCAAGATGCTTAGAGCTGGGACAAAGGTGAGCAAATACAGTTTGAATTGATTCAGTTTCTGCCAAAGGACGCTCAGAAGACTACAGCCTATTTGGTGGGGGACGGGGGAAGGAAAGAAGGAGCCTGCTCTGGAATAGCATGAGGGACTTGGCGACCTTCAGGCCTTGCAGCTTTATGAACTGTCAATAAGGGATGAAGGAGAAAAAAAAAACATTCCACTGTGGCAATGCGGCTGAAGCTTTGCTTAATGATGCATCCTTGCTTGGACACTGATAGTAGGGTAGGAGGGAAAGGGATTTAGATGGTGGAAACCATACAGATTAGGTGATGCACCCTTCACACAGCTAACCATTGTGTGAATGAATTTCAAAAGGTACACGGCAGGTGGGGGAACCCCGTGCCCCTCCTCCCACAATGGAAGTTTAAAACCTTTCACTCCATGCTGCGATCCCAAATTAGATCTCCCCTCCCCCCAAAAAACCCTGCTATTTGCGTTGAAAGAAAAGCTTCGATTGGCAGAAATAGGAGCATTTACTCCAGTGCAAATAGTAGGTATGTGGAGCCTGACCCCAGGTCGAGACTGCTACAGGGGTGGCCAAGGTGAAAACCTCACACTAGGATTCTGATTTTAACTCATTTATAGCTTTCCTTTATACTTTGTTGGAAGCTGTCTAGAGTGGCTGGGGCAACCCTGTCAGATGGACATGGTACAAGAAATGTTTTTGTTGCTGTGGTTCGGCAGAAGCCCTTTCTTACAATTGTCTCATTCCGTGGAGGAAACACTTTTGACCACAAAGTAGGCTGTTCAAGAGCACTCCCCAGCAGTAGAGAAGCTCCAAGGTCTTCTAGGTCTCTGCCAGGTCTCATGGCTGCCTGGTTGATATTGACCAGTGACAGGGCCTTTTCAGTGGCAGTTCCCCATTTGTAGAATGCCCTCCCGGATGAGTTGCACTTGTCTCCCTCATTACTGACTTTCGGGGGAAATCTCAAAACGTTCCTGTTCACCCAGACATTTGATGGTTGAAAGACATCGTCCCTGAGATCACTGTTCTTAGAGCGCTGCGTGGTTGTTGTATTTCTTTTGTTTGATTATTGATGTGTTTGCTGCCCTGAGGTCCTTTGAGAGGAAGGGCAAGATCTAAACTAAACCAATAAAATTACCCTGCCTCGCCTCAGCTTCCACTACATCTCCTCCGCCCCTTGCTTAGCTTATAGAGAATACACCAATAAGTAGACTTGAACCAGCCTATTCTCAGATATTTAGAAGCATACACCTGTTCTTAAAAGAATAATCCTGCTCACCCGAAGAAGAAGAGTTTGGATTTGATATCCCGCTTTATCACTACCCGAAGGAGTCTCAAAGCGGCTAACATTCTCCTTTCCCTTCCTCCCCCACAACAAACACTCTGTGAGGTGAGTGGGGCTGAGGGACTTCAGAGAAGTGTGACTAGCCCAAGGTCACCCAGCAGCTGCATGTGGAGGAGCGGAGACGCGAACCCGGTTCACCAGATTACGAGTCTACCGCTCTTAACCACTACACCACACTGGCTCTCAAACGAAACCATTATGGTTATCCCAAACCACTATTGCTTATCAAGATGGCATGAAGAGTGGAGGCAAGAAGGCAACTTCTAAGCCAGGCATAGGCAAACTTGGCCCTCCAGATGTTTTGGGACTACAATTCCCATCACCCCTTACCACTGGTCCTGTTAGCTAGGGATCATGGGAGTTGTAGGCCAAAAATAAAATAAAATCTGGAGGGCTGAGTTTGCCTATGCCTGTTCTAAGCCCTGAGCACTTGATCAAGAGCCAACCCATTGCGGGTTCCCCCTCAAGCACAGCCACATTATTCCAGCCTGTCTGGCAAATACCTTGAGCTTCCAAGAGACGGTTGACCTTCACTTTCAACTCCTTCCGCAACTTGCCTATTTCTTCATCTAGGAGTTCTTGGTCTGGAGAAAAAGCAGAGGGTGTGACATGTCACCTGGAAGATTTAAGACTCACTACCTGAATTAACCCATATTACTCCCTGCTTTGTCTCTCAGTTGCAAGCACTGTGGTAGAAGGACTCTTTCTCCGCATCGGAAAGCTCGCCGTTGTGTTGTATTAAGATGCCGCCCCCCCTTTCAACTCATTACATACACCCATTTAAGCTTCAGTTTAAACCAGTATGAATTACATCTCACTGCAGACTACAAGCCAAAGATTATTATTTACTGCAACTAAACACAACAATTTGGGGACATCTCTTGCACACCAACAATTTCAATAAAATTCCAACACAGGGATTTTGCTGTACACTACTAGTACTAATTACACAAATACTAAACTAATACAATCGTACCTCGTGTTACGATTGCTTCAGGTTGCGTTCGTCACGGGATACGAACACGCCGAACCCCGAAGTACTGAACAGGTTACTTCCGGGTTCAGCAATTCGCGCATGCGCACACGCAAAATGACGTCACGCGCATGCACAGAAGCGCTGAATCGTGTTGCGCACATGCGCAGACGTGGCACTTCAAGTTGTGGAGGTACCACTGTACATTGTTGTAAACTGCTGTCATATATTTCTATGATACAACAGCATAAAATTATTTTTATAAATAAATACAAATAAATAAAACAGTTGCATTTGAAAGGAGGATGGGATTTTCCCTCAAGGCTGGCTGGGTAACAGTTCAGGGGCTCTGTGTAATGTACAATTTGGCTGATTTGATTCAGTCACTTTAGGCCTCAAAAGTTGTTGTTATTTAAATTATTTAGATTCTCTAGAAACACACAGTTAATACGACGTTGTCCCCATCTTCAAAAAGGGGGAGAAAGAAGACCCAGGTAACTACCGACTGGTCAGCTTGACATCGATACCAGGAAAGGTCCCTGGGCAGATAATTAAACGGTTGGTCTGTGAGCAGTTAGAAAAAGATGCTGTGATTACTAAATCCGAGCATGGGTTTCTCAAAAACAAGTCATGGCAGGTTAATCTCATTTCTCATAGAGTTACAAGCTTGGAAGATCAGGGGAATGCTGTGGACGTAGTGTATCTTGATTTCAGTAAGGCTTTTGACAAAGTCCTCTTTCCCCTTCAGTGGCCAGTTGCTCAGCTTCCTCCCCCCTCTGCCCCTGGGGACAATTATCCCCCAACCGGCACCTTGAGAATCTCAGCTTTCATTTTAAATAATATCAAGCTGGTTGACAGGCCTCATAATTGTAGGGTGCGGGCAAAAGTTTGGCAGCATGTGACAAAACTTTAGAAGCTAGCATACACTCAGACAGCATCTACTACATTAGCACAAAGCTAAAGGGAACCAAGATGATGAACTGCAAATCGACTTGGCTCCCAGAACCACAGATTTTTCCAAGCAGATGACAGAGAACATAACTGGGCTCTTACCTCTCTGCAACATGTCCTTGGTTTTTGCTTTCCCAAACTGCACAAACATGCTCCCAAAGCAAACCATGACTTTATC